>NC_056736.1:741767365-741867365 GCF_019279795.1 Protopterus annectens
AGTCTCTAGCCAGATAGAAATGTGTTCTGTGACCCAACCTCTGCCAGACACAATAGGTCTGAGAGGTGGATCAAACAATGACTTATGCATCTTAGGCAATGCTTTAAAAACAGGAGTCACCACATTTTCTATCAACAAAAAACGAAAGAGATCCTCACTAATTTCCATATTATTGTGCAGGTGTCTTAACCTGTTATGTACCCCATCCACAACCTGTTTCACTGCCAAGGGATTGATGGGGATATAAGTAGCTTCATCAGATAGTAACTCCTTAATCTTATTTTGATAAAAAGCAGTATCTAAAACAACAACTGCGCCTCCTTTATCTGCCATTTTGATAGTTAAATCTACGTTGTTGCTCAAATCTATCATAGTCCTGCTCACAACATTTAGAAGAAAGTGAAGTTTTGAATAAGGGTCTAACATTTGTACCCAGTCAAGGAAGTGTATACAATGATGTTATAATGGATATTATGTTATTTTGTAGGAATGTTTCTCTTAGACAGCTCTTTGGTGATAATTCTTCACAACAAAATAGTTTGAGACAATTGAGCACTTTTTTGCCTCACTTTTCAGCTAACCTGCAAACGTTTATTAAATGTTGTGAGCAGGATTTGTTAAAATTTTTTCAGGATAAAAACACTGAAAAGTTTTTCAATCTTACACCTGCACAACACAGGGCTATGATAAAAAAACTTTGAAATATATAATCTAATATAACATTTATACATCGTTATAAAAATGTTATTATCATCTAAATAAAAATCAATCTGGTGTAACCAAGTGACAAAACTTTTAAAATGAACAATAATTGACCGTCAGTAATTGAATCATTCACTCTCACTGACACTCAAATACGAACACCATTGAGTCGTCTATACCTTATAAAATGAAGGAAGTGTAAACCTGCAGCAGATGACAAAACTGATCAAATTTATGTACTGTCACTTGATGATAAATCCTGTGACAGAATTGTTGAAAAATAAAGGGAAATCAGCTAGTATATGAAAAACAAAAAACTGTAATGATGTCTTTAACTAGAATGCAAGAGTTGAAACTAAAATAAAGATGTCTATAACTAAAATGAGACTGGTGGAAGTGTATGATTTGTCAACAAAAAATGTCCCTAAAGGTATAGATTCCCATGTACCCATTTGTTGAATTTATACCAGTGAACATGTCTATCTTGTTGACATACAAAAATCTATACGTGTATTCACTTCCATACCCATGTGAATGTGTGTGTGTGAGTGGAAAGAATTATCCAGGTGTTACTTGAAACACAAACACACACAAATCAAAAAAACACCCCACCAGACCTATATGCACATAATCTATCTCTTATACCCCTACCCATACATGCTAATGTTAGGAAGGTGGAATAGAATATTGTACCAAAGAGATAGATTATGTGATGATTTTCACGTATAATACGCTTGTTTTTGTTACTTATACTTTTACACTGAGGAAGGCTTAATAATTTTGGGTCTGAAAACGGTCCGTTTTGCCTATATATGCTTTATTAAAATATTTTTATTTTCAAGCACCTTATGCCTTTGAGTGCTGGCCTGTGAGTTTTTAGGTTCATAGGTTCATAGGTTCATATTAGGCTATCTGCCCTAGGGCATTTATAAGCCTAGCCAGAGTGTGTTTGGCTTTCGCCACCCATTTTAAATTAATTTTGCTATGCCTTTTTTTGAGGTTAGTATACTGTGCCTCTGTATAACAGTGACACAGAAGTGATAGCCGGGGTAAACCTATGATCTCCCATCCACTCATCAAGATTCCTCTTGAAGAGAGTCAATGTGGGACTCTGCCTAACCTGGACTGGGATTTTATTCCAGAGTGAAGGGAGCCTCTGGGTTATGAATCTGTCCCTCCAGCATGTCCTATTTATTTCAGTGCTGAGGTTCAAGTCTCTCGAGCGCGTAGCTCGATGGGATTTGGATTTTCTGAGGTGCAGCATGTCCATTAATTCCGGGTTGGACATGGCTTTATACATCAGGCACAGATCGCCTCTGAGCAGGCAGTATGCCACTGAGTAGAGCTGGAGTTTCTTTAACCGGCCAGCATATGGCATCTGTTTGAGCCCTTTGATCCTCTTGGTGAGGTACTTTTGGGGTCTTTCCAGTTGCTGCAGGTGTCTGGTAAGGTACATCCCAAAAGGGGCATTGTACTCAATTATGGGCCTGATGAGGGATGAGTAAAGAGGTATGATGACCTCCCTGATCTAGATGTGAATCCCTTCATGATTAGGTGGGCTATATAAAATGTTTTTCTAACCACTTTGGCCACGTGGTTGTCAAATGAGAGATTGCTATCAACTTGGGTCCCCAGGTCCCTAATGACTTCTTCTGTACTTAATGGATTACCACCTATGTGGTAATTTGTGGGCACTTTGTTTTGCCAAAGGGGATGACTATACACTTTTGGCATTTAGCTTGAGGCCATGGCTCTGGCACCAGTTGTCTGTTTCTATGAGGCCCTTTTGGAGGATGCTTGTGTCGGCTGGAGAGTTGATTATGGCACCCAGTTTGCAGTCATCTGCGAACTTGGTCAGCCACAGTCCTTCCGTGTTGGCCTGTACCGCCGAGAAATATATACCGAACAAGAGAGGTCCCAGGACTGAGCCTTGTGGGATGCCACTTGTAACTGGTTTGGAGTCTGACATGGCTCCAGCAATTCTAACAATGTGGGTTCTGTCCTTGAGCCAGTTTGCAACCCATCTAGTGACATTGGGGTTTATATTTAAGCTGGTGAGCTTATCTATAATGCCCGAGTGGGGTATTGTATCGAAGGCTTTGCGAGGTCCAGGTAGGCTGTGTGGACCACCTTCCCTCCAATGGCCTTGGTGACTGTTTCAAAGAAATCAACCAGGTTTAAGAGGCAGGATCTGCCCTTAACAAAGCCAAACTGGGTAGGATCCAGTTTCTGTAGGTCCCCAATATCTTTATTTATGAGGTCCATGATGATCCTTTCCATAGCTTTGCAGACCAAGCTAGTCAGGCTTATGGGGTGATAGTTTCCAGGATCCGTTGAGGCACCACCTTTGTGGAGAGGGACCACTGTTGATGTACACCACTCTTTGGGTACATATCCTGTAGTAAGGCTAAGATTGAACAGTAGTTTTATGTTTGGGTTTAGCTCTTCTTGGAGTTCATGTAGGGCGTAGCCAGGGACACCATCTGGTCCCATTGATGCTGTGTTTTTGCTTTGGAGAGGGCTCTTACCTGAGCATCTGAGATGTCAGGGGCAACACTCTGTTGGGATAGATATTTGCCCTTTTGGTGGGAGAGGGGAGAAGTTTGCACTGAACCTGTCAGCTAGGATGTTGGCAATGTCTGTGGGCTCGTGTATTTTTGTCATTTTGGACTAATTCTGAGCATATCTGGGAATTTCCACCCAGGTTCCTAACATAACTAAAGAAAGCCTTGTGATTATCCTTAGTGTCCTGTGCAATTTTTCTCTCGAAGCTGGCCTTAGACGATTTTATGAGTGCCCGTAGTTTTTTGCTAATACTGATCAGAGATGCCTTCCCTTTTTGGGATTTTGCTCTATCATGTAGTAGCTTCCTGGTTCTATTGTATAGTTTGTTTATGGCTGGGGTCCACCAGACAGGACGTCTGCCTTTGGAGGATTGGGTCTTGGTTTTATTTGGGATTGCATGATCCATGCATTCCTGAAGGTGTTCATAGAATGCGTTTATAAAGGATTCTGCGGTCTGGGCCATATTTTCACAGGCCCGGGGGCTTTGAAGGATTTCGCCTCAGTTTTGAGGCGTGTGAAATTTGCTTTAGAGAAGTTTTTCACTGTGGTTTTCTGGGCAGGGGGTGGGGTCGGGATGTGAATATCCAGTGAGATTAGTTTATAGTCTGATCTTACCAGTGAGGGATACACTTCTGGTCTGGAGCATAGTGTCCCCATGTTGGTGATGATCAGGTCCAGTATGTTTTCACCTCTTGTGGGAGTGGTAACAAGTTGTTCCATAGCATTTGAGTTTATAAATTCTAGGAACCTTTGGGCTAGGGTGTTGGAGCTAGAGTAATGCTCCCAGTCTATGTTTGGGTAGTTGAAGTCGCCCAATATAATGGTGTTTGGAGAGACCTTCATATTTTCCAGTATTCTCAGGAAGGCCAAGTGGGGTTCCTGTGTTTGGGAGGGTGGTCTGTAGCAGGCTATAATCTGGAAGGCAGTTTTACCCACAGTTAGTTGCACATGGATAGTCTCTGATGCTTCGTGCTGTGCCACCAACCCGGAGGTGTGGGTATCTTTGACGAATATTGATACTCCCCCTCCTTTTGTGGTTTGGTCCAAGTTTTGGGGCTGAAAAGCATGGTATGAGGTATAACCTGGTAGTGCTGGGGTGCTCTTGGGAGCCTTGAACCAGGTTTCTGTTACTGCACAGATATCGATGTTCTCCATGCTAAGGAGAGTTTGAGTCATGCATCTTGAGGTTTAGACTTCTGGCGTTGAGTAGCATTATTCTTAGTTTCTTATCCCTTGTGATACCTATGGAGGTGGGTTTGTCTTTTGAGCCTTGCCTAAAAAAGGCACTATGGGGGTAGCAAGAGCCTTTGCCAATATCAAAGCCCAGGGTGACAGGTACAAGCCATCCCTAGCGAAGCATCGTGGCTTGTCGAGCATGTCATCCCAGGCTGACAGGCATTGGATCCCCTTTGAATGACACCAACACTTAAGCCAATTGTTGAAATTGATCATCTTGTCTTCATATTGTGGCATCATTCTTAGTGAGGGTAAGATGCTACTCAAGGTCAGGGTCATACCGGCCTGGGCTACATGCTCAGAGAGCTCCTCTATGTCTCTTTTCATGTAGTCCAGGGAGGTAGGTCATTCACACCAGCATGGACAATGACTGAGTCATATTTGTACTTGCCTTGGAGTGACCTGAGTGCTTGTGTTATGTGGCGGATCTTAGCGCCCAACAGGCAGCTCACCGTGACCTTCTCCTTGTTCAGCCTGGTGAGCGAGACGCCAGTGTGCCTGACGATAGAGTCACCTATTACAAGTGTATCAGGTGTGTTGTTTAGCCTTAAGGGCTGTGACTGTTTGGCACACTGGCTTTGTGAGCTATGTGTTGCACGTGTTTTGTTTTGGGGTAGCGGTTGCTTGGGTGTCGGCTTTGGAGGTCTCTGCTGCTTAGGCAGATTTTTATTTAGAGCCTCCGAGTATGTTTTTGTGTGTTTATGTGTTTGGTTTGTTGTCGTGGTAGGTCTATGTGAGACTGGAATTGTAGTGAGTGTGGTTTCCTTCTCCTCCTGACTGGCTATGCCAGTACTGAGTTGAGAGAGCTTAGCCTCCAGTTTGGCTATATGGTTGCATCTCTCACATGTGTTGGAATTTGTTGGGAGGAGGAGAGGGTTGTCTGTGTACATGAGGCAGTTGTAACATTGCCTCAAGATTCCCAGATTCACCAGTTGGACCAGAGAGGAGATTGACAACTGACCTTTGGACATGCTAGAATAGTATTGGGAATTCCTTTATAATTGAAAAAAGGGCCAATGGGGAACAAGGTACTCAAGGCGAGTTTGTGAGGGTGTAGTGCTTTTCATTTTTTAGAGCTGACTTATATAATTGCTTTAGTGAGCAAGTGCCAGGTAACTTAAATGCAATGTGTTACAGGTAACTTAAATGCAGAAACGACAAACAGTAACTTTCTTTCAAGTGAAACAAGGAAATAAGTACAGTAAGCAATGCAGATATCACTAGGGATCCACAGAAGTGCTAAAAGGCCGCGTTTTAGGTGGAATTAGCATTTCAGGGAAATAAATAAACAACAAGCATACAAATAAAGCTAGATTCAGCAGGCCTGGATCTAGTCTATGCTACAGCAAACAAGGTGTACCAATTTCAGTAAGAAACAATTAGAATATGCAGGCACTATAAGCCTCTAACCAGAAATTCCCTGCTCAGAAGGGCAGAGTCCAGCCTCTCCTCCCACAAGAGTGCAGACCGCAATCCTTCTTAACGTAAAATAACTGGCCTGAAGCCCAAGTGCTTAAATCAGAACTAATACACTTTTAGAATAACAGACACTGAGCTCTCAATCAGCAGTTCCCAACTTAAAAGGATGTAAGCTACCCGTCCTGCCACCACAGTGCAGGCCACAAACCTTCCTAATGTAAAACAACTGGTCTGAAGCCCAAGTGCTTAATCCAAAAGACTTAGAAATGATAGCTACACTTTAATCAAGTTACTACCAACAGTAATAAATACAACTGAATACTTTAAAGAATGCCTGGATTAGTGCTCAAGTTATACAAACAAAGCTAGATTCAGCAGGCCTGGATCTAGTCTATGCTACAGCAAACGAGGTGTACCAATTTCAGTAAGAAGCAGTTCAAATATGCAGGCACTATAAGCTTTAACCAGAAATTCCCAGCTCAGAAGGACAGAGTCCAGCCTCTCCTCCACAAGAGTGCAGAACACGAACCCTCTTAATGTAAAATAACTGGCCTCAAGCCCAAGTGCTTAAACCAGAATTAATACACTTTTAGAATAACAGACACTGAGCCCTCAATCAGCAGTTCCCAACTTAGAAGGATGTAAGCTACCTGCTCTGCCACTACAGTGCAGACCACAAACCTTCCTCATGTAAAACTGGTCTGAAGCCCAGGTGCTTAAACTAAAAGGCTTACAATGAGTTACACCAAGCAGTAATAAATACAATTGAGTACTTTTAAGATGACGCAAAAGCAAAATAAAATAGGAAAAAACACAAATACAGTAAAAGCAGATACATTTTTTTTTTTTTGGAAAGAGAGAAAGGAAAGAGAGAAAGGAGTAGCAGAAACTAAGCTGATTGGCCTTCTCAAATGCTCTCCCTGTACTGGGTAGAATGAGGTAATGACACTAGACTGGGAGGAGGGTCCCAGATCCAATTTACACTAGGGGCGGGCAACTGCAAAGCCACCAACTCTAAAAACACTATACCAACAGGGAGTGAGGGTGGGAAACAAACAGCAGAAATGTTACTCACAGCTGAAAAGCAGCAGTGAGCCTTTAAATGAAAGTTTTAAACAGCTAAAGGAGCCACTAGAAAAAAAAGAGTTTAACTGCAGCAAGTTATCACAAACAAACAACCCAACAGATGCTTAATAAGAGTGGACAATTTCCAGTTAATACCTCACACACAGTGAAACTAGCTAGAAAAAATGCAAAGTACACAAAGTGCTATAAACAACAAAGAAATAAAGAACAAAATAAACAAAAAACAGGATACTTAATGTTATATATTGTAGCTCCGAGTTTGCTGAGTGTCCTTCCTTCAATCAGCTCACTGTAAAAATTTTTTGTGGACATTTGCATTTTGGGGGCCATGCAGGAGTTTTTCATTGTAATAGAATAGCAGGGAACAAACACTGTGGAATCAGTCATGTTTAGTATATATAAATATACACATGTAGACGTGTATGGTGATAGATAAATATTAAAAAGTATATACATCAGATATATGAAACTATACATATAAAACAAATACGTATAGAATATATGCATATATATTGTTATATAAACATACATATAGATATCAAGTCATACCCAGCACTATACCTCTACACCTCTTAGTGCAATAATTCTGTACAAAGGCTGTCAAAATGGGGGGACAATGGTCCAAGAACAGGGACATAATTTATGTGCTGCAGTTGTAAATGTAGAATGTTCCTACAGTAACAGGGTTCATGTCAGCATACATGTCCAGAAGGATGTGAGGTCTGAAACTGAAATGTATGTTATCATTTACAGACAGAAATCCTGACATCATCACAGTGACATCATCACAGTGATTTACCATGGAAGTGAAAATAGTGATTCTGTGGAACAGAACATACCATGTGAGCAATAATCCTGGACAGTCTGAAACAATCTGGGCAGTTGAGAGGTATGCTCAGAACCACTTAGTGCAGCAAATCTGGACAATGCCTGACCTGGGGGAGTATAAAGCCATGAAAATGGGAACATATCCCAAATACTGGACTATATAAGGTGACACAGTTGATGCAGTAACACCCTCCTGTCTGTTGTACCATATATTGACTGGAATAGCCCAATTCCAAAACCAAATTACTCCCCACTACTCACTGACATACATCTTCACATCATCCCACCGATGTGTCAGGCATACACAACACATATGGGGGGTCAGGCAACAGTACATGTGATAAATATTGGGACATAACATCACAGTAGGGGAAACTACACTGAGCTGCTAGGCATGTCACCAAGCAATGTCTAAACTACAGGCAGACTGACACAACATAAAGCCAATGTAGCTATGGGGGAATACACATGAAACTGGAAATATATCAGGCACTACAGGGATGTAACAGCACTGACAAACAGACACCAGCATGAAAGTGCAGACCTATAACCAATCTCAGCACATTCAAAGTGACATACTGGTAAGCCACAGGAACTGCAGATTATATGGACGGTGTGAACAACATCATCAGCATGTTTGTCACTCACACACTACCCCTATATATACTGGCTCAATTCACACTGTAATCTGATGCCTGACTGTGGTACGGGACATGTGTCAGTCTGCCCCTACAAACATATACAGCTGAAAGAGTACCAGAAACTGGAGCAGCATGCAAAGTTAGATAGAAAAGGACCCTACCCCCCTACACAGGCCAAATAACACATTCCCAACACACTGCTACACAATCCTGACAGTCTGTCAATAATTGTCAGAAATACACAGTCCTCTCAGCTGTATAGAGTCCCACAGACTGTACAGGCTTTGTCCTCATATATATGGCCTTCTACACATAATATCTGGCAGTCTGATACATCACTGGGATGATATCTGGAATGAAGTCACTATATAATGATATACTACACCTATCACAACATGACATCTGGACAAAGCCTGACATATTTGGGGGAAGAGGCCCAAACACAGGGGCATTATTGACATATTGCTGTCATAAACTGAGAAAGTTGCTGGTGTAACAGGGTTGTTGTAACATATCTGTTCTGAGGGATATGAAGTCAGAAACACACAAGGGTGTTACCATTTACTGACTGCAATCCTCAGAGTATGCTACTGAATTTTCAAGGCCAGAAAATGTGTGAGTAACACACCAAATATAAGAGTACAAACTCCAGCCAAATATAAGAGTACAAACTCCAGCCAGTCTGCAGATAGCCCTACATTTGGAAGTTATGTCAACCACATAACACTATCAGACTTAAATTCATGCAGAGCAGCCATATACATACAAACCCTGTTAAACTAGCATTAGTTCAACTGTATAACATCATTACTTACATTCTGTCTCTATGTCTGGAACATTCTCCCCAGTTTATTGGGCTGTCTCCACAGTGTTTGTTGTAAGAGGAATTCCCAACTACACTCTGATGCAGTTTGTCACACACCTCCATGATGTACTCCTCCCAGCCAAGGAAAAAGGGCAATTCCCACATTAAGTACTCAGTTATAGGAGTGTGTTTCCATGCTATTGGGTATGGGAATGATACCACAGCTGTTCCACATGCAATTAGCAAGTGGGGAACTCCAATTAGTGGACATGCCATCAGGTGCTCATGAGCATTACCTACTAAAGGCAAGATGCAGTCTATACAGGACAGGTGTATATCTTACATCTGTCTGAGCCCCATGGCTTTCCAAAACTACCAAACAAAAAATACTCCAAAGCATTAAACTCTGGACTAGCTGGCATACAAAAAAGCCCTTCAGATCAATTAAAGTTCAGATAGCTAAGAAATTAAACAAAGAGAGCCATATTGTCAGACAAAAGAAACTTCTACAGCCAGCTTCAACAAACCCACCAAAATAAATTCAAACTTCTAGTCAGGCATCAATTAACTCTTACACCTGGGTCGTTAAGTCACTCCTACTCCCTCAGGCTCTGATCACAACAATCCCAACCAAATAGCCAATTCTTTTAACACCTTTTTCACAGAAACCATACAATCTCTTGCTAATCAGCTATCCCCTGACACCAGGTATTCCTCATCAGATATCTCCAACAGCCCACCACTATTTCATTTTCAACCTGTCCTACATCCCTTTTCTGTACCCTCATACAGAAACTTAAACCAACCACCCTCTCTGCAGATCTACTACCTGCAGAATACCTGCAAAAAGCTGCAAAAGCTATAGCCTACCCCATATCCATCCTCATTAATAGAACTATTTCTGAAGGCATCATCCCATCAATCTGAAAAATTGCTCGTATTATCCCCCTGCATAAAGGTGGTAATTCCAAAGATTTATCTAACTATAGGCCCATAGCCATATTATCCCCACTGGCAAAAATCATGAAAAAAATGCATTCATAAGCAACTTTTAAACTACCTACTAGAAAACAACTTACTAGCCACCTGCCAAACACGGCTTCAGACCATTTCATAGCACCACCTCTGGTCTCTTATCCTTTACTGATTGCATTAATAGAAATCAAAATAGTGACATTCTATCCTCAGCCCTCTTTATTGATCTGTCAAAAGCCTTTGACATGTTAACCACAACCTTCTCATAAACATACTCAAAAACTTGTCATTGGATGCACTTGCTATACAGTGGTTCCAATCCTAGTTAAATAACAGGAAACATGCTGTACTCTGGGAAAATAACCTGTCCTCCCACCTCCCAGTTGCCCTCGGTGTCCCACAAGGCTCCATACTAGGTCCTCTCCTCTTCTCCATCTTTACAAATGACCTATTTTCTATAATAGCACAAGCTACCTGTATCCAATATGCAGATGACTCCACACTAATATGTTCAGCCACTTCTCCATCTGAACTTCAGTCCCTAACCCAAAAAGTCTTTAGCACATTAGAAAATTGGCTTATACACTGTTGCCTCATCCTGAACCCTAAAAAAACAAAAATGCTACTATTCACTCCCACACGTAGGGCCGCCCCACTAAACTTTACTGTTACATCTGGCAATGGAACTATCATATATCCAGATCCTACCACAAAACTACTTGGGGTACTAATTGATAATAACCTCACCTTTGAGCCTCACATCAACAACACTATAAAAACAGTAAACAAAAAATTAGGTTCCCTCTACAGGATCAAACCCTTTCTGACTCCACTAGCCAGGACCACTATCGCCCATACCCACCTAATCTCAACCCTACTATACGCTTCCCCTATCTACACTAAACTAGGTAAAAGCAATCTGAACAAACTGGTTATTTCCTACAACAATATTGCCAGATTTGCAACTGGGTCAACATATAGAACCCATCTTTGTAACAATCTTAAGCAACTAGACTGGTTAGAGTTGTCAAATCTAATACCTTTGAACCAACTAATAGTTGCTCATAAGATCCTGTATCATACAGTAAATACACCTATTCTCAATAACCTTATCACCCCCTATAACAATCTCAAGACCCTACACTTATCAAACAAACTATTAGTACAAATAGCTAAAACCAATAATGCAGCTGGTGACTCATTGTTTTCCAATATAGTGGGTAGAACCTGGAACACCCTCCCTGATCACCTAACCTCCCTATCCTCAGTTACCCTATTTAAAAGCAAACTGAAACCTTACCTTAAATCACATTGGTTATGCCCCTGTGCTAACCCAGATTAACTTCCCACCTTGCCCCTGGACACTAATCTTCCTACCTGTTTAAGCCTGCTTACTTAACTACTAACGATATTATGTGTGTGAATTTAGAGCTTAATAGTATAATTGAATATACTTTGTATGCATATCCATAGCTGGTATGTACTATGATTATTATTATTTTATTTTTCCTGATTAAGATATCATATGCAATGATATGGAATGATTGACAAAACTTTGTATTGTACCTGTGTTTTTTTAAATATTACTCTGTCTGTGGAGCTTTTCTCCCCAGGCCTCCACTGAAAATGGACATATATCCAGTTGGACTAGCCCGGTCAACAATTGTAAAATAAATAAATAAAATAAAGATGTGTGTTGCACAATACTGACTGTGACACTGCTAGACACACCCAGTGGAAATCATACCATCAGTAACTCTGCTATGTCCAGCTGTGACTTGTGCCTCTTTTTCAGTGCCAATGACTGCAACCCATATAACATAGCTGGTCTTACTACCCTCTTGTAGACCTTCCCTATAATTCTTACTGGTACTTGTCTGTCAAAAATCACACATGACACACTTCCCCACCACCCGCATCCTGCCCTTACTGATGTCGTCACCTCTCCCCCACACTGGCCATTACTCTGAACTGTTGTTCCCAAGTATTTACACCTATCCACCTTTGCAAACTGTACTCCCTGCATTCTCACCATTTCTCCATCCTCCCTCCCATTCACACACATATATTCTATCTTAGTCCTGCTGACCATCATTCCACCCCTCTAGACCATACCTCCACCTCTTCAGGGACTCCTCAACCTGTTCCATACTCTCACTACAGACCACAATGTCATCTGCAAACAGCACAGCCTAGGGGAATTCCTGTCTGATCATGTCTGTCAACCTGTCCATCGCCACTGCAAATAGAAAGGGCTCATAGCTGATCCCTGATGTACTCCAACATCCACCTTAAACACACCTATCATTCCCAATGCAGAACTCACTGCTGTTACACTAGGCTTGTACAAAGCCTGTAGCATTCTTACAAATTCCTCCACCACTCCTGACCACCTCATACAATACCACAACTCCTCTCTAGGCATCCTGTCATATGCTGTCTGTAAGTCCACAAAGACACAACCCAGCTATGCAAAACCTTCTCTGTATGTCCCCATCAACACTCAGAGCAAACATTGCATCTGTACTGCCCTATCCTAGCATGAAACCATACTGCTGATCAATAATCCTCACCTCCTTTTTTAGCCTAGCTTCCACCACCCTTTACCATTACCTCATGCTGTGGCTGATCAGTGTTATCCCTCTGTAGTTACTACAGCTCTGCACACCACCCTTTACCATGACCTCATGCTGTGACTGATGAATGTTATCCCTCTGTAGTTACTACAGCTCTGCACACCACCCTTTACCATGACCTCATGCTGTGACTGATGAATGTTATCCCTCTGTAGTTACTACAGCTCTGCACACCACCCTTTACCATGACCTCATGCTGTGACTGATCAGTGATATCCCTCTGTAGTTACTACAGCTCTGCACACCACCCTTTACCATGACCTCATGCTGTGACTGATCAGTGTTATCCCTCTGTAGTTACTACAGCTCTGCACACCACGCTTTACCATGACCTCATGCTGTGACTGATCAGTGATATCCCTCTGTAGTTACTACAGCTCTGCACACCACCCTTTACCATGACCTGATGCTGTGACTGATCAGTGTTATCCCTCTGTAGTTATTACAGCTCTGCACACCACCCTTTACCATGACCTCATGCTATGACTGATCCGTGTTATCCCTCTGTAATTACTACAGCTCTGCACACCACCCTTTACCATGACCTCATGCTGTGACTGATCAGTGTTATCCCTCTGTAGTTACTACAGCTCTGCACACCACCCTTTACCATGACCTCATGCTGTGACTGATCAGTGTTATCCCTCTGTAGTTACTACAGCTCTGCACACCACCCTTTACCATGACCTCATGCTGTGACTGATCAGTGTTATCCCTCTGTAGTTACTACAGCTCTGCACACCACCCTTTACCATGACCTCATGCTGTGACTGATCAGTGTTATCCCTCTGTAGTTACTACAGCTCTGCACACCACCCTTTACCATGACCTCATGCTGTGACTGATCAGTGTTATCCCTCTGTAGTTACTACAGCTCTGCACACCACCCTTTACCATGACCTCATGCTGTGACTGATCAGTGTTATCCCTCTGTAGTTACTACAGCTCTGCACACCACCCTTTACCATGACCTCATGCTGTGACTGATCAGTGTTATCCTCTGTAGTTACTACAGCTCTGCACACCACCCTTTACCATGACCTCATGCTGTGACTGATCAGTGTTATCCCTCTGTAGTTACTACAGCTCTGCACACCACCCTTTACCATGACCTCATGCTGTGACTGATCAGTGTTATCTCTGTGTAGTTACTACAGCTCTGCACACCACCCTTTACCATTACCTCATGCTGTGACTGATCAGTGTTATCCCTCTGTAGTTACTACAGCTCTGCACACCAGCCTTTATCATGACCTCATGCTGTGACTGATCAGTGTTATCCCTCTGTAGTTACTACAGCTCTGCACACCACCCTTTACCATTACCTCATGCTGTGACTGATCAGTGTTATCCCTCTGTAGTTACTACAGCTCTGCACACCACCCTTTACCATGACCTCATGCTGTGACTGATCAGTGTTATCCCTCTGTAGTTACTACAGCTCTGCACACCACCCTTTACCATGACCTCATGCTGTGACTGATCAGTGTTATCCTCTGTAGTTACTACAGCTCTGCACACCACCCTTTACCATGACCTCATGCTGTGACTGATCAGTGTTATCCCTCTGTAGTTACTACAGCTCTGCACACCACCCTTTACCATGACCTCATGCTGTGACTGATCAGTGTTATCCCTCTGTAGTTACTACAGCTCTGCACACCACCCTTTACCATTACCTCATGCTGTGACTGACCAGTGTTATCCCTCTGTAGTTACTACAGCTCTGCACACCACCCTTTACCATGACCTCATGCTGGTACTGATGAATGTTATCCCTCTGTAGTTACTACAGCTCTAAACACCACCCTTTACCATTACCTCATGCTGTGACTGATCAGTGTTATCCCTCTGTAGTTACTACAGCTCTGCACACCACCCTTTACCATTACCTTATGCTGTGACTGATCAGTGTTATCCCTCTGTAGTTACTACAGCTCTGCACACCACCCTTTACCATTACCTCATGCAGTGACTGATCAGTGTTATCCCTCTGTAGTTACTACAGCTCTGCACACCACGCTTTACCATGACCTCATGCTGTGACTGATCAGTGTTATCCCTCTGTAGTTACTACAGCTCTGCACACCACCCTTTACCATGACCTCATGCTGTGACTGATCAGTGTTATCCCTCTGTAGTTACTACAGCTCTGCACACCACCCTTTACCATGACCTCATGCTGTGACTGATCAGTGTTATCCCTCTGTAGTTACTACAGCTCTGCACACCACCCTTTACCATTACCTCATGCTGTGACTGATCAGTGTTATCCTCTGTAGTTACTACAGCTCTGCACACCACCCTTTACCATTACCTCATGCTGTGACTGATCAGTGTTATCTCTCTGTAGTTACTACAGCTCTGCACACCACCCTTTACCATTACCTCATGCTGTGACTGATCAGTGTTATCCCTCTGTAGTTACTACAGCTCTGCACACCCCCCTTATTCTCATAATCAGTACCCAAACACATTTCATCCACTCCTCACGTATCCTCTCTCCACTGTAGATCACAGTAAACAATCCAGGTAAAAAGACCACTGCCATTTGTCCTATACATATCCATGCTTCCACAGGTATGTCATCTGGAACAATAGCCTTTCCATTCTTAAACTTCTTTATAGCTATCCTTACTTCCCCTTGATAATCTGTTGCACTTCCTGATTCACCAAACCCACATCATCCAACCATCTCACACTCTCATTCTCTTCATTCGACAGCCCATCAAAGTCCTGTTTCCACCTGCTCGACGCACTCTCCTCATTAGTGAGTGCAGTTCCACCATTATCCTTTCTCAACCTTATCTGCTGCACATCCTTCCTAGCTACATGCTTCTGTCAGGCCAATTGGTACAGGTCCTATTCTCCATCCTTGGTATCCAACCTTACATACAACCCTTCAGATGCCCTATCCTCAGCCTTTGCCACCACTCTCTTTGCAATGCACCCCATCTCCCTATACACCTGTCTACTTTCTTCATCTGTCTGACAATCCCACTTCTCCTTGGCCAACCTCCTTCTCTGTATACTCCCCTCTAATTCCTCATACCACCACCAGGTCCCCATGTTCTATTTCCTCTGTGCAGATGTCATACCAAGCCCCTCTTCTACTCATCTCCCTTACTAGCTCAGATGTAGTTAAATAACAGGAAACATGCTGTACTCTGGGTCTGCACATGGGACAGCAGCCTGAACCAAGTAAGTATGGGGTTTCCATGTTGTGGCTTACCAGTACCTCAGGCATGCTAAAGTTAATGCATGTGACCATGCACACAACTGTTACACTCAGCCATTTGGCAATATCTGCATGGTCATCTGTGGTGGTATTTACTGCATTGCATCACTGTGGTAATGACAAGGGCCTATTTACAGGAGATGCCAAATATCTGTAGCATATCTCACAACCTATCATTGCAGGACACCTGGACAAAGACCGACAAAATGGGGTGACAAAGACCCAAAACTAGGGTCAAATAGTAGAAATTAGTGGTATACAGTGCATATAAATGGTGGACACACCTGTTAGAATGGCAGGAATGTGTGACATACAAAAATGAGAGCACAATAGACAAGCTCAGAATACTGCCAACCTTTCATGTGACCTATAACCTGTACAATTCAAATGTAAAGCAAACAAATCTGTCATGGGAACAATAATGACACATAACAATAGTACAACAACCTAGATGCATATGTGTGCACAGGCTGAAGCTAATACTGTGCTGAGGCAGCTTTCGATATAACTATAGCAGTACATCTTATTGGTTACACAACAGCCATCAATTGCAGAGACTCTTTGGTTAACAGCAACTAACAGTCAGCTGCCCTACCAGGATTATCCCAACATATACCCATTTGCCTGCTGCAGCAACAGCCATGGTTCACATAGAGCTGACGAAGCTGCTAAGGGACCACATATTTGAGAAGTGTCAGCCTGGAGAAGGGTACCCAACATTTTCACAGCATTGCACATACCATGGAACACAGTGCAGACAGTCATCAAAAGATGGTGAAAATATGGGGCTACAGTGACATTGCAAAGGAGTAGACATCCCACCAAAGTCTATGAGAATACAAGACCAAAACTGGCCAGGGAAGCTGCCAGGAGCCCTACAGCAACAGTGAAGGAGTAGCAGGAATCTCCAGCAAGTACTGGGTGTGTACTACATGTCACAACAACCTTCCATGGTCTCCACATGTCTTGCCTATAGGGTAGGGTTGGAATATGGCAGAAGTTCCTCACAGCAAACAATATCCAGGCCTGGTGAAAGTCTAAAAACAATACATCAGGTCTCCAAAAAGCAAGTGGGAAAATGTATTATGATAATATGGGACCTCAGATGTACTCATTGGCCACAATTCTGGCAGGTGTGTTTGGCACAGTATCACCACTGCACATCACCACAACAACAACACCCCCATGGTGAAGCATGGGGATGGCAGTGTCCTGCTTTGAGGTTGCTGTTCACAAACTGGAACTGAGGCTGTAGCCAAGTTAGAAGGGATTATGAACAGTTCCAAATACTGGTCCCTTGTGGCTCCATAACATTCTGGTGTCTGCCACACAACAATGGCCCAAACCATACATCTATATCAACAAAAGGATGGCTTCACCAGAACACATGCAACATTCTGCACTGGCCGAGTCAGAGCCCCCACCTATATTCAATAGGATATATGCAGGGTGACCTGAAGAGGGCAGTGCACAGGGGATTCCTTTGCAATCTGACATAATTGGAGGTGTTTTTAAGGGAGAGTGTTTAAATATTGGCAAGTTAAGATGTGCCATGCTGATAGACACCTTCCCAAGAGGACTGCATGCTATGATTAAATCAAAAGTTGCTTTAACAGAGTATTACTTTAAGGGTGTGCACACTCATGCAACCAGCCTATTGTACCTATTTCAGTTACCAGATGTTACCTGTAACTGATGTGTATGTTGTTCAATTGGACTGCATAGGTTATATATCATATGAAATTATGGCAATGTTATGACCTGATTTCTGATGTCTCATGTGATATATCATGAACACCTGACATGTTAACAGGTGTGTGTACACTTACTATATCCACTGTAAGCTTGGGAAGTTGTTTGAGTAACCAGCTTTGTTTTACAATATATGTACTGCAGATTATGCAGTGTACACCTCCAATTAGGACATTACTTAGTTGCACCATTCCACAGGCCAACCCAGTAATGTATCAGACAATCACAGGAGTTATGAGGAACAGACCAAGCATATGAGCCACACATGTAGACATTCAGCAAAACCCTGTACAGTTGGGGGGTTTGTTCTGCAGGAGTTGCCACCGTGCTATACAGGTGAACAGCAATAATTTACATAGGGTGCAGTGTGTGTTAGGTGAAGGGCCATCACCTACTAACACCACTCACATATCCCCAAGGTGTATATTAGTAGTAACGGTAATTGGAAAGGGCTGCACTGCATGATGCTAAGGGTCCATCCAGAGTGTGTATGTTATTGTCTATGTGTCGTGAATGCCCCCAGTTGGCTAATGTGAGGTCTGTGTAATGCCAGTGAGGCACCTCACCTGTGTGTGTGTGTGTGTGTGTGTGTGTGTGTGTGTGTGTGTGTGTGTGTGTGTGTGTGTGTGTGTGTATACCAGCAAACCTTATGGTGCCAGTAGTGATTTACATATGTTGTTTTTCCCTCACAGGTGGACATGGTGCATGGTCCCTCCCACTCTAATACTGATGTCAGTGTCTCTGCAAAATCTGACCATGATAATACTCATATTGAGGCACAGGTGGGGTTGTCAGGGGTTGATACTGTGCCATCAGTTGGTATCCCACTATTTTCAACCCCATCTCCACACACAGCTACAATGCCCACACATACCCCATCACCAGTGGCCACAGATAATGGACAGTTGGCAGGTGGTGGCATGAAACAGGCTACTGTAGTGAATATGTCAAATGAGGATGCAGGCACTAGCTATAGCCAGAGTGCTGGTAATGCCCCACACAGGCAGATGGGCATTGGTGCTCAGATGTGGATTACAGCCCATCATGCCCCTGTTGCAAGTGCTATGGCAGCAGTCACCAGATGCATGTTTCTGGCCATCATGGGGGCACAGGCACATAATGAACATAATACTAGACATATACACAGGGTCATGGATGAGCACATCCCTGGTGTCCATGGTAATATGAACTCACTGCAGCCATCTGTGAGCATATTGGGGTCATGGATAAATGGTGGGGGGGAGACCTAGGCACTCCTTGACCATGGAATATCTGAGCTTGAGCATTAGTGGGAGGGTGGCCTAATGGTTAAGGTGTTTGCCTTATAAACACAAGGTGCAGGGTTTGAGTCTCACAAGGGATAATTGGCTAGGCTTAAAATGGCTCACAAGGGCAGTTAGCTTAGTACCAACCTATGAACCTATGAACCTATTTGGCAGAAATTGGCCAGCAGCCATGTGGCTGTAGGGCAGCACCACAATTAGCTGAGAGTCTATGCGTCCATGCACCATCATATTCCCATGCTGGCAGTACCATCAGCACTACTGAAAGGGGTGTGCTGGCCACACCATGATGCAGCAGGCCATGGGCATGTGATCCTGACCAGTCCCAACAGGGACATGGATTCCGCAGGCAGTAGTCACCATCGGGGAGTAGTACTACATCTGGACTCGGCCCTTGTGGTGCCAGTGATACCCTCTGCAGGCCCAGTTCCTGTGTTTGTGGCCAGAGATGGTGAACTGTACACTTTGCCATGTATGGCCCACAGCTGTCCAAAATACCCTTGTGTAGGGTGCCCACATGGCATGACTGTGTGCATACAAACATCACTATCAGGAAAGTTGCCTCCACACACACACACACACACACACACACACACACACACACACACACACACACACACACACACACACACACACACACACACACACACACACACACACACACACACACCACCCCTGCACTTCCCATTTAATGAACACCCTCAAACACACACACATGATGTCAACCATGTGTACCAGCCTAGGCTTCTGGCAAACCCACACAACACCCTGTGCATAGGATGATACCTATGCCACATCCATGCCATCCATACCATCGATGCAGGGACATACTTATATGGGTCTGATGCACAGGGTGACTTTAGTAAAGTGTAGTTATTTCATGCTGTGTAAGGTGCTGTCATCTGGCATTTGTAATGGGTACACATCAGAGAGTGTGTGTGTGTGTGTGTGTGTGTGTGTGTGTGTGTGTGTGTGTGTGTGTGTGTGTGTGTGTGTGCATACCTTTTCAGCTTTGATGGTTTATTGGTGTTAGCAACACTAAGCCAAAGTGTCCTCACATGCTGTACTCTGTTTGTGTTCTGGGTGTCTGTGTTTCAGCAGGATGTGGTCCTGCAGACATGACCAACAAGGGGTATGGCAGTGTAGTAAAACATCAACAAAGTCATTGTCGGGATACAGCTGTATCTGCACACATTTGCCAGGTCTGTGTAACAGTTCTTACGTGTGCCTCATAGGTTATAGGGCTGAGGGGTTGTATCTCTGTCTATGGTGGTTGACATCAGCTCTAGTATAGTGGACAGTGGTAAGTGTGGTGTGTGGAACACACCTCAGATTGCTAATGCCCTCAACCCCACAGGATATTGTGTTGACCAAACACACAGAGAATACTGTTCACACACATGCACACACACACACACATGCATGCACAGGATCACAGTTTTCAGTGTTGTGTTTGGACCCCCTACCCATCAAGTTGTGGTACCACACTATTATACAGTTATTGCAGGTGGCACAGGACTACTAGTGTGATAACTGTTACAAGGTACCTTTAAGGTGAATAACATCATGTGGCCTTGTGGGGTATGGCAACGGTGGCTGTACTGTGTGAGAGCGCTCATAATAGTGTTGCGTACAAGTCTACACACTCACAACCACTGCTATACACACCAATGCATACACCAATGTGCACACACACACACACACACACACACACACACACACACACACACACACACACACACACACACACACACACACACACACACACACACACTTGCCAGTACTGATGTTAGCAGACCAACCTATCTTGTTATTCATACCATACTATTCCGTATTATTGCACAGGGCATATAGGGCTGATGGGTGTCTACCACTATGGTTGTTGTGAGCAGCGGACCTTCTACAGTAGACTTTGGAATATGCACTGTGTGTACCATGGCATAAAATATGAATCCATGCTCATCCAATGGAAGTCATTCACACACACACAAGATACTCCTCTCTCACACACATTTGCCAGGACTGGGAGTAGAACCCCTCTCTATCTATTTATTGTTACTATGTTGTTATGAATTTATCTCACGTGCCACGGAGGTTATGGGGTGACACTTGTCCTAAGGTATTTCTAAGGTGAGGGACATCACCAAGCCTTGCAAATTATGACAATGGGTGATGTACTGGGTGAGAAAGGCCACAAAATACTGTAACCTACACATATACACATTTACACATAATAATACACACACATTTGCCAGGACTCATATTAGAACCCCTAGCTATGTGGTTATTGGTATTAGAGTGTTACGCAGCTACCACACAAACCACAGAGCTTATATGTTGTGGAGTGTCCCAAGGTACCTATATAGTGAATGACATCTACAGCACTTGTAAGGTATTGATGAATTTCAGGTAGTCATCCAATGTAAGGTATGGTAATGATAGTTGTACTGGGTGAGACAGGCCACCAACTACTTTTACCCACATGTTTACACACTCACAAACACTTTCAGACACACTAACACACACACACACACACACACACACACACACACACACACACACACACACACACACACACACACACACACACACATTTTACAGTACTGAGATCCATGGGTTCAAAGAGTCATAGGTGTGTATGTGGCAAACGGCCATGGAGGCTTTACATGGCTAGTCCATGGGAATACACTGGCATCATGCTACCTAACAATACTTTTCAGTGTGTCTACTGAGTATAGTCACTAGAGTGATCCCCAGGGTGGGTATTCTATTCCCCATCCACTCCTCCTGATTTCTCTTGAAGAGGGGCAATTATGTGCTTGGCTTGACATGTATGTGGTGTCTATTCCATAGCGTGGCCAGTCTCTGGGTTGTGAACCTGTCCCTCCAGCATGTCCTGTTCATTGTGAGGATGGGGTTGAGGTATTTGTGGCATGTTGTGTGGGCAGATTTGTTTCCTCAGATGTAGCATTCCTGAAGGGGTTGGGTCAGACATGGCTGTGTATGTCAGACAGAGATCACACCTAAGTAGCCAATATGAGACAGCAATTCATGGCAGTTGTTGGAGTCTGTCCATATGGGGTAAGTGTGTAGTACCTACGATCCTCTTTGTGAGGTACATTTGCAGCTTCTCCTGTTGTTGCTGGTGTCCAGTGGGGTACATGGCAAATGGGCCATAGTACACATTGATTGGCCTACTGAGGGGACTGTATAGGGAAACACTGTCCTTTTACTTCCTAGATTCAACACCCTGAGTCAGGAGAAGTGACACATGGAAGGACATTTGGAAGACAGTGGCAATGTGGTGGTCACCATTGTGCTCACTGTCAGTCTGTGTTCCTGGTTCCATTATACCAACATCAGTGTTCAGTGGACTACCATCACTGTATAATTTTATGGGAGCCATGTAGTATCCAAAGGAGATGGCGGCACATCATCTGGCATTGAGCTTATGTCCAGGGTTCTGACAACAGTCATAGGTCTGAGAGAGGCCTTTGTGAAGGATGTCAACCTCAGGTGGGGGATAATAATAGCATCCACCTTGTAGTCATCTGCAAACATTGTCAGACAGTGCTCCTTTGTATTGGGTTGGTCCTCAGAGGTGTGGATTCCAAACATGAGGGAACCCAGGTCCACAACCTGTGGGACTCCACTCATGACTGTTCAGCAGTCTGACATGGGGTCCACTGCTTTCACACTGTGGGTTCTATCTGTGAGCCAGTTTGCAGGCCACCTACTGATGTAGGTGTGGCTGCCTACCTGAGTGCATTTGTGTATGATTCCTGAGTGGGGAGTAATATCCAAGAATTAGATGGGCAGCCTAGCTTGTTATCTATTCCATACTGTCACATAGTTATTGCACATGACCCAATGCTTATAGGGCTGCAGAGTGTCTACAGGTCCCTCTACAGTGGATGACAACTGTGGGCCTTGTAATGTGGACACTGGGACATGTACTGTGTGGGCAACAGCAAAAAGTAGCAAAACCCACCCCCTAATAGATATGGTTCTCACACAAACACAACAACCCCACCGACAGACAGGATACTGTTCACATACATTTGCCCGGAGTGAGATTAGAACCCCCTACCTATTTATTTATTGCTACTACAGTGTTACACATTTATTGTACATGCCACAGAGCTTATAGGGTGAAAGTTGTCCAAAGGTATTTCTAAGGTGAGGAACATCACCAGCCTTTGTAAAGGGGTTTATATTATTTTCATGAAGTTTTCTAACTTCGAATACCATATTATTGACAACATCATATGGTCAAAGTTATAAAACTTCGAATACTAAAAAAAAAAAAATAAAAGACGAAACCCTAAACTAAGGGTTGTAGCAAGCCGCCCTGCACCCCCACACCCCGCTCTTTAACTATAACAATTCCAAGACTGCACTATAATGCGATATAGGGAAGAATTTTCTTTACTGCACTGTAGTGCGATCTCGGAGTTTTACATGTTAGGTTACTTTTTTTTTTTTTTTTTTTAATAACTTCGACCAGGTGGTGTCGATCATATGGTATTTGAAGTTATAAAACTTTGTTCAAATAATATAGACCCCCTTGTAAAGTATGGCAATGGGTGATGTACTGGGTGAGAGAGGCCACAAAATATTTTAAACTACACATATACACACTTACACACACACACACACACACACACATTTGCCAGAGCTGGGATTAGAACTCCTACCTTGCTAGTCATTTGTACTATGGTGTTACACAATTATCACACGTGCCACAGAGCTTATGGGGCTGAGGTCTGATGAAAGGGACTTCTAAGGTGACTGATATCTACAAGACTACTAAAGCAGGGAAAGAGGAAGTGTACTGTGTTTGAATGGACCCAAAAGCTTTAACTTGTAAACACACTCACACACACACACACACACACACACACACACACACACACACACACACACACACACACACACACACACACACACACACACACACACTTTAACATTTGCCAGACTGAGATTAGAACTCCTAGTTATTTGTGCTATAGTGTCATGCAGTTATCGCACACACCACAGAGCTTATGGGGTTGAGGCCTGATGAAAAGGACATCTAAGGTGACTGATATCTGCAGGACTGCTAAAGTAGGGAAAAGGGAAGTGTACTGGGTTTGAATGGACCCAAAAGTTTTAACTTGTAAACCTACACATACTTTGATATTTGCCAGGACTGAGATTAGAACTTTTACCTAACTAGATATTTGTACTTGAGTGTTATACAGTTATTGCACACACCACAGAGCTTATGGGGCTAAGGTCAGAAGAAAGGGACTTCTAAGGTGACTGATATTTGCAGGACTGCTAAAGTGGGAAAGTAGAAGTATACTAGGTTTGAATGGACCCAAAAGCTTTAACTTGTAAACACACTCACACTCACACACACACACACACACACACACACACACACACACACACACACACACACACACACACACACACACACACTTTGACAGGACTGAGATTAGAACTCTTATCTAACTAGTTACTTGTACTATAGCATGACGGAGGTATCATGTGCGCCACAGAGTTTATGGGTCTGAAGCCTGACAAAAGGGACTTCTATGGTGACAGACATCTTCAGGACTACTAAAGTAAGGCAGTGGGAAGTGCACTGAGTGGGGAAGGCCTGTTCATTCCTAGATTCTACTGACATTTCTCTAAGTGTATGAACATGCCCAGTGTGACCTTCTATAGTACATTTGGGACTACATTCCAGGGATTGTTGTACTCCAGTCCAGTTTGTTTTGTGCTACAGACATACCTCTCAACCTGCTGGTGCATGATATCTGGAGATAGCCTATCAAAATGGGGGAACAATGGGCCATACATTGATTGTGACTATTTCTCTCAGTAATGTATGGGTTGCTAGGGTTACAGGGCTTGTTTTTGCAGACATCTGACATATATGCCATTTGACACTATCATGTATTGTTTCAGTACCTCGTGACATAACATCTTCAGATCATCACAGTGATTTACCAAAGGAATACAGGGTGGATGATACACACACTAACATTATGGGCCAAATGCTATGCATTCTTGCACAATCCAGCCTGTTGAGAGATGTGCCTACAAGCAATTGACTGCTGGAGCTGTGAAAATGGTCCAGTACCCTGGTGATATATTACAATGGTGGAATCTCTGTGCATTTATGTTCTGGCCCTGTCTGATTTCCAGTCCATGGTTGGGTAATATAAGTCATACAGGATCAGGGTGACAGGCAGACTCCGGATAGATTTTATAGGGGATAAGATATGTGTGGGGGTGGGTGTCCTGGGTCAGATATGTTGACCTATAGCTAACAGTACTTTGCATAGGGGTCTGCTCAAGGGTTGACTGCACTTGGAGGGTCTTGTGTATGTCAGACTGTTTGACCAGCCTGGAGGTGTGTGTTTGTCTGACATATATGTATGGCCCACTTCATTTTGCTTGGGTGGCCACATTTTGGGGTCAGGATGTAATATAGGATGAGTAATCAGTGAAGGGTGTGTTACTCCCCATGGCTGTGGGCCAGAGTTTTGTGGGTGCAGACATATCACCATCTTCCAGGGTTAGGACTGCCTGCAATGAGTGCATTCCCATTTTAGACTCCTAGCCCTGCCTGTCGACTGTACAGAGTATCACAGAATGTCTACATTCATGACTCATATATCTTGTTGGTTACACAAATGAGTGTGGCTTTCAAGGATAAGTATTTTGCAAGTCACTCAGGGTTGAACTCAGATATTACTGACAGTTGACATTGCAGTTTCTGACTTCATACCTATCAGACATTCCATGCTACTACAATAATTCTATCAACTTTATTATATTATTAGAACATTATTTCAAAGGTGTCCTTCTCTTTGGATCTTTTTCACCCCATTATTCATAGCTTTGGCCAGATTTATGGCTCTCTGACACTGGCAGATTTCCTCCTAGCAGTTAGCAGCATGCCCTTTCTTTGCATTTTGTAGACTGTATTATGTTGGTGTTATGGACCCCATGACACTCCCTAACAGGGCACTGTGGGTGAGGCATGGGCATTTGCCACAGGCCTGTAGGCCAGGTGTAACAGATGCAGACCATCTGTAGCAAGGCAGTGCATTCTGCTGATCATATGTTCCTAGGCTGGCAGCAGTGGACAACCCTGGGATGGTACCAGTAAGTTAACTGTGGGTGTTACTGATAATTGCTTTCTGTTTATGTTGAGCCATCACTCTAGTTAATGGCTGGATGCTGCTTAAGGTTAGGGACATGTTACTGCATTTCTATGGGACTATGGTGGGGTGACACATCTGTACACAATATACATTTGCACAGACTGTGCTGATATTTGCTTAACATTTTGGTTCCATTTAGCATAGTGGTGTGCCCTATCTTTCAGACTAAAGGCATAACAGTACTGACCACAGGTCAGATTGTTCTGGTGTAGACATTTGTAGTTTCAGACTTCTTACCTTTCAAAGACATACTGCTACTGCCAGACCTGCTGTGATATCACTGTGTAAAAATCTGTAGGTGGGGATTTCATGGATGTCACCATGTGGGTGCTTTTGCCAGGCATTTCTGTATGGTTTTCTACAGCTGATCTGCTGGATGAAGATGGGGTGTGTATGGGACCCCCACTTTAACATGCAGTTAAACTCTTTTTTTCTAGTGGCTCCTTTAGCTGTTTAAAACTTTCATTTAAAGGCTCACTGCTGCTCTTCAGCTGTGAGTAACATTTCTGCTGTTTGTTCTAAGTAGTGGGGATATTTGTAGCATTTCCATATTCAGGCTTGTATTTAGGCCTAGTGTTTGTGGAGGCTGTGTGTCTGAGCACATAATTCAGGGACATCTTGTTTTAGCCAAAGCCATCAGGCATTTCAGTGAGAGAATTGTTTGAGGTCATTGGCTGACTGAGGTCTCCTGGACTACAGCTTAGACTAAGCACCTCATTGGTTCTTTTGAGATTTCTTTCTTAAAAGCTGTCTCAGGTTTCAACTTTCTGTTACCTAAGAAGCTCAGTTGTGAGTGTTCAGCCATTTTACAGTGAGCTGATCGAAGGAAGGACTCTCAGCAAACTCGGAGCTACAATATATAACATTAAGTATCCTGTTTTTTGTTTATTTTGTTCTTTATTTCTTTGTTGTTTATAGCAATTTGTGTACTGTGTATTTTTTCTAGCTAGTTTCACTGTGTGAGGTATTAACTGGAAATTGTCCACTCTTATTAAGCATCTGTTGGGTTGTTTGTTTATGATAACTTGTTGCAGTTAAACTCTTTTTTTCTAGTGGCTCCTTTAGCTGTTTAAAACTTTCATTTAAAGGCTCACTGCTGCTCTTCAGCTGTGAGTAACATTTCTGCTGTGTGTTTCCCTCCCTCCCTGTTCGTATAGTGTTTTTATAGTTGGTGGCTTTGCAGTTGCCCGCCCCTAGTGTAAATTTGATCTGGGACCCTCCTCCCAGTCTAGTGTCATTACCTCATTCTACCCAGTACAGGGAGAGCATTTGAGAAGGCCAATCAGCTTAGTTTCTGCTACTCCTTTCTCTCTTTCAAAAAAAAAAAAAAAAAATGTATCTGCTTTTACTGTATTTGTGTTTTTTCCTACTTTATTTTGCTTTTGCGTCATCTTAAAAGTACTCAATTGTATTTATTACTGCTTGGTGTAACTCATTGTAAGCCTTTTAGTTTAAACACCTGGGCTTCAGACCAGTTTTACATTAGGAAGGTTTGTGGTCTGCACTGTAGTGGCAGAACAGGTAGCTTACATCCTTCTAAGTTGGGAACTGCTGATTGAGGGCTCAGTGTCTGTTATTCTAAGTGTATTAATTCTGGTTTAAGCACTTGGGCTTGAGGCCAGTTATTTTACATTAAGAGGGTTCGTGTTCTGCACTCTTGTGAGAGGAGAGGCTGGACTCTGTCCTTCTGAGCTGGGAATTTCTGGTTAAAGCTTATAGTGCCTGCATATTTGAACTGCTTCTTACTGAAATTGGTACACCTCGTTTGCTGTAGCATAGACTAGATCCAGGCCTGCTGAATCTAGCTTTGTTTGTATAACTTGAGCACTAATCCAGGCATTCTTTAAAGTATTCAGTTGTATTTATTACTGCTGGTAGTAACTTGATTAAAGTATAGCTATCATTTCTAAGTCTTTTGGATTAAGCACTTGGGCTTCAGACCAGTTGTTTTACGTTAGGAAGGTTTGTGGCCTGCACTGTGGTGGCAGGACAGGTAGCTTACATCCTTCTAAGTTGGGAACTGCTGATTGAGAGCTCAGTGTCTGTTATTCTAAAAGTGTATTAGTTCTGGTTTAAGCACTTGGGCTTCAGGCCAGTTATTTTACGTTAAGAAGGATTGCGGTCTGCACTCTTGTGGGAGGAGAGGTTGGACTCTGCCCTTCTGAGCAGGGAATTTCTGGTTAGAGGCTTATAGTGCCTGCATATTCTAACTGTTTCTTGCTGAAATTGGTACACCTTGTTTGCTGTAGCATAGACTAGATCCAGGCCTGCTGAATCTAGCTTTATTTGTATGCTTGTTGTTTGTTTATTTCCCTGAAATGCTAATTCCACCTAAAACGGCCTTTTAGCACTTCTGTGGATCCCTAGTGATATCTGCATTGCTTACTGTACTTATTTCCTTGTTTCACTTGAAAGAAAATTACTGTTTGTCGTTTTTGCATTTAAGTTACCTGTAACACATTGCATTTAAGTTACCTGGAACTTGCTCACTAAAGCAATTATATAAGTCAGCTCTAAAAAATTAAAAGCACTACACCCTCACAAACTCCCTTGAGTACCTTGTTCCCCATTGGCCCTTTTTTCAATTATAAAGGAATTCCCAATACTATTCTAGCATGTCCAAAGGTCAGTTGTCAATCTTCTCTCCGGTCCAGCTGGTGAATCTGGGAATCTTGAGGCAATGTTACAACTGCCTCATGTACACAGACAACCCTCTCCTCCTCCCAACAAATTCCAACACATGTGAGAGATGCAACCATATAGCCAAACTGGAGGCTAAGCTCTCTCAACTCAGTACTGGCGTAACCAGTCAGGAAGAGAAGGAAACCACACTCACTACAATTCCAGTCTCACATAGACCTACCACGACAACAAACCAAACACATAAACACACAAAACATACTGAGGCTCTAAATAAAAATCTGCCTAAGCAGCAGAGACCTCCAAAGCAGACACCCAAGCAACCGCTACCCCAAAACAAAACACATGCAACACATAGCTCACAAAGCCAGTGTGCCGAACAGTCACAGCCCTTAAGGCTAAACAACACACCTGATACACTTGTAATAGGTGACTCTATCGTCAGGCACACTGACGTCCCGCTCACCAGGCTGAACAAGGAGAAGGTCATGGTGAGCTGCCTGGGATCCGCCACATAACACAAGCACTCAGGTCACTCCAAGGCAAGTACAAATATGACTCAGTCATTGTCCATGCTGGTGTGAATGACCTGAGACGTACCTCCCTGGACTACATGAAAAGAGACATAGAGGAGCTCTCTGAGCATGTAGCCCAGGCCGGTATGACCCTGACCTTGAGTAGCATCTTACCCTCACCAAGAATGATGCCACAATATGAAGACAAGATGATCAATTTCAACAATCGGCTTAAGTGTTGGTGTCATTCAAAGGGGATCCAATGCCTGTCAGCCTGGGATGACATGCTCGACAAGCCACGATGCTTCGCTAGGGACGGCTTGCATCTGTCACCCCTGGGCTTTTGGATATTGGCAAAGGCTCTTGCTACCCCATAGTGCCTTTTTAGGCAAGGCTCAAAAGACAAACCCACCTCCATAGGTATCACAAGGGATAAGAAACTAAGAGTAATGCTACTCAACGCCAGAAGCCTAAACCTCAAGATGCACTTTTCGAAACTCTCCTTAGCATGGAGAACATCGATATCTGTGCAGTAACAGAAACCTGGTTCAAGGCTCCCGAGAGCACCCCAGCACTACCAGGTTATACCTCATACCATGATTTTCGGCCCCAAAACTTGGACCGAACCACAAAAGGAGGGGGAGTATCAATATTCGTCAAAGATACCCACACCTCCAGGTTGGTGGCGCAGCACGAAGCATCAGAGACTATCCATGTGCAACTAACTGTGAGTAAAACTGCCTTCCAGTTTATAGCCTGCTACAGACCACCCTCCCAAACACAGGAACTCCACTTGGCCTTCCTGAGAATATTGGAAAATATGAAGGTCTCTCCAAACACCATTATATTGGGCGACTTCAGCTACCCAAACATAGACTGGGAGCATTACTCTAGCTCCAACACCCTAGCCCAAAGGTTCCTAGAATTTATAAACTCAAATGCTATGGAACAACTTGTTACCACTCCCACAAGAGGGGAAAACATACTGGACCTGATCATCACCAATATGGGGACACTATGCTCCAAACCAGAAGTGTATCCCTCACTGGTAAGATCAGACCATAAACTAATCTCACTGGATATTCACATCCCCTGCCCAGAAAACCACAGTGAAAAACTTCTCTAAAGCAAATTTCACACGCCTCAAAACCGAGGAAATCCTTCAAAGCCCCGGCCTGTGGAAAATACGCCCAGACCGCAGAATCCTTTATAAACGCATTCTATGAACACCTTCAGGAATGCATGGATCATGCAATCCCAAATAAAACCAAGACCCAATCCTCCAAAGGCAGGCGTCCTGTCTGGTGGACCCCAGCTATAAACAAACTATACAATAGAAGGAGGAAGCTACTACATGACAGAGCAAAATCCCAAAATGGGAAGGCATCTCTGATCAGTATTAGCAAAAAACTACAGGCACTCATAAAATCGTCTAAGGCCAGCTTCGAGAGAAAAATTGCACAGGACACTAAGAATAATCACAAGGCTTTCTTTAGTTATGTTAGGAATCTGGGTGGGAATTCCCAGATATGCTCAGAATTAGTCCAAAATGACAAAAAATACACTGAGCCCACAGACATTGCCAACATCCTAGCTGACAGGTTCAGTGCAAACTTCTCTACCCCCCCCACCAAAAGGGCAAATATCTATCCCAACAGAGTGCTGCCCCCCTGACATCTCAGATGCTCAGGTAAGAGCCGCCCTCTCCAAAGCAAAAAACACAGCATCAATGGGACCAGATGGTGTCCTGGGCTGCATCCTACATGAACTCCAAGAAGAGCTAAACCCAAACATAAAACTACTGTTCAATCTTAGCCTTACTACAGGATATGTACCCAAAGAGTGGCGTACAGCAACAGTGGTCCCTCTCCACAAAGGTGGTGCCTCAACGGATCCTGGAAACTATCGCCCCATAAGCCTGACTAGCTTGGTCTGCAAAGCTATGGAAAGGATCATCATGGACCTCATAAATAAAGATATTGGGGACCTACAGACACTGGATCCTACCCAGTTTGGCTTTGTTAAGGGCAGATCCTGCCTCTTAAACCTGGTTGATTTCTTTGAAACAGTCACCAAGGCCATTGACGAGGGAAGGTGGTCCACACAGCCTACCTGGACCTCAAAAGCCTTCGATACAATACCCCACTGGCATTATAGATAAGCTCACCAGCTTACATATAAACCCCTATGTCACTAGATGGGTTGCAAACTGGCTCAAGGACAGAACCCACATGGTTAGAATTGCTGGAGCCATGTCAGACTCCAAACCAGTTACAAGTGGCGTCCCACAAGGCTCAGTCCTGGAACCTCTCTTGTTCGGTATATATTTCTCGGTACAGGCCAACATGGAAGGACTGTGGCTGACCAAGTTCGCAGATGACTGCAAACTGGGTACCATAATCAACTCTCCAGCCGACACAAGCATCCTCCAAAAGGGCCTCATAGAAACAGACAACTGGTGCCAGAGCCATGGCCTCAAGCTAAACGCCAAAAAGTGTATAGTCATCCCCTTTGGCAAAAACAAAGTGCCCACAAATTACCACATAGGTGGTAATCCATTAAGTACAGAAGAAGTCATTAGGGACCTGGGGACCCAAGTTGATAGCAATCTCTCATTTGACAACCACGTGGCCAAAGTGGTTAGAAAAACATTTTATATAGCCCACCTAATCATGAAGGGATTCACATCTAGATCAGGGGAGGTCATTGTACCTCTTTACTCATCCCTCATCAGGCCCATAATTGAGTATAATGCCCCTTTTGGGATGTACCTTACCAGACACCTGCAGCAACTGGAAAGACCCCAAAAGTACCTCACCAAGAGGATCAAAGGGCTCAAACAGATGCCATATGCTGCCCGGTTAAAGAAACTCCAGCTCTACTCAGTGGCATGCCGCCTGCTCAGAGGCGATCTGTGCCTGACGTATAAAGCCATGTCCAACCTGGAATTAATAGACATGCTGCACCTCAGAAAATCCAAATCCCATCGAGCTACGCGCTCAAGAGACTTGAACCTCAGCACTGAAATAAATAGGACATGCTGGAGGGACAGATTCATAACCCAGAGGCTCCCTTCACTCTGGAATAAAATCCCATTCCAGGTTAGGCAGAGTCCCACATTGACTCTCTTCAAGAGGAATCTTGATGAGTGGATGGGAGATCGTAGGTTTACCCCGGCTATCACTTCTGTGTCACTGTTAGACAGAGGCACAGTATACTAACCTCAAAAAAAGGCATAGCAAAATTAATTTAAAATGGGTGGCGAAAGCCAAACACACTCTGGCTAGGCTTATAAATGCCCTAGGGAAGATAGCCTAGTATGAACCTATGAACCTATGAACCTATGCATGTGACCTATGACCCCCCAGTCATTTGGCTCACCACATATACTGCAGTGGTATTTGTCAACTAGGGTGGTACTGCATGGTGTGGGTAGGCCAGTACTGGGAATACACTTCCTGCTGTTCCACAGAGCTGTCAGTTGTCTGCTGCTATCCCAGTAAGCCACCCCATTCCCTTGCATGCTTGAATCAATACCATAGATATGCTATCAGAACATTCCACTCCATTCATTAATTTTGTTAAGGAGACTGACTTACTTTGTGCCTGAGGCTGTTGGGAGGATGGTGCTTGAGGGCTGACTATGTCAGATGCACACAGTACACTGCCTATACACGGTAGGGTTTAGGTGGTGTGATGTTTGGCATCTATTTTACTGTGTGTAAGAGTAAGAGAGAGAGAGAGAGAGAGATCAGTCCTACAGTGTCAGTGTATGTGCTATGCATTGCCTCTTTGCCAAGGACAGGGCATACTGGGCACGCCTCTGTCTGCCTACAGGGCCAGGCTCAGGATGGTCCTCCTCCACGTCCCTCTGTGCTTATGGAGACCGTGGCAATGGTGAGGGGCTGTGTGGCCCTTCCCTGTTTTGTTCCTGCTGCAGCTGTTTCCACAGGATCATATTGTGTAGCATGGCACATACTATGAATATGTGTGGATATGTGGCTGGAGAGTACTACAAGGCTCCACTGGATATGTCAACTCAGCAGAACTGTGACTTGAGCATCCCAATCACATGCTCTATAATGATCTTGGTTTGTGCATGTGCCTCATTATGGCATTCTTGTGTAAGTGTGTGTGCATTTCTGATGGTTGTCCTCAGCCATGGCTCCAGTGCGTAGCCAGCACCCCCCACCAGATGGCCATATGGGATGTCCTCACTGGCAAATGCCTGGTACAGCTGTGATGACTGTCAAATGTGGGAGTTGTGATAGCTTCCAGGGCTGCCAGCACACACATTCATGATAATGACCTGGACATCACACATGACCTAGCAGTTGGAGTGTAACCCCTTGCGGTTTAGGTAGACCCTACCATGGTCACTGGGTGGAGCTTTGATGTGGATGTGCATGCAGTCTAAGGCACCCAGTACCTCCAGGTATTCTGCTACATGGTGGAAGAGATGCATATTGTTGGGTCCTCTCCTCATGGGTGCTGGGGAAGTAAACGTGCTCAGTATGTGGTCGCTTGGCATCCAGGAACTGGTGGAGTATCCTGGTAGTAGATGCCTATGAAACCCCCCATGATATCCCTAGTTGGTCAGTTGGTCTTTGGAAGGTACCTGTAGCTAGTACTCTTAAGGCTACACATAACTTGGTGTCCACTAGGATGGGTTCCCCTCTGTTGGTTCGGGGTCTGAGGCAAGGCCGGCATAGCTCAACAAGTTGCTAAAGTATGTCCCTTTCCACCCTGTATTGCTCTACCATCTCTAGATCATGTAGCCCCTGGTAGGTTACCCCAAGTCTGAACACTCTTCTCCTCCTTCTTGGTCTAAGTTGGTTGCCAGCATTATCCTCCTCACCACCCTCAGTCTCTAGCACATACTGATAGATCAGAGCAACAGCAGCCCCTAACAAGTTTTGTTATATTTGTCAGTTTAAAATTCCCCCAAATGTGTACACCAGTAGTGTAGAGTTTGTGGGAAAAAACAGACTTAAAGGTGTTTGCATAGTTTATAGTAGTGTGCTGGGCTGCTGCCTGTGTAATTGGCTGATTCTGATACATTCCACCTGCCAGCTATGGTAGTTCTCCTTGCTTGCCTTCCTTCTGCTGCTTCCCCTTCCCATTTCCTCCCCGTTTAAGCCCTTATGTGCGCCGCACATTCCCGCTGCTCAAATGTAAAAAGTTCTGCTATTCCCTGTGTTTTTTTTTTTTTATGCCCAGTGCACACTGCACACACGTGTTTAGCTAAAGTAAACACATTTAAGCAGAACTGGCCCTCCTTGGACGTGAACTGACTCTGCATTTCATGGAATAAGACAATACAGTCTCAGACACACCCCTTTCCTTAGCTTTGCTTAGCTAAGGGCAAACAAAGGCCACTGAGCTCCAATGTGCTTACAGCAAGCATGACACACACCCTTTTCATGTTATCTGCTCCTTCTGTCTACATGGTGGTGTTAGAGCACCTACACGGTTAGGTGCAGTCTGACACTTAGAAGAAATTTGTGATTCGGTATAAATCCCCCCTCATTTGCATACACCACTGCCTTACTCCATAGTTACCATACTTAGGCTAGGCCTTTCCCCTTAGCAACCACTATTCTCTGGTATTATTTTCCTTCTGCATGCCACTTTAGAGCATACCTCTCAACTGTGCTTGATTTTCAGGGTCGCCCCTGATTTTGACTCAAATTTTAGCTCTGTCCCTCTTAATCCCTCGTAAAACTGGTGACTTTTGGAGAAAAGGTGGTGAATTTAATTTAATAAATAATGATAATAATACAGACTTCTTTTACTTTAGAAACTGCATATTAATTCAAATTATCTTATTCTGCCATTGTCTCAAGTTAGTTGTGCTAATATTTTAAACATGTCCCTGATTTTTTTTTGTATTTATCCCTGAATCTGTTGAGATTTGTCCCTGATTGGTTGAGAGCTATGCTTTAGAGTCTTAATGTCCTTTTTCCTTTTACACTTAGGAGTTCTAAACCTCCACCTTCCCATCTCCTGTACAAGGCTGGGTGATGATATAATATTTTTCTTGACTGTATTTAAATATGCATTCTAAAATATCAACCTAGAAATTATTAAATTATCCAAAACTGACAGTGTGTCTTTTGTAGCAATATCTGTAAAGCATAAAAAAGCAGTATCAGGTTCTTAAAATAACATTTGTGCTTTACAATTTTATAAAAATGTAGCACTGCTTGTTACACTGACTTTAATTACATTTTTTCTGCATGAAATAAACATATGCTGCTAATTAACTCTTGTAAATCTGTAAGCAACCAATAATGTACTATAGTGAAATGGAAAGACTGTAACTTTATTATTAAATCAAATGGAAACCTCAGTGGCATTGCTGTTCCTGTCCTAACCTCAAATGAAACAAAAGTAGTAATATGACACTGTACTAATATTTCAACATTTTTTCCACATTTACTCTGTCACCCTCGGGTCATGAGAAGAATTTCTACAGTGTGCACATCTCTCCACTTCTTTACATATAGCACTTTCCTCTGTTTCCTTAGCTAACCTTATTTATCTCGTTCAGTACTACTGAATGCTGCAAGAATTTATCATTACTTTCTACAATTTTCTTGGATAAATAGTAAGAACTGTTATGGCATAAAACTGTCACTAATAATATTAAACCAATATTTACCATACTGTTTAATGGCATACAGTACTATCTTTGATTCAGCTCGCTGAGCTGGTCTGTAATATGATACCTCAATTACATAAGTCTGTGCCTCTGGTGTGCTTGGCATACTGCATTTTCTGCAGGAAATATATAAAATCTTGAACTGTTTACATATGCACATTTATTACTAGAGTTGAACTGATCAGATTCTGGAACTTTACTCATCTGTCCTTTATACAAGTATGTGAAGTTTCTTCAACACGAGATTTGAACATGTGGCTTTAATGACACATAATATTTATACTGAACTCTTTCTTGCATGGGATCTGAATTTTTGACTGTACTGTCACTTTTAAAATGTAACACTGACTTTACATTTTACAGTCTGTAAACTAGCAAATCATCATTTAATATTGGTGAATGCTTTCTGTCTCTGTATCAAGATATGTATGCATTACAACACTTTACTAGCATAATTCAAAGGTCTTAATGTCTGCTAAACAAAAAATAACACAAATAATAATTTCCCAGATCTGTAATTGTAAACCCTTTATTCTGTAAATTAATTTGGCTGTCATTTCTGGTATACTCTTCCCAACATGTGCTTCCAGAATGGTAAAAACTAGCCTGAAATGTGTTACCTGTTTTTCCCTCTTACTGGCCATTTCTAATCTGCCTTATCTTTTTTTGGAACAAGATACTGTCTATGAAAAGGTGGTAACTTGATTGCTTGCACTTCAGTTGTGGCAGCTGAACTGGAATTTATTTTATCTTTAACCCATAAATCTGTGTGTTCCTGTCACAACCAATTCTTTAAATTCTGTACTTTCCAGAATCTACTACTGACACATTCTTACAAGTGTTATCTGTGTGGATTACTGTACATTCTCTAACATTTTTATTTTTATATACAATCTTGTTACTGAAGTCTAAAACAACATGTACCTCTGTCTGGTGGCATGTTCATACCTAGTACAGATTGCTCACTGCAATAACCTTTGAACTTTCAAATCCTGACATATCTGCACTTGTGTCCTCTAGTAGAGGTCTATTTGTAACTGAAATTGTTGAGTTTATGTTACTCAGTACATTATTCCATGATTTATTTTCTGCAAATAATGAAATATTGTCATTTTTCTCAACCTTAAACAGTGACAGATAAATAATCTGGTATGGTGCTGGACTACCACAGCCTTTATAGATAAGGCAAAATCCTTTTTTATAGAGCTAGCAAGAACATTTGGAGCTATGGTATGCATTTCTTCTTTGTTTTGGCCTGAAACACTAGTAATAACATTGATTTGATGTAAGGTTTGCATTTCTTCTTTATTTTGCCTTGAAGTCTGTATATCATTTATGCTGGTGTTTACTTTATCAAACCAATCAAAATCTGCACTCTGATCCCTCATCTCCCTCAGTGCAATATTTGCACTGGCTACTGAAAACAATGAACTAGAATGTATTAAATTTGGAGCATTTGTATTTGAAATAACATGAACTTGAGACATTGCAAAATGTTTGCTTTGTGTCTTGTCTGGAAATATGCATGTTACATACACTGTGTTTATGTCAGTATGTGCAATACTGCGAATTAACCTTGTATCTTGAATTATATGTACTGAAGCATTTATGATGATGTCTGAATACTGTAAACAAGAATTTGTGTTATTTAAGTCTAAAACCATACAGATAGAAGCTGACTCATTCTGAGACTCCATTGCAGACTGCTTCTGTGATTTAACCCTTTTGTATCTAAAAAGATTTAACATTCCTGAACTAATAACTTTGAAATGTAAATGAACATTTCAGGACCAGCTTTCTTAGACTGCTTTACCTGATTTTTTTACTTTAAGCCACACATTAACTGGTTCCATTATTGTAAAAGTACTGTTTGATATATTTATACCATTTACATTTACTGATGCATTTAAACCTTTATGAGATTTACTGTCTGACTTAGCTAGAAAATGCAGTGTAACAAAAATGAAAGCTTGCATAAGGAAAGTTGAAGTTGCTTTAAGAAGATGGGCTGGCATCTTGCAGCTTTTTTTAAACTTTCTCCGGTAATTTTTTTTATTGGCTGTGTGACGTCACCCCGGAAACTTGAAAGTCTGTTGATCTGGTGTCTGCTTTGGAAATGGTGAAGTTTTCTGATATGTTGCTGTTAACTGGATAATGTATTTTACACTGGTATCTTGGAGAGTCTGAAGTTCTTTGATGCTTTAGTGTAGATTTTCTGAAGTAGTGTTCAAGAAAGAAAAATTGCTGCTCTGTAGGATACACGTGGTAAGGTTGCTTTGGGGTTCTGAGACTTATTTAACTGCAAATATTGCCCCCCCAAACTAAGTTAACTGTGTCTGATGCATCTCCTAATAATAGTAAAACCATGCAAGCTTTCACACACCTTGGCTTACTGTTTGTAAGATCTGTGTGTTCTCAATGTAATGCACATCCTGTTCTTATCAATGTTTTTGACTGAAGGTTATTTTTACTGAGGGAAAGTGCTTTCACTGAAACTATATGTACACTGTGAAGGCCTGCTTTAATATGGCTGCATTTCTAGACTTATGCAAAGAGAGTACTGTATGTTTGTACATTTAAATGATACCTGGTCTTACAATGGTATATTAATACATAATAGGAAAAGGAAATTCCATCACAGCATCACTGTGTATATATGAGAGAGTAGTAATGCAGATGGGTTGTAGGGGTAAAGGGATCTGCAAGACAAGTAACTTGTAGGGGCAAACTAGGGTTTGCCAGTGTTGAGAATGGTACATGATGCACAACACACAGCCAATTACATCACTAACCTTTTGCACCCATTTACAATTACTTGTTTCTAATATGCAATGACTGGATCTCCATTCTGTTTCTGCTATGCAGTGCTCTTATATGGGGTCTGCTTATCCTCACTGTATGGAAGTTTTTTTTGCCCATTGCACTGCATTGTTCACCTACATTGCAACCACATGCCACAGGTGGCTCAACATTCCGTTGTTATGCATGCAGTGAAAGTTGTAGTGTCCTTACTATTTTGCATAACAATGCATTAATGGCCATTGATCACAGACATTCTGATGAAGATGCCATTGTATTCTGTAACACACTTACTAGTATGTATATTGTTAGCACCATGTGGACTGTGGCATGGTATCATGTGGATGAGGAGCAGAGCCACTGTTCATGTAGTTGGTGCTATATCATTATCTTGAGGTGGGGGTGGAATGAGAATGATTGGTTGTTTTTACTGTACATCATATTTGGTCTGGGCCATCACATGTGGTTGAACATGATCATTCATTTGCTCATTTGAGGACTGTGGCTTGATGCATTCTTTGGTCTGTATTTTTTTCTACTATGGGGCTAGTTTGCAGTTATCAAAACTGCTGATATTCATCAGTGTCTTATGTAGAACAGTACATTAACTTTGCGCTTCCATTTCTTGGGTTACTGTAATTTTCATCATTATGTGCCCTGTAGTGTGTAGCCTGCAGTCTCGGGTAACTTCTGTTCATGTGTTGTTTTAACATTTAAGAACTACGGTTAGAAGGCACATACTTCTGGCTGTCTTCATTTGCATAAGTGATCCATACCAGGCCTGTTCCTAGTACAGATGAGTATGTCAGTGTGGTCGATGCTTTGCTATCTATTCTGAAACCGGACTTCATCAGATCAACTTTTTAATAACAGCCTTAACCCATGTAAAGCTAATATATACATAAAAAGCACAAGACATCATAAAACATAACTGACAACATGTAATGAGTCTGTCATACAACTAAAAGCTAACCTGATGTAATACAAGTAATTTTTACAATCCAAACTAAAATAACACACAGAAAGAGTACTAACAAAACAAAGTCCAAATAAACTGAAGTGCAGAACTAGTAATTAACTCATAGTCTGTCACCTGACAGGAACAAGGTGTCACAAAAATCCCTTCACTAAAGGGTATTTAGAACAAATGTGACAACAAGATCCTTCCAAAGGAGCAATAAACTAAAAAAAAAAAACGAATTAAAAAGAAAAAAAATCAGAGAAACAGGCTTTGTGTGTGTGTGTGTGTGTGTGTGTGTGTGTGTGTGTGTATGTGTGTGTGTGGGTATGTGTGTGTGTGAGACAACAGGCATGCATCAGGAAAACAGCACTCAATATAGTAACCTTGGAAAATGTGCAATATAAAGAAATATCGCAGATAAAAATATGAGCAAAATAAAAATTGCAATCATAAGTGTACTAAAAAACAAAAAAAGAAAAGCAATTTCACCCATAGGGCTTCATCAGATCACTGTCAAAACTGAGCAGCCATAAAATCAATCACACACTAAATGAAACTAGGGAAAAAAACAATCAGTCATAAGTGTGGAACCATATGGGAAAAATGCAAATAACCATGCATATGTATATGTTGTAGCAGAACAGAAAACAAGCAGAAACTACAAAAATACAGGCATAAAAAAATGCCCAAAAACAAGAAGAAAGGAGAATGCATGTCATGTCAACAGTGATGGGAGTAACACGTTACAAAAGTAACACATTACTGTAATATATTACACTTTTTACTAACTAGTAATATTAGACGTTACCTTTCAATATAGTAATGCAGTAATAGTAATGTTACTTTTTATAGTAACTAGTAATATTAGACATTACCTTTCAATATAGTAATGCAGTAATAGTAATGTTACTTTTTTTAGTAACTAGTAATGCAAATGTGCATTACTTTTTGCATTACTTAGTTTTACTTAACTCAGTAGGAGGACTGAATGGTCCATAATAGGTTCCTCCCTCCCACATTTCCTTACAAAAACATTCCCCTAACTCTTACCTACCATCTGTAGTCACCAAAACACAGGTTAATGCAGCGGGTAGTTGAGAGCGGCAGTTTGCTACGAGTGGCAGTCAGCAGACTTCAAAAGTACTAATTATTTTTTTTTTTTAAATTGAACAACTAAAAATCCACAGAGGCGGCAATGTCTTCTACTTTAAGGAGGAGGACCATGTGTGCATGTCGTACACATGCACTCACACCACCACAGATGTAAACTAAAGTTGTAAACTGCAAAATCATTCCACACTTGTGTGTGGAATTTCAAATAGATGTTCTTGTAAGAGTTCTAAGTAAGTGTGTGTGTGTGTGTGTGGGGGGGGGTGGTTATAGAGGGATGGAGTTTGGTTTGCTAGTCTTATGGGCTTGATTAATTTGGTATTAGACTGATATAGTTATTTAGGGCTGTTGTAAATGTGTGTTGATGTGCTGTTAGTGGAAATAATTTCATTACTAATAGTCAGTGGTTTAAGTTTATTTCAGAGTTCTCTATATTTATTCTGATTTTGAGGGGTTTTATCTTTGTGGTAATATTTCCATAACTGAGGTAGGACCCACTGAGTTGCCTGAGGATGGAGATGAATACAGTCAGACAGAAAGATGCAGTACTAATGGAGAAGATGAAGTTATGGGATACTGAGACATTATTGTGGAACAAATGTGAAAACTGGGGAACCGTCACTGAAGAATTATAGGGTTATTTCTGAGTTTCAGATGCTAGTCAGTACTGAGGAAATGATCCAGTCTTCAATGCTTTCATAGCTGCGGTTGTGCTAGTTTTAGCAGAAGACATAATAAGATGAAGTAGTCCAGAAAACTGGACTTTGAGGTGTAATAATCAATGTCACTCTTTCAGTCTGTGTTAAAATTCCCTAGGACTACAAGTTTCAACCTTTTGTTGGTGGATAACCATGAGAATATGTCCTGGGAAATCTGTTTGTTTGGGCTTGGAGGGATATAGAAAACTCCATGTACTATGTTGTTTTTAATAAGTTGATTTTATTGACAGTAAGGATGGAATGCCATACATTACAGTTAAGGACTTACAGGGCTGTGGGACAAGGACAAGGAGCTGTCCACTTCAGCAAAACAAAAACAGAAAACAAAATCGCCACTGATTCTAAAGACAACCACAAAGCATTCTATAGCTATGTCAAAAATCTCAATTGCAACACTCAGATCTGCTCTGAGTTACAGCACAATGGCACTAAATATACAGACCCAACTGATATTGCCAACATCCTGGCAGATAGGTGAACTAAAACAACCAAGCCACAAACCAAAGAATCAAATCACAAAGGCTGTAGCCACTCGTTCTTAAGGACCGTCACCCACTATGTATTAATTTCCCTTATGGAAATTGTATTAACTAATAACTTTCTATTTTTTGAAGGTAGTTACTACAAACAAATCACGGGTGTTGCGATGGGGGCCACTTGTGCCCCCCAGCTACGCCAACTACTTGATGTCATATTGGGAACAGAATTATGTGTTTGAAAGTGAATTTAACAATTATATTCAGTTATACACACGTTTCTTGGACGATATTTTTATCGTCTGGGATGGTGGTCCTGATAGATTATTAACATTTATTGAATATATTAACAACTCGAGAAGGAAATAAATTATTTAGATGTGTATTTGCGGTTTGATCATAGTAAAGGAACATTATTTTCTGGTATTTACAGAAAAGCTACATTTTCCAAAGCATATTTAAATTATTCTAGTTGGCATTCTGACCATCAGAAAAAAGCCATTATAAAGGGGCAGATGGTCAGGGCGGTCAGAATAATAAATAATTTTGAAGAGTTTAAGAAGGAGTTGGAAAATATTATGGGGATGTTCATCAATAGGGGTTATCCTATTAATTTGGTTAATACTATTAAAAATGAAATAGTAGCAAAAAGAAGTAAAGGAATTTACCAGCCGATATTGAACTTTGAAGTTGGATCAGTCAATATGAATATGTTTATGGCTTTACAGTTAAACACTCGAGTAAGTGAAGCGGACGTAAAAAAGGAAAGTTTATATTTTATTGCTACATATACTTATGATACAGAATTCATAATTAATGTAATACAGAAAAATTGGGAGATGTTGAAATTGGACATTAATGTAAGTAAAAAGATGAGGAACTTACCCATCAATGTGTATAAAAAAGCAAAGTAATTCAAGAATTTATTAGAAAATGGGATGCATTCCAGTAATATTCCCTTATCATGCAGACCAGTTGGCAATTTTAAATGCGGGAGATGTAGCCTTTGTGGGTACATCTTAACCACGGGTAATAAAATCATGGTGGGGAAAGAAAAAATATTTATCAACAGACATTTTAATTGTTTTTCTAAAAATGTTGTTTATTTGGCTAAATGCAATGATTGTTCAGCATTTTATATAGGGAAAACATGCAGAGCTTTAAGAGATAGAATAGGAGAACATGTGTTAGACATTAGACATCAAAAGAATACCAATGCTTTATATAGGCATATTAAATTACATTTTGGACACGAATTTAAATTTAGTATCATTCAACAAGTAATAAAGGATAATCAGGGACAAATTTTGGATGTGCATTTAGATTTATATGAAATGAAATGGCAACTAAGATTAGATGCCACTAGATATCCAGGAATTAATGACAATATTAGCATTGCCCCCTTATTAAAGCTCAGACACATTAAGGGTTAAAATATTATGAGTATTATAGGGGGTTCCCTTATGGGATGTTGGAGGTTTGTTTTGTTTTGTTTTATTACAATAATTTGTTTTATTACAATCATTTCTTTTATTACAATCATTGCATTTACCAATTATTTACTTCATTTCATTATTCATTATTCATAGTACATTACATAGATTTTTTCTATGAATTTTTATCATGTATTGATATTTTATAATATATATTTCATATATACTTTTAGTATATTTTATCGTATATACATTTTAGGTGGTTATTAGCACAACATTATGTTATTTTATTATTTAATGAGAATGTTATATTGACATATTTTTTTAGGGTAATTGTTATGAGCATATAACATTGGTTTAGTGTATGCATTTTCTACTTAGAATGTTTAAAACTTAGATTAAATGAAGGATGTCTTTTTAAATAATTTAGAGTTTTGATGTTTTACTTGATTAAGTGAATCGTATGGTGTTAATTAATATCAATTACTGAAGTGTATATAATTAAGAATTCAACATTGTGAAATTGTTCTGAAGCAGTCTTCTGATGTAAGATGAAACCTAGGTTAACTGTTTGTGGTTAATTTTAATAAACGTGGAATTTGTAGTATTGGAATCTGGTTCACCACTGTCTTACTTCATAGTGGGTGATGGTCCTTAAGAATGAGTGGCTACAGCCTTTGTGATTTGATCCTGGCAGATAGGTTCAGTGCTAACTTTACCCACCTCTCACCCCCTAAAGAGCCCATCTCTATACCGGAAGAATGCAAAGTTCCTGTAATCACGGCTGCACAGGTAAAAACCACACTCTCCAAAGCCAAGAACACAGCATCCATGGGACCAGACAACATCCCAGGCTGCATTCTACATGAACTACAGAACGAACTGGCACCTAAGTACCATGTTCAATCATAGCCTCACCTCAGGCTTTGTGCCTGCTGAATGGCACACAGCAACGGTTATCCCACTCCACAAGGGGGGAGCCCCCATGACCCCAGGAGCTACCGCCCCATTAGCCTGACGAGCCTGGTCTGCAAGGCCATGGAATGTATCATCATGGAACTTATAAACAAAGACATTGGTAATCTCAAAACTCTGGATCCCACCCAGTTCGGGTTTGTAAAAGGCAGATCATGTCTCCTAAACCTGATAGACTTCTTTGAAGCAGTCAGCAAAGCTGTAGACAAGGGTAAGGTGGTTCAGACAGCCTATCTAGATCTTGCCAAGGCTTTCAACATCATCCCCCACTCTGAAATTACAGATAAACTCACTAAACTAGGTATAAATCCCTATGTCACAAGATGGGTTGCCAACTGGCTCACTGACAGAGCCCACACTGTGAAAGTAGAAGATTCCAAATCCGACTTCAGACCAGTGACAAGTGGAGTACCACAGGGTTCAGTCCTGGGTCCTCTCCTGTTTGGTATTTATTTCTCTGAAGTACAGGCTAACACAGAAGGTCTTTGGCTAATGAAGTTTGCAGATGACTGCAAACTAGGAGCCATAATCAAAACTTCTAACAATGTGGACATCCTACAAAAGGGCCTCACAGAGACAGATGCCTGGTGTCAAAGCCATGGCCTCAAGCTCAATGCCAAAAAGTGCATTATCATACCCTTTGGTAAAAACTCTGTACCCATGAACTACAACATAGGAGGTAGTATACTTAACACCGAAAGTGTGATAAGAGACCTTGGGACACAGGTGGACAGTAGTCTCTCCTTTGATAATCACATCGCCACAGTAGTCAGGAAATCTTTCTACATGGCACACCTCATCACAAAAGGTTTCTCATCCAGAAAAAAAGAGGTCATTTTTCCCCTCTACTCATCACTCATTAGACCCAATATAGAGTACAAAGCCCCTTTTGGTATGTACCTCACAAGACATCTACAACAACTGGAAAGGCCGCAGAAATACCTCACAAAGAGGATTACTGGCCTCAAACAGATGCCCTATGCAGACCGTCTCAAAAAACTCCAGCTTTACTCCGTCGCATATCACCTACTCAGAGGTGATCTCTGCCTAACATACAAAGCTATGTCAAACCAGAGCTGTTGGACATGCTCCACTTAAAGAAATCCCAATCCCTCTGAACTACATGCTCTAGGGACTTAAACCTTGTCACCACAATAAACAGAACATGCAGGAGGGATAGATTCCTGTCCCAGAGACTTCCCATACTCTGGAATAAACTACCTATCTATATCAAACAAAGCTCCTCATTAGCAGTCTTCAAGAAAAATCTTGATGATTGGATGGGAAATAGGAAATACACCCTGGGGATCACCTCTGTGGCTCTGCTCAACAGTGGCACAGGAAAATAATTTTCTTGGGTGGCAAACGCCAGGGTACCTTTTTGGCTGGGCTTGTATAGGCCCCAGGGCTGATAGCCTAGTACCTACCTATGAGCCTATGAGCAGATCAGTCCTGGTTAGGGTTACTTTTAAAAGTCTATAACCTTGTGGGAATAGTTTTGGATATTTTAAGTAAGATTGTCTAGGGTTCTGTAACTGCTAAGATTTTTGAAATGGTTAGTCCATGCATGTAAGCAACTTTGTTTCTCATGTTCTGTGAATGTATGCATAACTGTCTTTAAGGCTTCCTTTGTGGGAATACCTTAGGGTCAGAAGGGGAAGAACGAATGGCACTTGATGAGAAGATGTTAGGTCAAGGTTAGAGCATATGTCACAACAATTTAGTAAGAATTGTTTTAGAATATGGGTACAAAGTGTGACTATGGAGTTCTTTTTTAAGAGGAATTGTACTGCGTGCTTTATAGCATCATATAGACTGAATATTTTTAGAAGTAATCAATACCATGTCTTAAAAAGGCTTGAGAACATGGGTTTTGGAAGGGGCTGTGAGATAACAGCAGTACAAGTTGCTACATAACAAAGAGTTTTAGACCTTTTAGGAAAGTTGTTAAAGTACTGCATTTATTAAGCTATGTGATAATTTTATAAATGAGATATGCTAGTGTTCATAATTTATATGCATATGTTAGGATTTACATGATTTGTATTTATTATAATACAAACTGGTAAATTAACATAAAGCATGAGAGTAGAGCTTTAAGGCACTAATGATGCGTGAAATATTTAGCATTTCACAAAGGTATGTATTTTTATTTTACTCTCAATTGTTTTGGTTAATACAGCTGTAGGTCTTGGAATGTTATCTTTGCTTTAGTTTCTACATCTGCTAGTTTGTTAAGTACATATTGTCATGGTCCTAATAAATCAACACAGACAACCAAAGATATTTAATGACCTTTATTGTAATGAAAATGAATAAAAAACATCAAACTTTATTGAACCATACAAATTCAACATTGCAACAAATAGGATAGTAAACATACTAGCAGCACACCCGCTCACCTTGGTTCTACATCATTGATTCCGTTTTTTTATCCAGTTATACTGCCTTTCTACATTTACTACTTTATTTGGAACTCTGTTTTGCTGTTTACTCATACCCTCATTTGGGTCTCAACGAGTGAGTTGTTGTGGTTTTTGTACTGAATTTTCACTCGTACCATCCTTAATCAGGATAGTAAACATACTAGCAGCACACCCGCTCACCTTTGGATAAGCAGCGTCCCCCACTTGCTCACTTATCAAAGTAATCATGAAGGCAGCATCTAACTCATCTTAATATCATCAGTTCTATCATTCCATTCCAAGTCATCCACCATCAATTCCAAATAGCCTATTGAGGGGGACAGAAGAGAGTCAAGCCTGACTCTGTTCTCTGCCCACCAGCCCAAAGGACTGTTCCCCCTCAGATCATACCACTTTTCCATAGATTCTCCACCTTCACACCCAGGTTAAGATTAAATAAATCAAGCCCAAATTCATTGAGATGAACTCCACCTGACCTATACCATACAGGGTCCCTGCTTTCAAACTTCACATGCCGTATCATATGCACCCCATTGGCCTTCAAACATTTTGCCACTGTAAAATTAACATACTTCCTAGCCCTCTCCACCACCACAAAATTCCTTGCCTCTCTCCACACCAACTGGGGAATAATCTCAGACCATATCAAAACCAAAGACAGATACATCCTCCTCAAAGCTAACACATCCTCACAAATGTGATGCACCAACTGCCTTTTCAGAACCTTACCTAAATCATTCTCCCCTAAATGAATCAACAACAACTGCGGCAACCCCCATTGACTCTGTAACCTAATAAATACCTGAAATATCCTGCTCCACATCAACCCTCTAACACCATGCCAGATGACTTTCCATCCAAAACAGTCTGGCCCCAAATTCATTCTGTTGCATCTAATTGTTGCATGCCTAGCTGCCCAAAAGACAAAAGAATGTCCCAAGATTATGATCCTTCTGCTACCTAAAAAAAAAAAATTGTAAACAAATCCTGCCACAAAGCTACTTAATACAAGACAAAAAGGCATTGGAAGACCATCTTCCCACCCTCTTGATGACTTCTATAGAACTTCCTTCATTCGCTAAATCCGATGCCCTACCCATCCTAAAAGAATAAGAGGAAAACTTATCCCCTTCTAAACGAACACTACAAAGAGCCCTCCGCATAATCAAATTCAGTTGCTCACCCATCAAGCCTTTACCACCTACTGAAGTAAAAACCAAACCTTGCACTCTGCCCCTCTAGTCCACCCACAATCTCTGCCCCCACAGCACAGGACATCTCCAACTTGCCTCAGTCACTTCCAATACCATCAGGACCCCACATCCCTCCTGATCCATCTTTGAAGACCACAGCCAAATGTGCACCACCCTAGGTGACATCAACACATCCTCCCATAGTAATGAACCCAATAACTCAGACACTCTAAATGCTCCACAATACATCCACACACAGACCGTGCTCCATACCACATACTCTTCCAAGGATCCACACACCTTATCTAAACCCCGTAGCAACCTGCTTAAGATCTCCTTCATCTCTGGCCATCTCCTATCTATGACCCCACCTTCAACTCTGCCCCAACCCTTTAATAATTGACTCACCACTCAGGACCTAGTCCAATCCTGCAATCCGGCCAAATGAGTAAAAGAAACAATGGCTGCTAACACCACCCTCACTGTCCTAACCACCCTGCCCTGTTCCCTCAACATGGCCAAGTGACGCATCAACAAAACATCTGACCACTGACACTCCTCATCCAGTAGCTGCCTCAAGAACTGGTCAAAATGAAATAAAGCCCTACTGTATGCTCTTTTCATAGACACTGCCCATGACTGCTGCACCAACCTGCCAATTACTATGGACCAATATACCAAATGTCCTCCAGAATGATTGCTGGATGCAATGCCACTGTTAAGGCTACCTGCCAAAACCTGCAAAACTGAAAACGAGACAACTTAACCCCAGGCACATGCAATGCTGTGAAGGAAAATTTAATCATCAAACTTTGCAATACCAGTTTCCTGAGAACAAGTATCAAATGAGGAGATTTAGCCATCTTAATCTGCAACACCCTCACCACTGCAGCAGTGTCCAAATAAAAAAACACCCTCCTACTTTTTAAATGATCCTGCCAAACCACTGAAGCCACCCAAATAGGCATCAATTCCAAAAAGGCGACATCCCGTTTCCACTCTTCTGACCAATGCTCCGGCCAAGGGGCTGAAAATCATTGGCCTGCAAAGTAAGCTCCCATGCCCAGATCCACAGCTGCATCAGTAAACAACTGTATCTCCCATTGCTCTACTGTTCCAAATATTTCATCCACAACTCTAAATCCTCTCACATTAGCTTAGTGACCTGAACTCTGTGGTGCTTACTCCTCCATCCTTTCAAAAGAAATGCTACAGACTGGCAAAACGTGCACCCCAGATGCAAGTGAAATTCACCAAACACAACAATTCCATAGCCTCTTGCACCCGAACCTTGGACTTGGACTTAACCCAACAGATTTTCTCCTGCAGCCGAACCAACTTGTCCTGCAGTAAACAAAACAGACCTTGTCCTGCATCTACTGACAAGCCAAAAGATCCAACACCTTTGCAGGGCCCTCTAACTTATGCTTAGCCAAAGGAACTCCAGAGGACTCACACATCCCCACAAACTCACACAAAGCTGCCTGCACCATCACCCACCAACAAAAAATCATCCAAATAGTGAACTGTTTGCTGAGCCTCCACCCTCTGCTGCCAAATCCAATGGAGTGCTGAACTAAACTTTTCAAATGTGGAACATGCCACTGCACATCCCATAGGCATGGCAGTGTCAAAATAAAATGTTTCCCCAACCACCATGCCAAACAAAGGCCAATCCTCCCCCCACACCGGCAATAAATGAAAAGCTGACTCGATATCTACTTTAACCAATCAATGATCCTCAAAACTCCTGATAATTCGGACCACATCATCCAATGATGAATATGTGACCTTAACCTCTGCACTGGGTATGAAGTCATTCACAGACTTACCGCCAGGGTATGACAAATGATGAATCAAGTGAAATTCACCTTTCTTTTTCTTAGGAACCAAACCTAATGGTGACACTTTAAAGTTAGAAAATGGAGGACAACTAAATGGACCCAACAATCTCCCTGCCTGACACTCCTTGTCAATTGACTCCTGCAAACCTCCTCCCTGCCCTTTACAGACTTCAATTTTTTTCCCATCATGCCGTCCCCCACTAAAGTGGACTTAATAGAAAAACCTCTTTAAAAACCCTCAGCCAATTCCCCTGCCACACTTGGCAGCAGATAATGGGTCAGGAACAATTCCAAAATCTGGACCTTAATAGGGGAATGAGTCCCCCGGTCACCCCTAACTCCATGAAAGGACCACCCCTTTGCCCCTGAAAGATACCCCGGACTCACCCACCTAATCATGCCAGGAGAGAACCAAACAACTTCTAGGACCTACAGAATAAGACGTTTCCCCCCCAGCAGGGTCCCCACCCCCTCACATAATGTAACAGCATGAGCTTCCATACACCTAGAGCAAATATGGGAAAATTTGCAACCTACTCAAGAACACTTCCCTGCATTAAATACTCAACATATCCTAGCATCCCCCTCCAATGACTGAGCTAGTCTATTACTCCCAACACCTGTGTCCATCATGGTAGAAAACCAAATGTCCGGGAGTCTAACCTCTCACCGTATGGATATATCCACCGCTTTCCGCTTACAAAACTTCTGATCATACCAAAATCATGCATAGCCTGGCCGCAGCCTCTGCGGTTCCCGGATAGTCAAAAAATAGGCCAGCAGATGAAAAGCTAGCAAAGTATCCCTCTCCAACGAAGCCACCATGTAGTATATAAAACCAAGGACCCAGTTATCTCATGACCTAGGCCAAAACCTACCTACCCTTCTGCGACCTATGGACGTCAATGCCGCCAAAAGGTCCTTCCCATTAGCCGACTCTGCCTCTGTCAACCATTGCACCCCATCAGCATAAAGCAATTCAAGAATATCAACAAATTCCCCTTTCCAAATCTTCACCACCACCTAAGATATGTGGGGAGTCAAAACAATGGGAGCCCCTTCCTGATGTAAGGCCTGCATCACCAACCAATCTCCCGGTCGTGACCAGAAATCAGACCCCACAACATCCAAGTCAGACCCCAAATCTGGATCAAGCAATGATAGAGTATTATCAAAAACCCCTTCACAATCAACAAAGGATATTCACACCACCAGGTTAGTTGCCCAACACAATGCGTCTGAAATTCTCCAGGTGCAAATAACACTAGGTACGACTGCAATCCAAATTATAGCTTGCTACATATCCCCCACCATGCCCCAAGATTCTCACTACACCTTTCTAAACATACTGAAAAATATTAATATACAACCAAACACCCTAATACTGGGTGATTTCAACTACCCTGCCCTAAACTAGGAAAGCTACTCATGTACCAACACCTTTGCCCAGTGGTTCTTGGAATTCATAAATTCCAATGCCCTGGATCAACTAATCCATAGTCCCACCAGGGGCTCCAATATCCTAGACCTGGTCATTACCAACATGGGAAATTGATGCTCCACACCTATGGTCACCCCCTCATTGGTCAGATCAGACCATAAGCTAATCACCCTTAACACCCACATCCCACCCCCACCCCAGTAAGAAAACCTCCATAAAATACTTCTCCAAAGCCAACTTCATGCTACTCAAGTCAGAAGTTACAAACTTCATGACACCCATGCAGACGGGAACTGAAAGTTCGACTGCTGAGTCCTACACTAAGGCACCGATCAAGCACATCCACTCATGCATGAATCGTGCCATCCCAAATAGAACCAAGATGCTGCCGTCCAAAAAAGGAAGCCAATCTGGTGGTCCCCTGCCATAAACAAACTTTACAACAAAAGGAAGAAACTGTTGCAGAAAAGAGAAAAATCCCAGGATGCAAAAAACTCCCTTACCAGCCTCAGTAAAAAGCTGAGATACTTCATAAAATTCTCCAAAGCTAGTTACGAAAAAAAAATTGTCAAAGATTCCAAAGACAGCCACAAGGCATTCTATAACTATGTCAAGAATCTAAATGGCAATGCTCAGATCTGCTCTGAGCTACAACAGAATGGCATTAAATATACTGATCCCAAGGATATTGCCAATATCCTGGCAGATCTATTCAGTGCCAACTTCACCCCCCTCTCACCCCCTAAATGGCTCATCTCAATACCGGAAGATTGCCAAATTCCAGTAATAACGGCCACACAAGTAAAAAATGCACTCTCCAAAGCTAAGAATACAGCATCCATGGGACCAGATGACATCCCAGGCTGTATACTACATGAACTACAAAATGAAATGGCACCTCACCTAAGTGTCATGTTTAATCATACCCTCACCTCAGGCTTCTTGCCCGCTGAGTGGCACACAGCTACAATTATCCCACTCCACAAGGAGGGATCCAAATTGGATCCCAGGAACTACTGCCCCTTCAGTCTGACGAGCCTGATATGCAAGGCCATGGAACATATTATCATGGAACTTATAAACAAAGACAGTGGCAACCTTAAAACACTGAACCCCACCCAGTTTGGGTTCGTGAAGGGCCGATCTTGTCTCCTGAACCTGATTGACTTCTTCAAATCAGTCTCCAAAGCCGAGGACATGGGTAAGGCAGTCCACACAGCCTATCTGGACCTTGCCAAGGCCTTTGACACCATCCCCCACTCTGGAATCATAGATAAACTTACTAAGCTGGGCATTAATCCCTACGTCTCTCAATGGGTTGCCAACTGGCTTACTGACAGAACCCACACTGTAAAAGTAGCTGACTCCAAATCCAGCTCCAGAAAAGTGACAAGTGGAGTACCTCAGGGTTCAGTCCTGGGACCTTTCTTGTTTGGCATCTACTTCTCTGAAGTACAGGCCAACACTAACGGACTCTGGCTAACAAAGTTCGCAGATGACTGCAAAGTGGGAGCCCTTATTGAATCCCAAAATGATGTCGATACTCTACAAAAGGGCCTTACAGAAACAGATGCTTGATGCCAAAGCCATGGGCTCAAGCTCAATGCCAAGAAATGTATAGTTATCCTCTTTGAGAAAAAACATGTACCTGTGAATTACCACATAGGTAGCAGTACATTAAACACTGAAAGTGTGATAAGAGACTTAGGGACACAGGTGGACAGTGGTCTCACCTTCAATAACCACATCACCACAACAGTCAGGAAATCCTTCTATGTGGCACACCTCATCATTAACGGCTTTTCATCCAGAAAAAAGGAGGTCATTATCCCACTGTACTCATCCCTCATTAGACCCATTATAGAATACAAGACCGCATTTGGTATGTACCTCTCAAGACATCTGCAACAACTGGAAAGGCCGCAGAAATACCTCACTAAAAGAGTCACAGGCCTAAAGCAGATGCCCTATGCTGACCACCTTAAAAAACTCCAGCTATACTCTGTCTCATATCGTCTACTCTGAGGTGATCTCTGCTTAACATACAAGGTCATGTCAAACCCAGAGCTGTTGGACATGCTACACTTAAATAAATCCCAATCCCTCAGAGCCACACGCACCAGGGATCTAAACATTGTCATCACAATAAACAAAACATGCTGGAGGGATAGGTTCCTGACAGAGACTCCCCAGACTCTGGAATAGACTGTCCATACATGTCAAGCAGAGCACCTCTTTGGCCCTCTTCAAAAGGAACCTTGATGATTCGACTGGAGAAAGGAAATTCACCCCAGGGATCACGTCAGTCACCCTGCTAGACAGGGGTCCAGGGAAGTAAATAGTGTGGGAAGAAATAGCCAGGGAATTGTTATGGCTAGGCTTCTAAAGGCCCTAGGGCCGATAGCCTAGTACCAACCTATGAATCTATGAACCAACACCTTTAACCCCTACCCGCTAGTTCACCTTGGACCCCCTCGCTGCACCCTGGTGCCCCTCCCGTTGCTGCCACTATAACCTCAACCCCATCATACCTGATAAAGAATTACCTACAGAAGATGAAGGGGCCACCAGCAGCATCCCAACCTCAATTGCCACATCCTCCAATGCTGACTGTCTGGCTTTCTTTGCCCTCGACCCCCGGGTTGTAGCCACCGTCTGCCTCTTCCACCAAGATTTTGAATCCTGAGCACTAGTTGATGTAACTTCAATAGAACTTCAATAGAAATATCTTTGAAGAGGTCCTCAGCCTGTGCCACAATACTGGCCCACCTCTTTCTGAACCTTTCAGCCATGATAACCTAAAGAAACAAAAGAGAAATTGTTGTTAAAACAACCTTTTAAAGAAATGCATGCTAGCACCAACCAGTACCTGCAGACAAATAGAACACATAATTCTTACACTCCTTATGCCTATCACCTCTCCTAAACCCTTACCCTCAACTACTTAATCCCCCCTACCTACTTTCTGTGAGTCAGCCCAAGAAAAAAAAAAATTGACTGTCTTGGTACTTGAACCATGCACCTTTGCATGTCAAACTGCAATCCCATGCATCTAACAGCTAGTTACTTCTACCACCTAATGCCAGTCACCCCAGACTATGCCATCTATAATCTGCTATTTATTGATTATACATATAAGATATATATATATATATATATATATATATATATATATATATATATATATATATATATACATACATATATTATATATACTAAATACTAACTATAATACACCCCAAACCCTACTTACCTAAAGAACCTAGCCTGATCTCCCTGCCTGCCCATACAGACTAGCTATTTCACACTTATACTCTTTTGCTGCTTTTCCTTATTTTTATTATTTTTTATAATAAAGAAGGCAATCCGTGATTGCCGATGCTATCACGCATGCGCACACTACCCACTCAAACATGGAAAGCTGCACAGCATACCTGCAGCCCAGAAACCACTAACAACCTGGGATAAAGCATCCAAAAGAGACCGGAACACTCTCCCAAAACCAGGGGACATACCACTAGCCACCAGGGAACAAAAACCATCATGTAAATCTCCCAAAGCCATGACTAGCCACCAGGTAAAGAAAACCAAACAGAACCATCCGCAAACCTCTCAAAGCCTCTACTAATCACCAGGGAACCAAACACATCCACACAAACCCTCACAAAGCCACCATTATCACTAGGGAACTGAACCATGCACACAAACCTCACAAAGCCGTCACTAGACATCAGGGAACCAAAACCATCCACACAAACCTCGCAAAGCCATCACTAGACACCAGGGAATCAAAATCATCCACAGAAACCTCGCAAAGCCATCACTAGACACCAGGGAAACCAAAACCATCCACACAAACCTCACAAAGCCATCACTAGACCCCAGGGAACCAAAACCATTCACACAACCTCTTAAAGCTGCCACTAACCATCAGGGAAATAAAACCATTCACACAAACTCTACAACGCCACCACTAGCTACCAGGGAACAGAAATCATCCATTCAAACCCTACAAAGCCAACATTAACCACCAACAAAAAACATCCAGACAAACCCCATACAGACACCGCAGCCACCAGGGACAGAAACCAACTATTACTATCCCCAACCCCCACAATCAGCACATACCTGCTGCACTCTAGAAGGTATTTTTTTTTTCCTCCATAAGAGACCATAATAGCACTACTGTGCATGTGTGCCCAGCCGCAGCTGACAGTACAAGCTCGCAAATAACCACTACGCCATCAGGAACACAACCAGCCATCAAAAACCACCGTGACCATGCAAAAAAACACTAGACCACCATGAAACAACTTAAAACAACAAAAGATAAAGAAAAACATGGCGAATAAGCCACTAAACCACCAAGGAACCCAATAAAATGAAGAAACACAGAAGTAGGCAAATCCGATCAAGCAATGAGAGAAATAACCACTAAACCATGGACACAAGTACATAAATATGTCTACACTACATGCAGTGTATACTACATATCTACACAATACTGCCATATGCCTTTACATCACCCACCATAATCCACAAAAAAAAAAAATATATATATATATATATATATATATATATATATATATATATATATATATACACACACACACACACACACACACACACAAATAACCCAAAGTTACTCACCTCACTGACTAGCACTACCCCAGGCCTACCTTACTAACACCTCAGGTCATAAGGACATGATAGTGCTTCAACAGGACCACACAAAAATGTGCTTAATCATACCAGTTTCCCCTACAAACCCCCCTAAGACCCTCCCCTATGCCTTACCTCACTTCCTCTCCCAGCACCCAATTAATTAACTCTTTCCTACCCATGTCCTACCCTCACTACCTAACCTACCTATCTTTCTACATCCAGACCCCCCCACTCTACTCATATCAAGGTTGTCCTATGACAAATTTGTCTGTTCCAAACTTCACTTATCTCAAACTGTCATGATTGTTTTGATTAATGGCTCTGGTAGTTTGTTAATCACATATTATGTTGAGTTGTTATAATTACTTTGGTTAATAATTGTTAGCCATCACTTGAACTTCTTCATTACATTGTTAAACGCGTGTTGATTTTTTTTTTTATTTAATCTACCTGGATGGTGACTGAAAAGGGTCAGTAGACCAGTTTACTTCCTTGATAACGAAGTAAAAATACATACATACACAGATAAATAAATATATGGGGAAGAAGGGGAACATCAATGCATTACTATGGACAGTAATTGGGGTGGATGAAATTAGGCAGCCTGACCTGCTCTCTGAATGTGCCATTAATTGTGCCCTTTTCTCAGTCTTCTCAAAGCTAAGTGTTCAGTTCTTTCTATTTCCTTATATGTGCGTTGCTGTTGATAGTGCAGACCAGGTCACTATCACTGCACTCTTCTGTTTCTGCACTAAACTACAAACACCTTGCCAAGTTTATTGCCTTGAGTGGGCCATTTATGTTCTGCAGAGTATTACACAAGTGCTCACACAATACTAAATAGTTTTATCTCAATGTTCACATTGTGATTTATGCTATAACCAGCTAGAAACAAGCACATTTATTGGATAAATAATCTAAACTCCATAGCAAACATCAGCAGCAGTCTGAATAACTCATGCAGATCTGGTTCTTGCTACCAGGAAACAGGACTGTAACAATGCAGCTGGGCTAGAAACAGAGATGAACAATCATTTTTTCATCTACTCCCTTTGAGCCTTAGTAAATTGCATTGCAATCTTACTAGGGCTAAATGTAAAGGCTTTTTTAAAATAGTGACTAAAGATTGATGATCAGTATCTGTTTGAACAGGCTTACCATAAATGTACTCATTGAACTTGGAACATGCGAAAATAACTGCTAAAAGTTATTTTTATCTAACATCGGCAATTTAATTCTTCAAGGACAACAGGAACTGAATTTGTAGATGTAAAGTTCTTTGCTTGCAGCAACCTCTTCATTGGTTATGGTTCTCTCTAATGTGAAAATATTCAGACGATTTTTACTTTCGCAGAGATTGTGCTTATTGTTGACTGATATTGGTGAATTGTAATGACAGATGTTTGACTGACCTTTTATGGTTGAAATTTTCTGAAATGGGTAGTTTTGTCATTATTGGTTCATACATTTTGTTTCATTGTTTACTGAAAGAATGTTCAAAACTACAAATCTGAAACACGTTCTAACAAATGGTGCTGTACTATACAAGGAATATCATTTAATACAATCAGGAAGGTGAATCAGAGAACACATACATGTATACACATCCCTAAAAATGTGTGCAAGGAGCCTATGGTTTGAAAACAGACAAAGGTAAATGTAATCCTCCACTGGCCAGATGAATTTTCTTTGAATGTGAATTTTAATGCTGTTTCAATGAATGTGACTTCCAAGGGCAGAGAAGTTTACTGGTCATGCTAAGTCTATTTTAATTTTGAGACTGTATTGTTTGTTTAGCAAATGGCTATCAGTGTTTGTACTATTTTAGTTCAATATCTGTAATCATTGTAGTAAGAAAGCAGTATGCACACTGACAGGTTTGAACAGTGTTTATGATAACTGGGGGGAAATAGCCAAGTAATGGAACACTGGAATGGTTGGGTAAGAAGCTGCTTTGGGGAGTAGGGGGTTGCCACAGGAAGGGCTGCTCTGTCGGGACCCTGATGTCAATTGGTAGTAATTGCGGTATATGAACTAATAAAAAGATGTGTAGTGGAGCCAAAAGCTGTCTAGCAAAACCCAATGTTTAATGCAGAACAGTGGAGCAGTGGGTTCATTTATGGTTGAATGCAGAGGGTTCTGCATAATCTGGAGCACTTGGATTCTCTTTTATGTTTTAAATGTTTGTATAAGTACTATGATCGGAAAAACCCCACAAAAGGTATATTTTATTTTGTGAAGGGGAGGGGTGGCCAACTCAAAGACCACAGCAGGCAGCACAAACTCAAGCTACTCCTCTGGTCTTTAGCCTGGGTAGCCGCCCGCCATTAATTCAGTTATGATATTTGTATTTTTCTGGAACACCCTCTTTGTTTGCTGTTTAAGCAGTTGTTAATAGATAATTAGTGACTTGGTGTGGAATATTTAGTTAGTTAAAGCAATAAAGTCAGCAGAAAAGCCTTTTAAAGAATGATGGCCTTGTCATTTTATTCCCCGCTAGTGACATGCAGTTGGATTTCTCCACTGCATGTCTTGACAGAAGGAAATGGCCACTGGTGATTTGAAGTGGTACAATAAAGGTGGCTTTTATTGTGTACAGCCATCTTTGATCTGCTTTACTGGTAATATAGTTGCTGTAAACTGTATTGTGTTAATTAAACATCATACATTTCTTAGGGCAAAATAATTTGGATATTTGGTTATATGTAGACATATTTTTGAAACTAAGGCTACAGACAGAGTAAGCAAGTAAGTCATGGGTTTGCCACATTTTCAAATGCCCAAAGAGGGACTTTTTTGTAGAAAAAAGTTTTTGCAGGACAAACCATACCCATAGCCATTGCAAAGGACAGGGCTTCACTTTTCTTTTTAAAATAACAGCTTACTTTTGCAGCATTTCAGTTGTTAATGCTGCTCTACATACTATTTAAGTGTTTCAGATACAAAGTCAGTGTTTTATTCAGCTATTAAAGAAAACTTAGACAATTCATCCACTGTAGGTTCATGGTTTCAAAAAAAAAGTTCTATACAGTTAACTTTAACTTTCTTTTTTTTTTGTACTTCTGGCAGTCCCTTTATTTTAAGCTTCAGGCAATCAGAGACACATTTTGACAGAGGTTATAAAATATGAAATGTAGTTTCTATTTGCAATATATAGGTATTCCATGCACATCTATTTATTTTTCTGCTTAGTGCTTTCACTCAAAGATGGAAAGTCGAAATTCATTTGAACAATCAGTTTACATGGAATTCTTTGACCTAATTACAAACGATGGAAAAATGCTACACCTAAAAAATCCCAATCCCCCCGTGCCGCACACTCCAGAGATCACAATCTCATTACCACAATTAACAGAACATGCTGGAGGGACAGGTTAATCTTCCAAAGACTGCCCATACTCTGGAATACACTTCCCATTCATGTCAGAGCACCTCACTGGCCCTCTTCAAGAGAAATCTTGACAAGTGGATGGGTAGCAGAACGTTCACCCCAGAGCCCTACTGGATAGGAGCAATGTGAACTAACATCAGGTGGCATGGTGCCTAGGCAATTTTTTTGGGCTATGCTTGTAAAGGCTCCAGGACCATTAGCCTAGTACACACCTATGAAACTATGAACCTACGTAAAATGTAAGCTATGTTCACCAACAAAGAAGACCTACAGAACTTCACCATACAGTATGTCGAATTTAAAAAAGCATCTTCAGACATCATATCCTATTGCACTTGGAAAGCTAAATAGTCTGAACAGAAAAGCAGTTGATTCCAGGGCTGAGAAGTTGGACAAGAAATCGTCGACATAGCTGTCTATTGCAGCATACATTGGTTCTGGTCATGTGACACAGTCCAAGGTGGATAGTTTGATCATTGACTTTGTGGTGAATGACATGCAGTGTTTCAGCATTGTCGGGCAGCCATCCTTCATCAACCTTGTAAGTGGCCTGCAGCCAAGAAAGGTGGTCATGAGCAGGAAAACTCTTGTTGAACAGGTGGAGAAACAATTCAGTGATATGATGGAGAAGCTGATGGTAACTTTAGCAAGTGTTTCAAATGTTTGCACTACAGATGACATTTGGACCCATCTGAATCATAGTTTCTTTGGCATCACTGCCCACTGGATCAGCTGTGACACACTTCAATGAAAGTCAGCTGCTTTGTCATGCTGCAGAATACACGGGAGGCATACATATAATCTCATACCGTCAACTCTTGACAGCATTCACATCAAGTACAAGATAGATCAAAAGGTGTGTGCAACAATTACTGACAATGGCAGCAATTTTGTAAAGGCTTTCAATGTCTTTGGGGAATGTGAGAGATCTCAGACTACAAGCATTCTGTCCCAAGATGAAGATGACGATGGTGAAGTGATTTACAACAGTGTGACAGCCATGCTGAGTCAGTCAGGGCAAAGTGAGAACACCTATTCACTGCCTCCCCATCTGAGATGTGCAGCACATACATTGAATCTAGTTGCCATGCATGATTCTGAATCTGCTTCTGATGATGCACAGTATAAAAAGATCATGTGAAGCACCATGGCCAAATGCTATGCTGCTTGAAACAAGGCTAGTCGCAGCACCCAAGCTGCTGAGGTGGTTCACGATAAGTGTGATCTGGCACTGATTGTTCCCAGTGAGACATAATGGAATTCCGCTTTCTATGCGATGGAGAGAATTCACTGCATTGCAACTCAGGGTGAAGGCCTGCTGAATGTGATATGTGAAGAGATTGGAATTGCCATCTTCAGGCCTGCAGAAATGACCTTTGCTGCTGCATTTAAGCAAGCAATGCAGCCCCTGGCAATGGCTCTGGACATCCTGCAGTCAGAGCTGAAAAGCTTCATGGGAATCCTGATCCCTACCACTACGTGCCTGAAAAACAAGTCTGAAGTCAAGCAGCCTGTGAAGCTTGTTGTACCACTAGCTGATGCTCTTCTTAAAGGCATTGAGGCTCAGTTCAATGACCTTCTGGAGCACAGAGCTCATTCTGACTAGCATAGTGCATGCGCAGTTCCATTCAGGACGGATGAACAGAGAAGAGCAGAAACTCAGAGGCAAGGCTCTGCTCCTTGATGCCATGCAGAAACTGGATGAACTTGACCATAGGTCATCTGAAGCTTCTGCACTAACTGCTGAAGACAGCTTCTTCAGCTTCAAAATGTAGACGCCAGCCACATACCTCTCAACCTGGAAACATCAAAAATCTGGACAAGGCCCATGAAAAATAGATACAAATCTGTACGCTGATTAACGTATAATTTGCATACATAATTACGTAAGCCCACCCACTCCAATGGGATTGTGGGATACCAACTTTCAAACGCAAACTGAAGAACAGACAACCAACATATGGCACCACAGTCCCCCTGCAGCCATTCCAATGTCCCATTACCTGGTTATTTTGCTCCATTTACCACAAACACTAATGTGTGCATGCATGCTGCTTTACTTCTACAATGATTATTTAGATTTTATTTTACATTTTATAGCACAATGCACAAACACTAATAGATATCTGCTAAACAAAGCAATACTTTCTCACAATGAAAATAGACTTGGCATTAAAACTTCTCTGCCCTAGAAACTCATATTCATTGAAAAAACATTGAAACCACCACCACATCAAAGAAAATGCATCTGGCCAGTGGTGGCTAAAGATTAACTTTGGGCCATTTTCAAATCATAGGCCTCTTGCACACAAAACAAGAAATATACATGCATTCTTTGATACACCTTCTTGACTTTATTCAATTATATTCCTTGTATAATACAGCACACTTGTTAGACTTAAGTCAGAGTGTATTTTAAATTTATTGTTTGAACATTTTTCCAGTAGTGAACCAGTAATGACAAACTGCCCAATTCAGAACATTTCTATCATAAAAGTCTACTTCACACATACACACACACACACACACACACACACACTATATATATATATATATATATATATATATATATATATATATATATATATATATATAAATAAATAGAATGACAGTACTGTTAGCCATAGGCATCTTGCACAGCTTCTCGCACTTATTTTCAATTTCATTTTTTTTCTTTTTAGGGAGGGGGGGGGCAAAAGGCCGAAAAACAGGGACACATTTTAAACATTGCTTTTATAATTTTGGAAAGTTACTAGAATAAAATGCTGTGTTACCACCACGCATTTCACTGCCAAGTCTTGAATCCAGGCCCATGTGCACTACAGTCAGAGCAACCTACCACTATGCCAAATCAGCAGTTTCATGACAGATAGGAAGACTGAAACTAAATGGCTGTCATTTAGTGAATTCATTTAGTGACGTCAGTTCTCAAATCTCACCATAGCTCTAAACCTCTTAGCACAAAAAAACCTGGACAAAGCCAATAATTGGGGAATACAGGATTCAGTTCTCACTTCTCACCATTGCTCTCAACATCTTAGCAAAACAAATCTGGACAAAGCCAATAATGGGGGAATACAGCCCCAAAATAGGGAGAAATTACAAATGCTGATCTTATAAACTTAGAAAATTGCTAGAATAAAAGGTTTTGTGTTACCATTTATTTTCTGAAGAATATGAAGTCTGAAATTCAAATGTCTGTCATTATTTAATGAATTCAATCCTTCAGTGATTTTCCACAAAAAATATGAAAACCACAGATTTAATGAGGAACAGAACAATAATATGAGGCATAAATTTACAAGTGGTGGTGGCTAGGGACTTTAGGCTCTTTTTACCTGTACCAAAGGTACAGTATTTGAGCCTGAGTAACTCTAGCCACCAGGTGTATTCACCTCGGGGCATTTTCACACACACACACACATACACACACACACACACACACACACACACACACACACACACACACACACACACACACACACATACCCCTCCGAAAATTAACTAACTCCATTCAAACTGCAATTCTGCAGTAATTTTCTACTTCTGCAGTAAATACTAAGCACACATACACACTTAGCTAACTCCAAAGACCCTGGAATGGAAATGAAGCTTAAATACTAAGCTCTGATTCAAACGGCTTTCATACTAAGCTCTGCTCCAAAATCAAATACTAAGCTAAGCTCTGAAAATTAGCTAACTCCACTCAAACAGCTTTCACAAGAAAATTCTGCAGTAAATTTCAACTTCTGCAGTAAATACTGGAAATAAAAATAAATGTAGCTCCATATACCCATGCTACATTCATGATGAAGACCTGGCAAGCACTGGAAATAAAAGGGCCGTGGAAAATAAATCCATTCAAACTCTGAAAATAAATGTAGCTCCATACCCATGCTGCACTTCCCGCTTGCAGACAGCTAGAAATCCATCCATTCAAGCAGTAGTAGCCAGCCGGAAATGCATGCATGTGAGCCCTAGAGTTCAATTCTGACAGGCTGATGGAGCTGATGTCATTGCACATGTGATGACGTCAGCTGAAACGTGAAAAGGAAAAGAACATTTAAATAAATCTGGGAAAAAATCATAAATAAAGGGGTGTCACTCAGGAATAGTGGCACCCCATTATTTGGACCCTCCAAAACTTGATAAATACTGAGTAATTTGGTACGGTTGGAAGGTATGGCCAGCCTGTGTCACATATCTTCTCAGATGGACATGTATCTGGCTGACCCTTCCAGAGAAATATCTTCTCTCAACAGTTACCCTATAGTCAAGAAGATATTTCTGAACACTAATACACCTCTGCCATCTAGTGCACCCGTTGAACACTTGTTCAGTCTTGGTGGACAAGTGCTGACTGCAAGAAGAAATAGACTCACCGATGAGCACTTTGAATAGTTGCTCCTTCTTCAAGCCAACAAAAGTGTGTAGTGATTGTTTAGTCATTGTGAATAGTTATATATGGTGATATTTTTGGTTGACTTTGTTATGATAGTAATCTTGTTAGACCTATATGACATATTCTGTAAGCATTTTTGTGTTCTCGGCATCACTTTTAGCAGATCAGCAGATTACCCTAATGTATATTGTTGAGAATTTGATGGATTGTAACTTTTTCTGGGTATTGTGTTACTGGCTGTGTGTACTTTGGTTAAGTATTAAATTGTGACTCTGACTATAAAGACTGGTCTGTGGGACTTTGTAAACTGTAAAATGCTATTTATCTTTATTGTAATACGGGGTGTATACCGCTTTAATAATACACTCATATTTATGTGCTGTAAGCATGTATTCCTTACACACAAGTAATGTGTGAGTAAATCAGAATATGACAATTGATAAACTATACTTATGTAAAAATAACTCAAAAGTAGCAAGTTACTTTAGTTGCTAACTAGTAATAATAATATATTACTTTTTTAGAAAAGTAATAAGTGATAGTAACATATTTCTTTCACTTAAAAGTAACTAGTAATAGTAACTTATTACTTTTATAAGTAACTAGCACAACACTGCATGTCAAAACCATTAATAAAATAATTTGTTGTCCACTTTCTTAAGCTGGAGAATGTGTTTAACTGAACAAGCAGAATTAAGCCCAGGCAGGTTGTAGATGTTCAGGTGAATTTGCCATTCCAGCTCCTTCATTTTAAGAATGGCATTACAGTTGCCTCAAATGGACCCATCCCGATTGTGTCCAAAATGTGAAAAGTGAAATAAGAATGACACAGTGATTCAATATGTGCTTTGCAAGAGGATTTCTGCTTAGTCTATTTCTAATTTCAGATGTCTGATGGGCTATCTTTCTTTTAAACATAGAAATGGTCTTCCCTATGTAAAAAAAAAAAAAAAACTTGACACTTGGATCACTGGGCTTTGTAATCAATCTTTTCACTGTTACAGTTGCCAGCCACTTTATTGTTATGTTTCTTACCTATACTTGTGCAGATGAAAAAGTCTCTGCAGCTCATGAACTCTAGGTATCACACTGTGATGCCCGTGCACTGGCCCAGTAATCAAAGGGCCTCAATCCTCACCACTAGCACCAGTGAGGGGCATGCACATTGGGAGGGATAACAAATACACACACAGTAAAGTACAATTTCCCTTAACAGCACAAAGAGATCACAGTCAGTCTAGGGCTGGTTTCTCTCTTTCTCTCCAGATCCCCAATAAGACTCCCCACTGGCACAGCTATATGGTACAGATCTCAGCCTAGTGGTCAAGCTAAAATGTCCAGATGTCCAAAAAGACTCCCCACTGGCACAGCTATAGGGTACAAATTTCTGCATAGTGGTCAAGCTAAAACCTCCAGCACCCTCTCTGTCCAGCCAGTGCTTTGTGTCCCTGCCCAAGTAGCTGACACACATACACACACACACACACACACACACACACACACACACACACACACACACACACACATACACACTTTGAGATATGAGTTATATACAACACCCAGACACTCCTGGGGAAGGCTAGCACAGGTTCTCCAGATATGCCCCCTTCTCTCCAATCTATAAGGTAGAAATCACTGCCACCAACCACTAATAGCAGCTACTATAAGGTCCTCCCCAAAGGGTGACCAATTTCACTGTGCAATTTTGCTGTTATCCAAATAGTAAGTGTGACCCAGGGCTAAAGCTATTGGAGTGGCTTGGACAGTATTACCAAATGAATACAATGTACTCTAAAGGTTTAAATTATCTCTGTACAAAACAGCCACAGTTGAAAGGTTTAAAAGTATATAGTAAATAATAAAAATGCAAGACAATACTTATTACTTCAACACAGTGACATGACAGAGTTCAGAAATCACAGGAAAATGCTTTAAAATAATACTGTAAAATAGTCTGATATAAATATAGAAAACAGCTAGACTAATCTGGCTATTTCTAGCTATCTGTAAGAGAAATCACTGTTCTAAATAAATATCTTACTTACAGAGCAAAGGCTGAGTGCTGGTGAGTTGATGTGTTCAGGTTCAGACAAAATCCAAAAATGCTCTCTCTTTCTCTCTGGGAAAGTCTTAAATTGATAACACAGTACTGCTGAGTCATTTCAGATTACATAATTCTTAACAGTTCTGATTTAGTTTCCCCGGCTCACAGAAACTCAAAATTTACATTTCTTAGTAAGCTGCACCTGGCCAGGAAGCCACAGAAATAAAAAAACATATCAAACCTTAGTAATTATATCTTAAATCAAGACAATAGACAGAATTTCCTGGCCCAGACATCCTGTCTCTGAGCTTGAGATCAAACAGTCATACAATGCTTTACTTATCAGCTTTCTTCCAGCAGGGTGCATTGTGGTTACATTATTGAAGCTCAGAACATATAACTGTTTTCTTATATGTCTAAACAGCTGTGGATTATGTTAATATTTACAAATGACATAGAATTATTTACAAAATTCTACCTAGCTAGGTTGGCAGCCTTCACATATCTCCCTCCCCTGGAGAACTCAAGCTAGTTTTTCAAGTGACCCTTGAGAAATGTTGCTTCAGAAGATAAGGTCTGTCTGAGTATACCTTACCCCATTCCCTGTCTTGAGACCCCATCTGCATTAGTGTTGCTAACCCCACTGTGGTGCTGCACTTCTTTTTTTTCAGCTTTTCCCAGTTAGAAGTCACCACAGCAGATCACCTGTCCACTCATGATTGGCTGTAGAGTTTTACAGTGTCTAGTTGCCAGCCCAGCACCCAACCTTCCACAGAAGGCACACATGCATGCACTCACGTCTAGGGCCAATTCAAAGTGTCCAATCCACCTACAGCATGTCTTTGGGATGCGGGACGAAACTGGAGCACCCGGAGGAAACCCACACAACCACAGCAAGGACAGAAGGAACCCCAGCCAAGGATTGAATCAGGGAACCTCTTTCTGTGAGGCAGCAATACTAACCGCTGCACCACCGTGCACTGACATATCCTATGTTTGCAACTCTAGGCTCCATCTTAGCAACTTGGCATTTTACTGGCTGGCTTGGTGTAACCATGTCAGGGAATTATGATCTGTAACTACAGTGAATTTTCTTCCATACAGATAAAGCTGTGAAGTTACTGCAGTGCCCACACTATGGCTAGACATTCCTTTTCTACAGCTGCATAGCAATCCTCCCTAGGTGGAGCCTACAACTAAGATAAACCACTGGGTGCCCTTCTTCCTCTGAAGAAATATGGTTAAGTACAGCCCCCACCTCATGGTTGAAAGCATCCCCCAGCACAACAAATTATTTGCTATAATCTGGACTGGCTAACACAGGGGGTTCTACCAAAGCTTCTTTGAGCTTCTGGAATGCCTGCTCACATGCTGTGGTCCACACTACCTTTTCTGGCCTGTTTTTCCTTGTCAGGTCTGTGAGGGAAGTACCTATGGTACTATAATTGGGGATGAACTTTCTGTAGTACCCAGCTATCCATAAGAATGCCCTCACCTGCTTTCTGCTAACAGGTGCAAACCATGCCTGAATGGCTTCCACTTTGGCAGGCTCTGGCCTGATCTTACCACTCCCCACTCTATGTCCCAGGTAGGAGACCCTCGCCATACCCACCTGACATTTGCTCGGCTTAATGGTCAACCCTACCCTCTGTAGTCTGCCCAGCACCTCCCTCTAGGATATGATCTACCAGCCTCTGGAAAGTCACTGGGGAATTTTCATCCCAAAGGGTATCTTTTTGAACTCATGCAAGCCAAAAGGAGTCACAAAAGTGACCTCTCTATAGCACTGGGAGTCAAGGGCACTTGCTAGTAACCCTTGGTAAGATTAATGGTGGTAAGATACTTGGCCCCACCCAGCTGCTCTAGAGCTTTATCTGTCCTAGGCATGGGTTTAAGCATAAGGCCTTTTACAGTTCTGTATGTAGCCTAAAATGTAGGACCCAAGCATGTGCAGAACTAGTGACTAAAGGTACCACACATACTAACCCCACAGAGATAGCAAACTTGATAGCAGATAGGTTTGGCAAAAATTTAACTTCCTTATCCCCTCCAAACTTATCACAAACCTTCCTTCAAACCCCCTCTGCATCTACATATCTGAAGAGCAAGAAGGTCATTAAAGCCTTGTCCAGTGCAAAAAACACAGCCTCTGTAGGACCAGATGGCATTCCAGGCTGTCTTCTAAATAAACTAAAACATGAGTTAGCATCATCATTAAGTATCCTATTCAATTACAGCCTAACCACAGGCTTTGTTCCTGTGGAATGGAGAACAGCAACAGTTATTCCCCTTCAGAAAGGTGGCCTAGCAACAGACCCAGGGAATTACAGACCCATAAGACTGATCAGCATTATCTGTAAGGCCATGAAACATATCATCATGGACCTCATTAATAAAGACATAGGTGAGCTGCAGACCCTGGATCCAACCCAATTTGCTTCATCAAGGGCAGATCCTGCCTGTTAGATTTGGTGGATTTCTTCAAAAATGTGACCAAGGCCATTGATGAGGGCAAATCTGTGCACATGGCATACCTTGACTTGGCAAAGACTTTCAACCATACATCTCAACCTCTTAGAGCAAGAAATCTGGACACATCCATAAATAAAAGTGGGAAAAATCCCGAAAATAGGGACACTTCTTAAATATTACTCTTACAAACTTAGAAAGTTGGTAGAATAACAGGTTTTGCATTAGCATGAATTTTCTGAAGGGCTTTGTGGTTAAGGACTTCACCTCCCATGCACAAGGTACAAGGTTCGATCCTGACCTCCGATCAATGCCTGTTTGGAGTTTGCATGTTCTCCCTATGTCTCTCTCCATTGGGTTTCTCCCATGTCTGAAAAACATACTGAGTGTTTCCATATCAAATTCACCAATGAATGGAGCTGTGGGCAGCAGCACAGACTCTAGATGGTGCCTTATAGGGGGAAGAGTTGTACAGACCAACCACTTTGGGCATCTACATGGATCATAGATTGCATGCAGTGGCAGGGCTAGCCACTTGAAGGTGTAAAAAATATGGCTCATGCTCATGGGCATGGGTAGCTACCAGTGGTAAATGGGTTAAGGGCCTACTGTGACCCATGCCACTGTGCTAATGGTGGAAGGGGTATATCTGCCCCTATTAGCCAGTGTGTGTAAAGCCCAGCAGCCTGCTGGCTGGTGTCCCAGCCTGGGTTACCTGGGATAGTTCTGTTGAGTGAACGTAAAACCAACAGACCTGCCAAACATGAACTAAGAATTGCTATGCTTAATGTAGGTTCACTGACAAGTGGATGATAGAGAGGAGGCTAGACATCCTATGTATCTAGGAAGCAGGGCAGTGCAGCAAAGCCCACTTGGCTTGGGATTGCAAGCTAGAAATGATGTAGGAATTGTGGTGAGAGAGAAGCTTCAGAAGGCAGTAAGTGATATCATCAGAATTAATGACAGACTCACTCCAGTGTGGGCAGTATTCTCAGCCTATGGGCTGTGATATTCAAACAGCAGTAGGACAATGGTGTTGATTGAATGCACATATCGGGACAGACAGAACAAGATATGAGGACTGCCTGGGTCCACATGGGTGGAGCAACAAGAATAAAGAAGGAGAAGCCATTCTAGACTTGATTTCTGTCTGGCAAATGGCTTGATAGTAGCCAACACATGGCTCAGAAAAAGAAAGAGTCACAAGATCACATACAAAGAGTATGACTTACAAAGCAGTGACTGACCCAGCTGTGTTAGAAATGCTACATCTAAAGTAATTCCAATCCCTCTGCACCACATGTTCCAAAGACCTCAACCTCATTACCACAATCAACAGAATGGCCTGGAGGGACAGGTCCATAACCCAGAGACTGCCCATACTATGGAATAGACTTCCCATACATGTCAAACAGAGCACCTCACTGGCCCGGATGGGAAATAGAAAATTCACCCCGGGACTGGAAACTAAGGTCTGGTGGCATGATGCCAAGGTAATCCCATTGGCTAGGCTTGTAAAGGCTCCAGGGTCAATAGTCTAGTACACACCTATGAACTTATGAAGAGTAGTCAACATGCAACTCAGGTAGACACTTCCTCCTAAGTAAGGAAAAGGCACTGGGGCAGAATCCATGATTTCAAAGTCATCCCCAGTGAAACAGTCGGCCCCACAGCATAAACCATTAGTTGCCACAATCAGCTGCAAACAGTGGTCAGAGAAGGCTCTAAGGTCAACAGAAACCATGATGAAGAAGAAGAGGAGGAAATAGGTGGAGTTGAAGAAGAATGGCAGTGCCTAAAAACAGCATGTGTTTGGACTACAGAAAAGATATGTGGCCGAGCCAGGTATGGAAATAAGGTACATAAGAAAAGCTGGTGGTGGAATGCAGAAGTCCAGGAAGTCAAGGCACAAAGGAACCTAGAAATGTACACATGGTCACACACTCAAACTATGGACTTGAAATCCTCATTGTATATGCTGTTTTTATAACAATTGAATGAGAAAGCATCCTTGTATATAGTGTAAATAGATATGTTTTATGACCTACATGTTACTATATTGAATACAATGTGTAACATTCACCGATGGTCATGCTGTAAGAATGGAAATGATTGTGATTTTGATAAATGAAAAAATGAAAATGAAAATTATTGAAAAAAAAAAGAAGTCCAGGAAGTCATCAAAAGAAAAAAAAATGCAGGAAGAAGTAGGAGACAGAAAATACTGACCAGGCTAGGAAGGACTACTGGTTGGCTAACAACGAAGCTAAGAAAGAAATTGCAATAGCAAGGAATAGGGAATGAGAGGCACTGTACCAACTTCTGGAAAGTGACTCAGTAAGGAGCACAAAGAAACTATATCAGGTTGCAAGGCAAAGACAGAAAGATAAAGAAGATAGTCAGACATCCTTCAACAGCTCAGGCAGCTTAGTGGTAATTTGCTGTGGCTATGGTGTGCAGGGTCCTGGGTTCAAGACTTTCTATTGCTGATTAGTTTGTTACTATGAACCTATAATCTAAGAAGGCAGTGAAAGCCAACACATTTCAGCTAGGATTATAAATGCCTTTGGGCAGATAGCCTAGTACCTACCTATGAACCTATAAGGGATGCCAGCAACAACCTGCTCACCAGCCCAGAGGTCATCACAGGTGATGAAAGGAGTATTGCCAGTAGTTTCTGAATAACCCCCCCCCCACAGGAGCTGTACTGCCCCAGAAACAGCCTATGATGAGAGAAGAAGTAAGAACAGCACTAAGGAAGATGAAGTCAGGGAAAGCAGCGAGCTCAGATGAAGTCAGAGCAGATATAATAAAGATGGATAAAGATGCTGGGTGAGATAAGGGAGAAATGGTTCCTGAGGGTACTAATAGCAGTGTGGAGAGAAAGGCATATCCCAGATGACTGGAGGATAAGTATACTCATGCCAGAGTACAAGAACAAAGGGGACATCCACAACTGTGGGCAGTACAGAGGCATCAAACACCTATCACATTACATGAAAGTTCTGGAGAGGGTGATTGATAAACGAATATGCAGAGTAGTAGAATGTAAAATGGTAGATGAGCAGTTTGGGTTCAGATCAGGATGCAGCACAACTGACCCAATGTTTGCATTGAGACAAAGACTTGAGAAGAAGCTAGAGATGAGGAGAGGGTCCAACTGGGCATTCCTAGACTTGAAGAAAGCATATGACAAGGTCCCAAGAAAGCTGATCTGGGCAGTATTGCGGTAGTTTGAAGTCTCACAGGCTGTGTATAAGAACCCAGTGACTCAAGTACGAACAGTGTTCGGCCTCACAGAGGGGCTCCCAATGGGACTGGGTGTACATCAGGGTTCAGCTCTGAGCCCACTGTTGTTCATACTGGTGATGGACTACATTAGCAAACAGGTTGGAGGGGACGGATCAACAAAGTTGCTGCATGCAGACAATGTGACAGTACAGGCAGACTCTGAGCTAGAACTTCAGTAAAAGATAGGAGAATGGAATGCAAATCTGAAGGCACATGGGATGAAACAAAGCACAGATAAGAAGGTGTTAATGGCAGCAAATTGGGGAAATCAGAAGAAGCTTGAGAATAGAGATAGAAGTGAAGATAGTGGAACAGTAAACAGTTTCAAGTATCTGGAAGGGGTGATTGAGGAGAAGGATAGTCTGAATGAAGAGGTCAAAGCTAGAATCAGAGGGGCTGCAGCCAACTGCCACAGAGTATCAGGTGTATTCTATGACAGAAGAATGCCAATGAAACTGAAAAGTAAGGTGTACAAGACAGTGGTGCATCCAGTACTACTGTATGGTACAGAAACTTGGGCAGTAAAGGAAGAACAGTTGAAGAAGCTAGAGGTGATGGAAATTAAGTGCCTGAGAAGGGTGGTAGGATGCACACTGTGGGACATTCAAAGAAATGAAGACATAAGAGCAGAAGCCAAAGTAGCTCCAATTGCAGAAAAGATCAAAGAGAACAGATTACGGTGGTTTGGGCACATGTGTAGAAAAGCAGAAGACAATCTGGTGAGGAAGATTTGGGACAGACAGGAAAAAGGTAAGAAGAAGTAAGGATGTCCAGCAAAGAGGGGGGTGGATTGTGTGAAAGAAGATCTGTGACAGTCAAGCATGAGTGTTGAAGAAGGCAGGAGTGTGGCACTGAATTGATAGAGTTGGCGACAGTTAACACAATACCCCAACACCATGTATAAAAATGGGAAAAAAGGGGGCTGATGATGATGATGATGATGATGAAGTCTGAAACTCAAATATCTGTCATCATTTTCTAACTTCATTCTTTAATTATTTGCCACAAAACCAAAATTTTATGAAAAATGGACCAAAAATATGAGGCAAAAATCTGGACATTCTGCTAAAATCTGTACAGTTAAGAGATATGCTTTCAACACAATCCCACACTTAGGCATTATCAGTAAACTTAGCAAACTGAATGTAAACCCATTTGTGGCTGCTGGAACAATGTTAATGCTGGTTAATGTATCATCATGGAACTTATAAACAATGACATTGGTAATCTCCAAACTCTGGACCCCACCCAGTTCGGGTTTGTAAAAAGCAGATCATGTCTCCTAAACCTGATAGACTTCTTTGAAGCGGTCACCAAAGCCGTAGATGAGTGTAACATGGTTCACACAGCCTATCTAGATCTCGGCAAGGCTTTTGACAACATCCCCCGAACTATAGATAAGCTCACTAAACTAGGTATAAATCCCTATGTCACAAGATGGGTTGCCAACTGGCTCACGACAGAACCCACACTGTGAAAGTAGTGGACTCCAAATCCGAGTTCAGACCAGTGACAAGTGGAGTACCACAGGGTTAAGTCCTGGGTCCTCTCCTGTTTGGTATCTACTTCTCAGAAGTACAGGCAAACACAGAAGGTCTTTGGCTAACAAAGTTCGGAGATGACTGCAAACTAGGAGCCATAATCAAAACTCATAACAGTGTGGACATCCTGCAAAAGGGCCACACTGAAACAGATGCCTGGTGTCAAAGTCATGGCCTCAAGCACAATGCCAAAAAGTCCATTGTAACCCATTTTGGGTAAAAACTCTGTACCCATGAACTGCCACATAGGCGGTAGTCTACTTAACACCGAAAGTGTGATAAGAGACCTTGGGACATAGGCAGACAGTAGTCTCTCCTTTGATAATCACATCACCATAGTAGTCAGGAAATCCTTCTATGTGGCACACCTCATCACAAAAGGTTTCTCATCCATGAAAAAAGAGGTCATTGTTTCCCTCTACACGTCACTCATTAGACCCATTATAGAGTACAACACCCCCTTTTGGTATGTACCTCACAAGACATCTACAACAACTAGAAAGGCTGCAGAAATACCTCACAAAGAGGATTACTGGCCTCAAGCACATGCCCTACGCAGACCGTCTCAAATAACTCCAGCTTTACTCTGTCACATATTGCCTACTCAGAGGCGATCTCTGCCTAACATACAAAGCTATGTCAAACTCAGAGCTGTTGGACATGCTCCACTTAAAGAAATCCCAATCCCTCTGAGTTACATGCTCTAGGGACCTAAACCTTGTCACCACAATAAACAGAACATGCTGGAGGGATATATTCCTGTCCCAGAGACTTCCCATACTCTGGAACAAACTGCCTATCTATATCAAACAAAACTCCTCATTAGCACTCTTCAAGAAAAATCTTAATGATTTGGATGGGAAATAGGAAATTCACCTGTGGGACCAGCTCTGTGGCTCTGTTCAATAAGGGCACAGGAAAATAATTTTCTTGGGTGACCAAAGCCAGGGTACCTTTTTGGCTAGGCTTATATAGGCCCTAGGGCCAATTGCTTAGTACCTACCTATGAACCTATGGGTTGATGGGTTGCTAACTGCCTCACAAACTAGACACACACTACCAAAGTGGTTGACTCCACATCAACTAGCAGACCTGTCAGCAGCAGAGTGCCACAGGGATCAGTGCTGGGCCCCCTACTGTTTGGTATATACTTCACAGAAGTTCAGGCCAAAACAAAGTTGTGGCTGACCAAGTTTGTGGATGAGTGCAAATTGGGTGCAATTATCGAATCCCCAGATGATACCAGTATACTCCAGGAGGGTCTTATGCAGACCAACAACTGGTGTCTTAGTCATGGTCTCAAACTGAGTGTAAAGAAATGCATTATTCCCTTCGGCAAAATCAATGTCTCTTCACACTATCAAATCAACAATAATACCCTAAGTACCCATAAAGTGGTAAGGGATCTGGAATTCAAGTGGACTGCAAACTTAACTTTGAGCACCATGTGTCTACTGTAGTAAGGAAGGCTTTCTACATAGCACAATTTAATAGTAAAGGCATAGCCTCTAGACCAAAGGAGGTTATAGCACCTCTATACTTGGCACTAATCTGACCCATAATTGAGTATAACACCCCGTTCGGCATGTACCATACAAAGCACCAGCAACAATTGGATAGACCTCAGAGGATTCTAACAAAGAAGATCAAGGAACACCAGCACATGCCGTACACAGACTGACTTAAGTCCCTGTCAGTATACTCTGTATCGTATAGACTTCTTAGGGAATACATGCTTGGCTTACAGAGCAATCTCAGACCAAAACCTAAAGAAATTGCTGTATAAGTATAAATCAAACGGGACTAGAGCTACCCATTCTATGGACCTAAATATGGCCTGTGACTTAAATAGGACATGCTGGAGGGACAGATTTGTCTCCCAGCAACTGCCACATCTTTGGAATAGGTTGCCAATTCATGAGAAGCAGAGCACCTCTATGACACTTTTCAAGAGGAAGCTGGATGAGTGGATGGGGCACAGTAAATTCTTATCAGCGATAGTACACACAGCTCTCCTAGACACGGGCAAATATTATTAAATGCAATCATGGCTATTGACTAGCATATCTCTAGTATTACACTGAGATGAATCGGCAAGGCTTGAAATGACCACTGGGTCGATAGCCTAGTAGACTCCTGTGATCCTATGATATCTGTAAATCATTGCTAATGCATTAGCTCAGATTTTTTCACATATTTTAAGTCAGTATGTAGGTCCCCATTCACTGTTTTGTTTCTGATTCCAGTCCATTCAGTCTTTCAAAGTGTTGCCATGCACATCATGTGCCTTCCTCATTATAAATCCACCTCACATGTTACTGTTCGTTCTCTATATTTAAATATGCTTGTTCTACTCCTGTCCCTTTTCATTTCCAAGACACCACTGTGTCACTTATTTCAATGAAATTATTAATTTATTTATTTTTATTACAGGGACATCCAGGTTCATATCGATAAATCAGGTAACATGCACTGACTAGGCAAATACTGCCTTGTGACAATGGAATGTATTACTTACTTCCCTTCAGTACCTCCATTATGGAGACAGACCCTACCTATGGTAAATGTCAGTGTTACAAATTTAGGTTCATAGATTAGTATTAGACTAACTGCTCTTGGGGGCTATTTTAAGCCTAGCCAGTTACCCCATATAAGAATCAAACCCTGCACATTGTATCTGCAAGGTAAACACCTTAACCATTTTGCCAACCTCCCACTTAATTCATAGCTGCCAACTCCTACTAAATACACTGGTTGTATTATGTCACAGCACTGACATGCCTAGACACCTTTAGCCACCAATATGCATCTATAGCTGGCACACATGGTGTCATTCAGCTCGATTCAAAACACCCATATATAATGTTTCTAATACCATTATGGTAAGTTAACATAAAAGTTAAATCGGTGAACACAAAACTCCTAACAAATGCTACTTAATGCAAATGTTAGTAATCATGCACCTCACCCAACAGCAACTCAGTCATTATGGCAATTACTTTTCAGCATACCCAAGATGCTGACACAGCAAACTACGGGACAAGTGCTAATGGGCTCTGAATGTACATCAAGAAATTATGCATTCATTAAAAAAAGAGTGTCTGACAGTCGTTAATTGGCTATTTAACATCAGTACTCTGGAAAGCAAGTTAGGTGCCATTTTCTTTAATCTGTCATTCCATATTACTTTACAGTGCACATACCTTCCTTGTTAATGGCATTGCACATTCCATATTACTTTACAGTGCATATACCTTCCTTTTTAATGGTATTACACATTCCATATTACTTTACAGAGCACATACCTTCCTTGTTAATGGCATTGTACATTCCATATTAGTTTACAGTGCATATACCTTCCTTGTTAATGGTATTGCACATTCCATATTACTTTACAGTGCATATACCTTCCTTGTTAACAGCATTGCACATTCCATATTACTTTACAGTGCATATACCTTCTTTGTTAACAGCATTGCACATTCCATATTACTTTACAGAGCACATACCTTCCTTGTTAATGGCATTGTACATTCCATATTAGTTTACAGTGCATATACCTTCCTTGTTAATGGTATTGCACATTCCATATTACTTTACAGTGCATATACCTTCCTTGTTAACAGCATTGCACATTCCATATTACTTTACAGTGCATATACCTTCTTTGTTAACAGCATTGCACATTCCATATTACTTTACAGAGCACATACCTTCCTTGTTAAAGGCATTGTACATTCCATATTACTTTACAGTGCACATACCTTCCTTGTTAACAGCATTGCACATTCCATATCAGTTTACAGTGCATATACCTTCCTTGTTAACGGTATTGCACATTCCATATTACTTTACAGTGCATACACCTTCCTTGTTAATGGTATTGCACATTCCATATTACTTTACAGTGCATATACCTTCCTTGTTAACGGCATTGCACATTACATATTACGTTACAGTGCATATACCTTCCTTTTTAATGGTATTACACATTCCATATTATTTTACAGTGCATATAACTTCCTTTTTAATGGTATTACACATTCCATATTACTTTACAGAGCAAATACCTTCTTTGTTAATGGCATTGTACATTCCATATTACTTTACAGTGCATATACCTTCCTTGTTAACGGCATTGCACATTCCATATTACTTTACAGAGCACATACTTTCCTTGTTAACGGCATTGCACATTCCATATTACTTTACAGTGCACATACCCTCCTTGTTAATGGCATTGCACATTCCATATTACTTTACAGTGCACATACCTTCCTTGTTAATGGCATTGCACATTCCATATTACTTTACAGTGCACATACCTTCCTTGTTAATGGCATTGCACATTCCATATTACTTTACAGTACACATACCTTCCTTGTTAATGGCATTGCACATTCCATATTACTTTACAGTGCACATACCTTTCTTGTTAACAGCATTGCACATTCCATATTACTTCACAGTGCATATACCTTCCTTGTTAATGGCATTGCACATTCCATATTACTTTACAGTGCATATACCTTCCTTGTTAATGGCATTGCACATTCCATATTATTTTGCAGTGCATATACCTTCCTTGTTAATGGCATTTTACATTCCATATTACTTTACAGTGCATATACCTTCTTTGTTAACGGCATTGCACATTCCATATTACTTTACAGTGCATATACCTTCCTTGTTAATGGCATGGAACATTCCATATTACTTTACAGTGCATATACCTTCCTTGTTAACGGCATTGCACATTCCATATTACTTTGCAGTGCACATACCTTCCTTGTTAATGGCATTGCACATTCCAGATTACTTTACAGTGCATATACCTTCCTTGTTAACTGCATTGCACATTCCATATTACTTTACAGTACATATATCTTCCTTGTTAATGGCATTGCACATTTCATATTACTTTACAGAGCACATACCTTCCTTGTTAACGGCATTGCACATTCCATATTACTTTACAGTGCATATACCTTCCTTGTTAACGGCATTGCACATTCCATATTACTTTACAGTGCACATACCTTCCTTGTTAACAGCATTGCACATTCCATATTACTTCACAGTGCATATACCTTCCTTGTTAATGGCATTGCACATTCCATATTACTTTACAGTGCACATACCTTCCTTGTTAATGGCATTGCACATTCCATATTACTTTACAGTACACATACCTTCCTTGTTAACAGCATTGCACATTCCATATTACTTCACAGTGCATATACCTTCATTGTTAATGGCATTGCACATTCCATATTACTTTACAGTGCATATACCTTCCTTGTTAACGGCATTGCACATTCCATATTATTTTACAGTGCATATACCTTCCTTGTTAATGGCATTGCACATTCCATATTACTTTACAGTCCACATACCTTCCTTGTTAACGGCATTGCACATTCCAGATTACTTTACTTTGCATATATCTTCTTTGTTAATGGCATTGCACATTCCATATTTCTTTACAGTGCACATACCTTCCTTGTTAACGGCATTGCACATTCCATATTACTTTACAGTGCACATACCTTCCTTGTTAATGGGATTGCACATTCCATATTACTTTACAGTGCACATACCTTCCTTGTTAACGGCACTGCACATTTCATATTACTTTACAGTGCATATACCTTCCTTGTTAATGGCATTGCACATTCCATATTACTTTACAGTGCATATACCTTCCTTGTTAACGGCATTGCACATTCCATATTACTTTACAATGCATATACCTTCCTTGTTAATGGCATTGCACATTCCATATTACTTTACAGAGCACATACCTTCCTTGTTAACAGCATTGCACATTCAATATTACTTTACAGTGCATATACCTTCCTTGTTAACGGCATTGCACATTCCATATTACTTTACAGTGCACATACCTTCCTTGTTAATGGCATTGCACATTCCATATTACTTTACAGTGCATATATCTTCCTTGTTAATGGTATTGCACATTCCATATTACTTTACAGTGAACATACCTTCTTTGTTAACAGCATTGCACATTCCATATTACTTTACAGTGCATATACCTTCCTTTTTAATGGTATTGCACATTCCATATTACTTTACAGTGCATATACCTTCCTTGTTAACGGCATTGCACAACAATTTTTACCTAGTTTCACATGTTAAGATTTGAAGTTAGCTATGGCACAATACGCCATGTTTGCTCCAAGTTCCAGTCAGGACTTATGTTGCAATACTGGATAACTTTTAATCCCAATTACTAAGCCTTGTATTCTTGGGTAATGTTTTGTATTTCTATTCAGACAATACAACATTGCATCATCACGTGCATCAAAGAGACATGCAGTTTTCAGGATGTGTGCACCACATATACCTGCCTGTTTGTGTCTAAGTTACTTCATAAAATGTAATGTTTCCTCCTGCTTATGTGTCAGTACTTATTACTTTATTTTTCTACACTTTTTATTAATAATGTAAACACAGCAACATATAGCGAGGTCTAGTTTAAACCCCGATAAATGCATACCAACTGAAAGAAGCATTTAGAAATACTTTCTGCTTTAACAGATATGTAATCCCCAGCACCAAAAGGAAATGTTAATAGCATGCTTAACTTCTAATACCTTTTCCTTTTGAGTTAATGGAAAACTTGGAGGTAAAAGAGGGTAGTTATACATCTGTTGCATATGGATGTATGGGGACATTCCATGTGTCAAAAGCAAGATAAAAAACCCTTGGATCATCTAATGTAAAACCCATGGACAAACTAAGACTAATGAATTACAGTAATTGTCAGACTGGAAAGAACAGGTGGTGATGATGTAAACTAGAAGTAAATATATGACAGAGTCCAACATGCTGACAGGAGTTACAGGTAAATATATGACAAAGTGCAACATGCAAAAGTCTGACTGTGTGTGTTTTTGTGTGTGTGTGTGTGTGTGTGTGTGTGTGTGTGTGTGTGTGTGCGTGCTTGTGTGTGTGTGTGTGTGTGTTTTTGTGTGTGTGTGTGTGTGTGTGTGTGTGTGTGTGTGTGTGTGAGATACCAAAACATTTGGTGTTCTATACTTACTGTGAAAACACCAGTTAGAGTACCAGTCTTGGGTGTCACAATGTGTCTTAGCCATCTGACAATGTTTATTTATTCCACAAGCCAGAATTAGGTTAGTTACTATACATACACCTAATATAATTCAGGCTATGCTACTGAAACATGCTGTTATCAAGTTAAAAGGCAACCATTTGTGACTAGACACTTGAATTTATTTTTCCTAATTTCCAGTTTTCCAGCATGTAAGTGCCCTAGATGTCAGGCACATTGTCATACTAGTGTACAATACCAGTTAGCCAGCTTAGCTCATTTTCTGTAGTGATGCACTCCCACCTACTCAAGTGGCAGTTATAAGCAGTAGTTATGCCCCCCACCACCACCCTCAGCAGCTTTTGCCTGGGCTAGGCAACACCTTCCCCATCCTAATTAGATTATTGGTGATACTTGCCCTACTTCTGTCAAAATGATAAAAATATTGTTATACATAAAGTAATTTGTAAAAAAAAAAAAAAAAAAAAAAAAATATGGAGTTTTGAATATGTAACTGAACCCTGTAATAGTGCTGGAGCTTTCCTTCCCAGGCCTCTGCTGAAAAAAGGCTTTTCCCAGTCAGACATTTCTGGCCAACAAAGACATATAAATAAAAAATAAATAAATAAATAGTATCTGTCACAGTGTATGTTGTAAGCTGTGTTCCATGTACAGTATTTTCTGATGTTTACAAAGGTTTCCAAACAGGTATCCCTAAACAAGGAGTAATACTATTCTGTGTGTTATAAAAATCATGGCTATAGCCCTGGTAATCAAATGTCGGCCTCTGGATGTTGGGGAGAATGTGTCTGGGACACTGATTCTGGAAAGAATGCTGCAACATGTTTGACAGATTACAGACAGAAGGATGTTGTTTGAAGTCAGCATTAGTATGAGAGAGATCAGTGTTTTGTCTTAACATATATGTGCAAAAGAAAAAGTGTCAAATATTTTTTCATGTTTAACAAAAATCACATTATTAAGGAATAGTTGTCTCTGTTGCTTTATTTTATACCAGATATAAGAAATTGTGTTTGTTGCTTAATTTATCATTAATTAGAAATGCACAACAGAAGGGTGTATGCAGGTTCTCTCAAAATGTACTCTCTTGAGGTCTAGTACTGCCCTTCATCTGTGTGGCTCCCTGATTTCTTCCCCTTCACCCATGTGGCACCCTGATTCCTTCCCCTTCACCCATGTGGCACCCTGATACCTTCCTATTTATCCATGTGGTGCCCTGATTCCTTCCCCTTCACCCATGTGGCACCCTGATACCTTCCTATTTATCCATGTGGTGCCCTGATTCCTTCCCCTTCATCCACGTGGCACCCTGATACCTTCCTATTTATCCATGTGGTGCCCTGATTCCTTCCATGCTGTCTCACCCCATGAACATAGCATAGCTAACAAAAGTCTTCTTTCATTCTTAATTTCCATCGAGCAGGAGTGAGGTTATACATCAGACCTCATACTATTTCTCAATAGCCATTCCCACAGAGATCCATGCCAATCTCTGGACCAGTTAGTCCACACTGCAACCAGGGGCAATAATATTCTGGACTTGGTCCTCACCAATATAAGACAGCTCTGCTGTCTACCAATTATAACCCCCCCCCAGTACAATTGAACCATAAATCAGTAACAGTCACCTTAAGACTGAAGCCATAAGCATCCACCAATACCTCTGTAATCCCAGATTCTGCCATCACAAATGTACTGAAAGTAGTGATGGCCTACTTAAATTCAACATCCCTTTCCAACTCAATGAACCCACTGCCTTTGCAGAATCATTGACTACCAAATTCTGTGCAAATGGGAATAATTGCATAAACGCATCTGCCCCCTCTAAAGTACACACAGCTCAAAAATAAACTCCTGTACTGGAAACCAAATAGAAACAGCCTTTAAAATAGGAGAAAACATTGCAAGTAAAAATGTAACTCCCAAAATGCAAACAAAACTCACTGCAAACTGAACGGGGAACTCTGGATACTGACCAAATTAGCTAAAAGCATCTAGGAGGTAAAAAGTGCCATTCAGGCAAAGGACAACCACAAAGTCTTCTTTATGTCAGAAACAAGTCCAGCACTGGAGAGCTTTGAGGAAATGATATCACGTACTTATCCTAACCTTCGAATTTACATCAGCGCACTACTTAAAATATTAGAGAAACGGAAAAGTAACGCAGGAGAAAACCAAATTATTCATTTGACACAATTTGAACACCCACAACACTTTCTAATAAAATCAAGGGCATAAATCATAAAAACAGATTGGGCCATCTGAACACATTGTGCCTCTTCTCTGAGTCATGTAGGCTACTAGGGTGCTTTCTGCTTCACAAAGAGAGCCTCAGCAGACCCGATCCCATCAGACCTACTGCACAGACCTCTAAATGTCTTTTTCAACATAAACAGAGCATGTTGGGGAGATCAGAGAATACTCCTTCTATGGAACTGTCTTCCTCTCGGCATAAAACATAGTACTTCTCTTACACTATTCAAAAGTTATCTGGATGAATGGATAGCTAACCACAAATTCACCCCTGGTTTAGCACCCTTTTCATTCATGGGTAGGGTAAACATATAAATGTTCTGCTCATCCCAGGGTTATTTGTACTTCCCAAACTTCCCAGCTCTATAGACTAAATGATTAAATACCTAATTACAGTTTTCAAATGTAAAGGGAGGAGCTGTCAATGGAAGACAATTTCTCAAGGTTCCTAGAAAACTACCAGCTGAATGATTTAGCAAAATGTGCCAATGCACCATGATCTAACTTACTATCCTCTATCTGTTTCAACCCTGCATTAATATGAAGCTCTTTACCAGTAGCAGTGACAACACTCGCAAAAGGAATGTGACATGACAGAATATCCCACCTTCTTTGCATTTCAATATGACTACTGCATTTGGAATAAAACCTAGCATTTATTGCCCTGTGTCATTCATAGCACTGAATGCTAAGCAGAGACTGCCCTTCAGGCGTCTAATTGAAACTGAGTATAAGGGCAGAACTTTTAGTCTATCAGAGTAGGTAAGTGGGCTCAAACCACAGATCTTTTTGTTGGCGAAATTTGGAGGGCTCGAGCTGGCACTATGGTTATCATATTCATCACTGCTGCAGCAGTCTAAGCTCTATGGGTAGATTACCCTAGCTTACTACATTTGGGAGGTGAAAGGGGAAGAGTCCCAGTACCCCTGGAGAATGGTCTGATCTAGACCTAGAGAAGGAATCAAGCTTGTAATGCTTTGTAACTGTCTGTACTGAGCAGCAAGTTACTGCTTCTAAAATACTTCTAGAATCAAACTTTAAAAAAAAAAACATAGATGAAGCCCAGGGCCTGTTAGAGTAAACCTTGACCCTGCCTGGAATACCTTTGTTGTGGTGAGAATAACAAAAGGTAATAGGCTGAAAATTTGGAAATTGTTTTGGCACAGGTTGTCCCTTCTTCTTATCTTCAACAAGGAATGAACAACTGATCCAAAGATCTGGAAGATTTTGTACGGTCAAAATGGTACTTAAGTTGTCTGTGGACATCCAATGTATGGATTATCCTTCCTCCCTCATTTTCAGGTTCAGGAAAAAAAAACAGGGAGATGAACAGTTTGGCTTAAAGTAAACTCAGATACCACTTTAGGCATAAAAGAAGGAGTAGTTCTTAGATGCTGGGTGAGTGGACTGGACTGACTGAGGAGATGATTTTTTTGAGTTATGCTACATAATTGGAATTGCCTAGACATAGTAAAGCTTTACTAAGTCTAGTTATGGTGGCTGTCAAAAAAGCAACAGTGGTGCAGTGGTATCATTGTCACATTACAGCAAGAGGTTCACCCGTTCGATTCTCAGCTGGAGCGCCTTCTGTGTGGAATCTGCATGTCCTCCCCATCTGTCAAGTGGCATTCAAAAGACATGCATGAATGGGCGTGCCTTCATTGAAGGTTGGGCGTCAGGCTGGCACCTCGGCGCTGTAAAAATCTACTGCCAATCATTAGCGGACTGGAGTTCCACTGCGGCGACCCCTAACTGGGAAAAGCTGAAAGAAAAACAACTAGAAAATGGAAATCAAAGTCAAGACCAACTTTACTAGAAGTAGTGAATACAGTAATAGAGATAATACAACTGGAATTGGGATTTTTAGAAAAGGGAAGGACCAAACTACATAAGAAAAAATGGGAATTGTGGGAACAAGATATGCAGAGCAGGAACAAGGTTTAAGAGGCAGGATTTGAATGAGCTATATAGTGCTTAACTGACAATGACTGGATGATTTATAAGTGATGTATAATGTTTACAACAATAGATGTTTCAATGGTGTCCGTGATGTAAACTGTTTGCAACTAAAGTGATATCATTTTGTATGTCTTTTATTTATATAAATGTAAGATTGCCTTTATCATATGTGTAAATTTAATAAAGATGTTTGGAAAAAAAAGTAGTTCTCAATGAAACCTTGTCACTGTGGAAAATGAGATAGGGTTGATTCTGTATAGCAGCTTGCAACTCAGATAGTCCTCTTCAGAGGTCAGAGCAATCAGTAAAACAGAACCTCAAATTAGCTGGTTCAAATGGAGCAAGTGTTAGCTTCTCTGCCACAAAATTAAGATCCCAAGGAGGATCCATTGGTTTTCTTGGAGGCTTCTTATGCAAAACCCCTTTCAAGAAAGTTCCATGTGAAAATGCATTGAAAGAGGGGGATTTGTATCAAGCATGTGGAAATGGCCAACCAATGCACCCTGACTGAATAATAATAAAAACCATAGGATAGTAACTCACACAAATATTGTAAAACCGGAGATACAATATCCCTGAAAGGATGATGGTTATGTACTTGGCACCAACTAGAAAACCTTTTCCTTTTGTTAAAATATGTGATTTTCTAGCAACATGCTTTCCGCTTCAATAGTACCTGTTGCACATCCTGAGTACTCTGGTGCCTAAAGAGAATTAAGACCCCCATCATCCAGGCAGTCAGTTGAAGTTGACTGGGGTTGGGATATATCAATCACCCTTGTTCTTGTGTGAGTAGAGCTTGTGGTAAATCCCCCTGACAATTTCCAAAAGAAGGGTGAGCAACTGTTGACTGGGCCAGAACAGAGTGACCACAATGATCTTGGAGGATTTCTGCTGAATCTTCAGAAGTACCCAGGGTATCAATGTAGAGGGTGGAAAAGCATACAGGAACATGACTTTGCAATGAAAGAAAAAGGCATCTGTCTTCCATGCCATTTTGCATGGAGTCCTGGGGCAGAATTTTGACAGTTTAAGTGCAGTGTTTATGAGCCTGTAACAGACATGGAAAAACTATGGAAAATAATTAGAGTGAACATTTGGAGAACCACAAATATGTGCTGCCCAGGAGAAAGGCCACAGAAACAATAACTGGCATGAGGGTAAACACCCTATAATAACCATTTCATCCTATTGCAAGGATCAGAACCTCATTACATATGAGCTGGGTTAAGTTTACATAACATGGCATTTTAAAACAGTCTGAAGCACAAAAGTACAAGTTACTTGAATGATATTCAGTATCTCTGTATTTGTCATGTACAACATTTTAGATCTTACAATTTACTCAGCAGTACACACACAATTTATACAACACACACAATTTATACAACATATCATGCACAAGCTATGTGCCTGACATATTTATAAAGTGTTTTTTGTTGCTAATGCTGTTTTATTTGATACCCCTGAAACCACAATTGTCCACAAAGCGTGAGTTGCCAACCTGATCCTCCATGATATTGAGGCATACAAGAAATGTAATTTTTCCCCTTATACGGCTCTTATCAGATCTGTAACCTACTCAAATGCTATTTCATTCAACTAGAGAAGGTACAAATACTCCATATAAAAGGAATCCAACAGCTTCAAGGCTTACTTTACAGTGAAAGGCTACAGCATCTTTACTTTTTCCTTCCTGCACTTGACCATCAGCTGCTACCAGTTCCTGTCCTCATTCACCAGGTCTGTAGGACCTGATTTAGCTTCTACAGGCTCAGCCTAACCCCAGTTCAGGGTCTGTGAAGAGATCAAGGAAATTGGTGCAACATCATACTGTTTGCTCAGGAGTATTCCCTAGCTTCCCCCCTTTGTGACAGCCTTGTCCACTATGTAATTGCTGCCCTTGGGAAAACATGCATGCTTCCATGTGTGCGCAACCTCCCAACTAAGCATCTCACTATTCATGGAGCACAGAGCTGGCCAAGCTCATACAGAAGCCTAGGCTGACTCAGACTGTACACACTAAAGCCATACTGCATTCCCCCATAAAAGATAGAGGTCCAGAAAACTGAACTGCACTGTTACAACCATACTGCACCTCTCAGAAAATGTATAAGCCATGAGTTGACACAACAGTTTATCATCTCTTTTGCTGTTTCACACTGATTGCCTTTTAACAGCAGTAGTGGACTGCAGCAAGTCTCTGTGGAGTAGCCATAAACATTCAATCACAAGGCATTCTTTGAGAAGCCTGTATGACATATCATGGCAGCCAGTCCCATAGAGGTCCCTTCATACCACTGCTGGCATTCAGCACAAATCATCTGTGCCACTTCAGAGCAGGTTGTCTCAGAGATCCAGCCACACCAATGCCAGTGTTCAGCGCCAAGCTTGAGTGCGCTACATCATGGCAATTAGTCCCTCAGATCCATTCACACAAATGACAGTATGTAGCAAAAATAAGTCACTTTGCCACACCATGAGAGGTTGCCCACAGGGTAACATTCATCCTTTGAACTCAGGAGATGGAGGCCAGCACATACAATATACTCTTAACAATTTACATGGCCAGGGTAACAACATTACTACATGTAAGCCCACCACCAGTGACTCTGAATTCAAAGACGTTAACAAGGCAACCCCATTAAAACTGTATAATAACTTCTCAATATTCAAATGAAAATGTTCAAGCCCTCATGAAGCCTCATCTGTCAGTTATGCCAATGAAGATGAGATGTTAAGCTCAGGTTCCAGCTGCCCAGATGTAGTAGTAGTACTGGTGGATATAAGAGATTCCACTGTGCTTACCAAAAGGAGTAGCCCTAGCCAAATTTCTCCAGTCAGGATTGTAGATCTATGTGTGTGATATAACTTTAAGAAATTTTCCAGTGAGTCAGTAGTGCATATAAGTACTCAGCATGTGCAAGCAGTAGTGCCATTTTGAGTGAGCAGCCAGAGTGTAAGCATGCAATTATGTAGTCAATCAGCTAGTTAGATAGCTCATCATTTGTTTAATGTTCCTGCTATCCATCCTGATGTATTTATATACAATAAACTACTTAAACAAACACCCAAGCCTCAATGTCTTCTTAACGCACATAAGAAGAGTGACATGGTGTTAGAATAGGATCCAGAGTTGCAGCCATGAGGCAACCAGTTAGAGTTGGAGGAATATACAGGAGTGGATTATCTCTACTGCTCAAACGACTCGCAAAACAAGTCAGAACAAATTCCTGATACTAAAGTGTGCTTAAATGATTTCTTTTGTTACAAATATAAAATGAAGCACTCAGAATGCTCAAAATGAATTTCTTTTAAAATGAAACGTCTGAAACTCTGACATATTGATAAAAATATTCAAGATAGTTACAGAAATGTATGAAACAATATCCAGATCACATAAAATGTACAAAAAGGGACTATAACCATATTTTTTGCTATGTGCACGGCCACTAGTGAGCAACAGTTGCCATCTTCTTCAAGTGCAAGTAGTCAGAACAACGTGCCCCAGGGGGGTTTTTCCATGAACAACAAACCCAAGCAGACGAACACGCGGGCGAGGAACAATTTTGGCAACTCCAGGAGCAGGAGAAACCCGAGGAGGAGATAGCCAGCACACAAGACCCAGTGATTATGGTTGACTCAAGAGGAGATTTCAAAATCTACAATTACACTAGTTTTGACATCAGTGAAGATATGGTGGACTTCTTTTCAAAGGGTCTATCTTTTGTGCCTGACTCTCACTTTGATGTTGTCAAAACTATTGTAGATTTGAAATTGTTCGTGAGGAAACTTAATTTAAATATTTTAATGAAAGACAAAAATTTTGTAAGCTGTACTGATAGTAACCTTAGAATTCCTAGTGTTTTTAATCCCCCCCTGCATGAGGCTCTACGGAGTTTTGAGAAAATGTGCGTGCTCGATTTTAGGGCTTTAGCTAAGAGCAACCTATATTCACACAAACACAAGTTAAACATTACTAAACTTGAGCGTGATTTTATTTTAACATTGCTGCGCTCACATTAGAGTCATGAAGCCTGACAAGGGGGGTGGTCTCGTCTTTATGGACCAATACCTATATGTTGACAAAATATTTAACATGTTAGACAAGGAATTCTACACTTTGGTTACTATCAATGAAGTGAATCAAGCTTACTCTAGGATAAGAGGCATTATTGAAGATCTATTTTGGGAAAGGGTCATTGACATTGACCATTACCATTTCTTGACGGTGGTGGCCCCTAAGCTCCCCGTCTTGTTTGGTATTCCTAAGATTCACAAATCCACTAGAGACCCACCTTTTCACCCGATTGTTGATGGCCGTGGGTCTATTACCTATGCGTGTGCCAAACTAGTTGACAACATTTTGAAACCACTGCTAGAACTCGAGTCGCAAATTTGTAAAGATTCATGGGGTTTCTTGCATGACATAGGGACTATCCATTTTAGTAGCGTGTGGTGGTTTCTAACTATTGACATTAAAGACCTGTACACCGTTATTTCTCAACAGCTTGGCACACAGTGGGTAAGTGAATTTATTAGGAGCAAAAAGGTCAGTGATGACAATGTTTACTTGGTTGAAACTCTACTAGAAATTGTTTTGGGTTCTAACTTTATGCTGTTTGAAGGTAATATTTACCTCCAGAGTTCTGGTGTAGCAATGGGTTCACCATGTGGGGGCAGTTTTGCCAACTGTGTGTTGGCATACTGGGAAAAGACATTCCTTTTTTCTGACATTGTATTCAATGATTGTGTCACCTGGTACACTAGGTACCAGGACGACATGTTCATATTGTGGAAGGCGGATCCCTCTTTGGTTCCTTCCTTTATAGAAAGGATGTCTAACATGACCAGTTTTTTTAGAATTTACTTGCAATCTACAGGAACATCGTATTAGTTTCCTAGACATTTTGTTGACCAAGGATTATGTAAATCAAAGTTTTAGGAGTGAGATTTACAGGATACCCACTTATTCTAATGCGTTCCTTTACTACACTAGTAGCCATCCCAAACATCAGAAAAGAGCGGTCGTAAAAGGGCAGATGGTTAGGGCCGCTAGGATGGTTTCAGATCACGAAGATTTCTTAGTTGAATGTGAGCGTTTAACTGGCATGTTTATTAATAGAGGGTATCCTTCAGGCCTTGTTCTTGACATAAAATCAGAAGTCACCAATAAAAGGAGTTTAACTTCATTAAATTTACATTTTTTATTGTCAGCCTTGGACTTGTGCTTTCTACAGCTCATTCATTTGGTTTACCATGTGCAAGCAGTAGTGCCATTCTGAGTGAGCAGCCAGAGTGTAAGCATGCAATTATGTAGTCAATCAGCTAGTTAGATAGCTCATCATTTGTTTAATGTTCCTGCTATCCATCCTGATGTATTTATATACAATAAACTACTTAAACAAACACCCAAGCCTCAATGTCTTCTTAATGCACATAAGAAGAGTGACATGGTGTTAGAATAGGATCCAGAGTTGCAGCCATGAGGCAACCAGTTAGAGTTGGAGGAATATACAGGAGTGGATTATCTCTACTGCTCAAACGACTCGCAAAACAAGTCAGAACAAATTCCTGATACTAAAGCGTGCTTAAATGATTTCTTTTGTTACAAATATAAAATGAAGCACTCAGAATATTCAAAATGAATTTCTTTTAAAATGAAACGCCTGAAACCCTGGCATATTGATAAAAATATTCAAAATAGTTACAGAAATGTATGAAACAATATCCAGATCACATAAAATGTACAAAAAGGGAATATAACCATATTTTTTGCTATGTGCGACTTTTTTGTATTAACTAAAGCTATTCAAAGTATCTGAAGTGTGGAAAGTGTTTGCAAGTATGTGTAGTGTTACAGTGCAGTTATTTCACAAAGTAAAGTTGTTTCAAAGAATATTTCACAAAGTACAATTACTTCAAAGAATATTTTACAGAATACAGTATTTTGAAGAGTTTATTGTGCATTTGATTATTACTACAAGTACCTGGTGTGTGTGAATGTTCGTACATAATTACAAGGGCCAGTTTTGCATTGTGTTTTACTATAATCTGTTGGCATGGCAGAAGGCTTTCGCAGACCTACACCTCTTGTGTTTGATAACAATATTGCAGAAAATTGGAGAGTGTGAGCAGGAATATGATATTTTCATACAGGCTTCTTTTTCTGCCAAAGATACATGTACAAAAGCATTTATTCTGCTTAATTTAGTTGGTTTAGAGGCCATTGAAAGAGAGTGTTCATTTGTGTATGCATCTGCTGTGTTTGCAGGGGTGGGGGAAGACTGCCATATAGTGGTACCAGCTGAAACAAGGGAAGACCCAGATTGCTTAAAATGCAAATTTAGAGAAATGTGTAACTACCAGATGAATATTACAATGCAAAAGCACTTATTTTACACAAGGGATCAAAAGTCTGGTGAAACTTTTACAGCATATATAACTGAGTTGAGAAGCAAGGCTAAAACATGCAGATTTGGTGATTTTAGACATGAGTTGATAAAAGACAGGTCTGTGTGTGGTATTAATAATGACATGGTGAGAAAGATTTTGCTTTGAGACAGTGATTTAACTTTAAATAAAACCATCAAGATTTGTCAGATATACGAGCTTACAGAAAAGCACACATGTATGCTTACAAATGTGAATAGCAGTGGAAGCCACAGTGACAAAGTTCATGCTGATAATATGTGGCACGTGGTTAAAAGAAACAGACTCAAGCACATGGCAGCTACTGCAGGTCCTGTAACAGTCCCTGGGAAACCCTGAGACTTTCCTGCAAATTCCAGAGCCTGCTCAGTGAAGCATAAGGGTGAGTCAACAAAGTTAAAACATGTGCCCCCCACCTAGCTTCATAGTCAACTGTTGTAATTATGGTCGAAATCATGAGCCCAAAAGAGAAATGTGCTTAGCTTTTGGTCAGCAGTGTCATTCTTGCAATAAGTGGAATCATTTCAAAAGATTTTGCAAATCAAATAAGGCACTGTATTAAAAGAGGGCATTCCAAGAGGCAAGTTGTTCAGTTAGAGAGCTGCGACCCTACTTTTTATGTTGATAGTGTGTCTGTGCTTGGTGAAACAATTAATGTAGTAGATTTGTGGGAAAATAAAGACATCTTTTGCACTGTTAGGATTAATGAGAGTCCCATAGAGCTCAAAATGAGTACTGACTCAAAGTGCAATGTTATGTCAGCAGAAATGTTTGCTAGAGTAAAAGCTGTAGAACAACTTGAGTTGACAAAGTGTGCAAAGGTTGTTGCTTGTGGTGGTGAGGAGATTCAAAGAGAAGGCTCAGTAGTACTTTCATGTTATTCTGCTGGGAACAGCTATAACTTGCAAATTTTCATAGTCAGGAGACACATGCAGTCATTATTTGGCCTCGGAGACAATTTGAAAATGGGACTGCTTTCACTTAATGAAGAGATTCACCATGTAAGTCTGCATGTCAACAACTCAAATTTTACCCAAACTATTTTTTCTGAGTATGCTGATATCTTTGCAGACAAACTAGGCAAACTCCCAGTTGTGTACTCTATGAGGTTAGACCCAGAGGTCAACCCAGTTATCAGACCAGCACAGAAAGTTCCAGTAGCTATGCAGAGCAGACTCAAAGCCAAGCTAGACAAAATGGTGCAGCTAGGAGTAATTTTCCAGTAGAAGAACCAACTGAATGGGTATCTTCCATGGTGGTAGGTCATAAGAAAAGCTCAGATGATATCAGAATATGTATTGATCCAAGAGATCTGAACAAAGCATTAAAATGGCCTCATCATCCAATGTGTACAGTTGAGGAAGTTGCTGCCCTCATCCCAAACATGACTTTTTTCTGTTTTAGATGCAGAGTTCATTTTGGCAAATTTTGCTTGACCAAAAATCTTCCTTGTTAACCAGATTTGGTACACCATTTGTAAGATACAGATTTCTGAGAATGCCATTTGGGATAAATTCTGCCAGTGAAGTCTTTCAGCATACAATGGAGCATTTTTTTCCTGGCTAAATGTGTGCTATTATAGTAGATAATATTCTAGTAGGAGGCAATGGTGAAGCCAAACATGATAGAAACCTCAAGAAAGTTCTGAAAAGAGCATGTGAAGTGAATACGCTGAATCCTCAGAAATGCAACTTCAGGCTACGAGAAGTTACTTATGTTGGTCACTTGTTTACCAGTTCAGGCTTATGACCAGATCCTTCCAAGCAAACAGAAATTGTTGAGATGCCAGCTCCAGACAATGTCCAAGCCCTACAACATTTTCTTAGTATGGTCAATTATCTAGGCAAGTTCATTCCTGATTTAAGCCAACTTTCAGCACTGTTCAGAGAGCTGACTCACAAAGATGTAATTTGGCCATGGTCAGAACAGCACTAAAGAGTATTTGATGTCCTGAAACATAAAATTGCTAACCCACCAACTCTCAGCTACTATGATATTCACAAACTAGTTACTCTTTCCTGTGATGCTTCTAAGTTTGTTCTAGGAACTGTCATTCTTCAAGTGAGTAGACCATTAGCCTATGCATTGAGAACTCGTACCCAAACTGAGATGCAGTATGCCCAGCTTGAGAAAGAGCTTTTGGCAATTGTGTTTGCATGTTCGAAGTTTCATGATTATATTCATGGTTGACCTATCCAGATTGAAACTGACCTCCAGCCTCTAGTTACTATTTTGAGAAAGCCTATGCATACAGCTCCAGCCAGATTGCAACGTATGATGCTCACATTGCAGAAGTACAATTTCAATCTTGTTAACACAAAAGGCAAACTTCTTTATCTTGTTGATACTTTATCCAAATTGCCCAAAGAAAACACAGAACAGCATAACAATGAGCAACTTGATTTTTAGGTCATGGAAATGAGAATTTTTTCTTCCACGTGTCTTGATGAGCTCAGAACTCACATAGCTTCAGATCCAGTTTTCCAGAAGCTAAACCTCTTTATCAGTCAAGGATAGTCTTCAAAACAATCATGTTTACCTCATGATCTGCAATCATATTTTCCATACAGAGATTTTGTCAGACAATGGTATCATCATGAAAGGTCCTAAAGTGATTGTTCCAAGGTCTTTGCAACAAGAATACATTCAGATTTTGCATCATGGCCACCCAGGAACTGATTCTATAAAAAAGGTTGAGAGGTCTACTATTTTGGCCTTCTATGTCAAGAGATATTGAGAAAGTACTTTCATCTTGTTCAGTATGCAATAGTACAAAGCTGCATCAACGAAAAGAGCCACTTCAGTTAAGCCAGATTCCTGAACTACCTTGGTTGACAGTAGCCACAGATATGTTTGAGTGGAATGGTCAACATTACTTGGTGTTAGTGGACTCTTATTTAAATTGGTTTGGGATTGACCTGCTTCCCAACCTAATTTCCAGTGCTGTCATTACTAAGTTGAAGCAAGATTTTTCAGTCCATGGTAGTCCGCATAGTTATTTCTGACAATGGTGTACAGTTTACAGGTCAGCAGTTCAAGAGATTAGCAGAAGAGTGGGACTTTTTTTCATATTATGAGTAGTTCTGTATACCCCCAGTCAAATGGTTTAGCTGAACATGCAGTTCAAAGTGCAAAACAGCTGTTAGAGAAATCCAGACATGATAATACCGATGTTTTTCTCAACATGTTAAATCTCAGAAACGTTCCTTGTGATCTTGGTTCACCTGCCCAGAGACTTATGTCAAGATAAACCAGAACCACACTACCAATGAGCAGTAATTTATTGGCTTCATGTGCTAAGAACAACAAAGCAGTAAAGCCCAACTGTTGAAAAAGCATTTGTCCCAGAAATCTTACTATGATAAAACCAGGAAACCGCTCAGTTCATTGGAAAAAGGAAGAGAGTGAAGATGCAGACATCAAGAGGTTTTGATCTCATTGAATTTGTGAAAAGTTTGTATCAAGAGCCGAGATTGTACATTGTGGAATCACAATGAATGGAATTCAGATGAAATCAGAAGCATTTGTTACCAGTGTCTGAACCAGTGTTACAGCATCTTGCCTGTGACAAAGACTCTAGTTCTCAGAGTGACTTGTCCAATGTTCCTGCTCCAGAGAACATTCTGAGAAGATACCTGAGTCCCCATGCAGAACATTCCCCACTGACTGTCCCTGTTGCTAAACCCAGCTCTAACTATTACGTCACAAGATCAGATCGCATCTTGAAACCTAGTTCCAGATACATGGCGGCATGGACATGACTGCTGTTTTTCTTTATTAGTGTCTGTATAATTGCATACCTATTAAAATGTCATTGTTTATATGAGACAGCTCAGTAAAAAGGGATGATGTAAATCAGAGTGTGTGATGTACCTTTAAGAAGCTTTCAAGTGAGCTAGCAGTGCATATAAGTACTGAGCATGTGCAAGCAAGAGTGCCATTTTGAGTGAGCAGCCAGAGTGTGAGCATGCAAGTATGTAGTAAGTCAGCTAGTTAGATAGTTCATCATTTAAGTTTAGTGTTACTGCTATCCATCCTGATGTATTTGTATACAATAAACTACTTAAACACCTGAGTCTCAATGTCTTCTTATAGCACAGAAGAAGAGTGACAGGTATGACTACTACATGAGACCCACCCCCCCAAAACAGATTACTAGCCTAGTGGGACTAACCTGGTTAACAACGGGTGAAAAATAAAATAAAAATTCTCCAGATTAAGAAACAGCACAAAACAAGCTGTCACAAACAATACTATAAATACTGGGAAACATAAAAATAAATCATCTTCATGAAATACAACATTAACCAAAAACAAAGCCCCAAATTCAGAATGCATCTCAGAAACACCCCTTCTTCCAAGCCAAATGCTTCAGTTTCAACAAAGGACATACCCCAACACACTGTCCCTGTTGTTATTGAAAGTGATTAACACACTCAGTACCCGACACAGGCACATAACAGGGCATGAAGGTGGTAATGGGGGCTGTAAATACATAACAGAAAATGTGTGCAAACATTTACAAAATTAACAAAGCTACAGTAGAAACCAAGAACCGAGCCAGCTAGCATCACTATAATCAGGAATGCAGTTGTGCCATCATTGTCATGTTCTGTGATTAAATGGCATCATTTTAACCTATTTCTTGGCTTTGTGTGAAGAATATGTAGACTTAGCTGTTCTACTTAATTACAAATAATTTGCTGCAATATGCACAATGTATTCCAACAGTAAGGAACAAATAATGCCTCAGGCCCACCAGTCCAGTCAATATGCTGCCATTCGTAATACTGAAATGCCCAACAGTATCAATGGTTACATATACAGAACCCACATCATAACTAGAAACACTGCTAGAAAAGTATGAATAAAATTTAATAACATTATCTTAACAAAATATCGAAAGACTGTATGATGGCATGACCTCCACAGCAATAGCAATATCCTACTTGAAAAAAGAAAAATATCCACACTCGGGTGAAATACTGACTTAAGCAAAGGGTTTCATGATAGCTAACCCCATGCTGCCCACTGATGTCCTCCCATACACATTGACACACCAATTAGGTTCACAAAGGAATAACACACCCACTTAGATAAATTTGTAGAACTGGCGGTCCCAACCAGATCTAAATATAATGGAAAATTAAAATTAAACCACAGTGGTCATCCACCACCATAAGTAAACTGTACAATAAAAAAAAACACCTGAAACTATGGACAATTAGAATAACATTATTTAGCTATGTTCAGAGACTCAAAGACAAATAAATAACAACCAAGATTGTTCTGAACTTATTCAAAATGGCACTACCTGGTAGACAATGCTAACATTATTATAGCAAATAAATTCAGCATGAATCTTACCTCAGAGACTGCTCTACAAACCATTGTCCACATATCCCTGAATCACTCATCCCCCTCCACCATCATCACTAAAGAACATGTACTGAAGGAGTTTTCCAAGTACAAAAAATGCTTCCTCCATGGGACCTGATAATTTACTTGGCTGTTTATTAAGGCATACTAAACAAGCCCTGGCAGAAACACAGACTATTTAACCTAAGTTTAGCCACAGGTTTTGTCTCTACAGTGTGGCACACAGCAAAGATGCCACTCTCCAAGAGTGGCTCCTTCCATTCCCCCAGGAATTATAGGCCAATCAGCCTGATGAGTCTCATTTGCAAAACTATAACATAAACAATCATATTCCACACCGTGCAGTGGTTTGGATTTGTGAGGTGTAGATGTTGTTGAATGATTGTCTTTAACTTTTTTGAAAGGGTACCACAGACTGTTGACAGTTGTCATGCCATCCACATAGCATACTTAACCTAGTAAAGGCATATGACACCATCCCCCAGTGTAAGAATATCTAGTAAGCTTAATGCATTACAAATAGTCCCCTACATGGAAAGATGGATAACAAATTGGCTAAAAGGAAGAACAAGTGCTCCATCACAGAGTACAAATATAAATGATGGTGTCCATTTGGGCTCAGTGTTTGGACCTCTTTTGTTTGGTATTGACTTTTCTTATCTCCAGAGCAGTAATTTGGGGAACTTAGTTTCCAATATGGAAGTCATAGACAAGCCCCCCTCTGGTGATAAAACCCTTCAGTAAGAATATTCACATATAAATATCCAGTGTACTAAAATGGGCTCAAATGAAATGTAAAAAAGTCTAATACTGTTATATTTTATTGACAACTCCCCCTAGCCATAGCATAGGCAAATATACCACTTAAAAATAAGAATATTGTTATGTACCATCAAGGTTAGGTTGATAATTTCTTCTCCTTTGATCATCATGTAAAAGTAGTCCAAAAGTCCTTCTACTAAACACAGCTAATTGCTAAAGGAATATCATTCAGATCTAAAGAGGTGATTTCCTCCTTTACCTACTGCTAATGCCAATTAGTACTTTCCTTTGGTAGTTAACACTGGCAGTAGATGCATCATAGGTTCATAGGTGTTTACTAGTCTAATGACCACATGGGCCATTTTAAGCCTAACCATGCATGCCAAATCTCTGACAAGTTCTGATACCCTTGATAAATGTAAGCAGCAGTTTGGGAGATGAACCGTTTACAAGCAGGGGCCTGGGAGATGAACCATTTGCAAGCAGAGGCCTGGGAGATGAACCATTTATAGGTTGCCTATGTCCATTAGAGACATAGGTGCCAAACAGGGGATGTATTTTCTGCTCCCCATCCAATTGTCCAAGTTACACTTGAATTGGATGAGGGAGGAACTCTACTTTATATAGATGGGGAGCCTGTTCCATAGATGGGATACTCACTGGGATACATGTCTGTTTCTCCACAGGTCGTATTTATATCGCAGGCAAAGTTTAAGTCTTTAGAACAGGTAATTCTGGTGCTGTTTGTTTTGTGGTTATGCAGGAGGTCCATCAGAGTGGGCTTTGACAATTCCCTGTATGCCAGGCATACATCTTCCCTCAAAAGCCTGTAGGAGACAGAATACAGGGATATGGTTTTGAGGCAGTCTACATAGCACATTTTACTTACGTCCTGTATTCTTTAATGAGGGGTCAGCCACCCCAAACATTCACTTTCCCACACACATGCACAATTCAAACACACACACACACACACACACACACACACACACACACACACACACACACACACACACACACACACACACACACACACACACACACTCTAAGTCTTCTACCTGAATACTATACTGTAACCATACAGACAGACACACATTTAATGCAGACCATTTATATTTCTACAGAAACATGTGCAGACTGCCATCCATACAAACTCTGGACAATTACCTTTTTCTAGTCACATAACTAGTCTGAAGATTTACACAGTTTCTGCCTTTGACTATAAAAGGGGGAATGCAGTTTTTTGCCTGTCATTAACTTTGCCAGACATCATTAACTTAGCCAGACATGGTAGTTTCCCAGTCAAGCAATTATTTGAATCACTCGGCTGCATAAATCCCTTACTGTCAGTGTTTTCAGGTGAAAGTGCATGGTTAATTAGCATATAGCACTCACTTTGGAATGCATGTTAAGTAAGTAGCACCAATGTGGAGGAAGACCACGAGAGTGATGTTACAAAATGTATAGAATCACTGTAGCAGAGCAAAGTCTGAGTTAGAAAGTGCCACTGCAAGTTGTATTAGGCTGTGGTACAGCTTATTGCTAGAAGTGACCATGTCATAAATCAGAGCCTATATCAGCATTCATTTATGAAAAGCCCAGGAAATGTTAGTGCCATGACTACATGTACAACACTATTGCACATGGGATTTGTTCAGTCATGCAACAACATTCTACTACCAACTAGTTAAAAGCTTATTTTACATGAACTGCCATTGGGGCAGACAGAGAACTGGGCAACATGAAGCATTGCTATGACCATAGGCTTTAAACTTGAATATATGACTACAAATATTCATTCTTAACAAGACTCATACAGTCCATGAGGTGTTAATAGTTCTCAGCATTCAGATGCTAGAGGATGCTAAAAATACAGGAGTGACACTAGAGACACCAGGATAAAGGTAGGTGAAGAGAATTGGTAGACAGAGTCAACAAGAGGGACATGGAAGTAAAATCCAGATGCAGGAAGAATGGAGAGAAGAGTCAAGAGATCAGAGCAGGGGCTAGAATGGATGGAAACAGCACAGGAGTTCAAGGCGCTGTGAAAATGACTGCCAGATGATATAAGTGACGAAGACCATGTGGCTGAGATTATTAAAGGATGTTCCAGGCGGACCTAAAGGAATTAACCCAAGTAGTGCTTATAATTGTGGTTTGGGAGGAAGCGATTAAGTGCCAAATAGTATATTAATGGCACACTTCTAAGGCTGCTAGGAATGATACCAAAATGGCAGAGACTATGAAAGAGAAAGGCCCTTTCTTCTCCAGTGTGTTTTACTCTTGCTGTGTAATGTAAAATACAATACAGAATGGAGAATTTATCCTCTTCCATTTTACAAAATACAGAAACTAGAATATACTTCCTGTATTAACCTATCCTGCCTGTCTTATTTACTTCTTCATTGCATTTATACCCACAGACAAAGTGACAACATGCTTTCAAGAAAAAAGACAATGCAGTAAAATCCATAAATTTTGTGTGCTTCTGTGGCCACTAAGGCTAGTTCCACAAGTGTCATTAACTCCTAATATTAGAAACCAGACATCCCACAGAGCAATGTAAGCCTCTTAGGGCCAGAACCCTGCTAGTGGTTTTCCCTCTGCTACTGTAAAATAATTTTTAGTATATTAAGGGTTTTGTTGACATATCCATAAATGCAATATATATATATATATATATATATATATATATATATATATATATATATATATATATACTGGGTGG
>NC_056736.1:741872365-742089865 GCF_019279795.1 Protopterus annectens
AACATGACCTTTCAGGGCCTGTGGAATTACTGTTTAACTGTAGCCTCCAAACAGGCTTCATGCCCCATGAATGGAGAAAGGCAACAATTACCCTCTGCACAAAGGGGGGCCATCTACAGACCCTGGAAACAACAGAGCTATAAGTCTCACTAGTCTTATATATGTAAAGCCATGGAAAGAATTATCATGGAGATGACCAACAGAGATATAGTAAACTTCCAGATGCTGGACCCAACCAAGTTTGGTTTCATCAAGGGCAAATCATGCCTACTCACCCTGGTGGACTTCTTTGAGAAGGTCACCAAAGCAATGAATGAGGGCAAAATCGTTCACACTGCCTACCTTGATTTGGCCAAGGCCTTTGACACAATACCCCACTCAGGAATTGTTGACAAACTCAAGAGTTTAGCTACAAACCCATATGTCACCCGGTGGATAGCCAACTAGCACACAGACAGGACCCAGGAAGTTAGAATTGGGGAGTCCACCTCTACAAAGAGGCCAGTCACAAGTGGAGTCCCTCAGGGATCAGTCCTTGGACCGCTCATTTTTGGCATTTACTTTTCAGAAGTCAAGGTCACTGTCAGTGGTCTCTGGCTAACTAAATTTGCAGATGATTGCAAATTAGGAGCTGTCATTGAATCTTACACCGACACAAATGTTCTCCAGGAGGGGCTGACACAGACAAACAATTGGTGTCAGAGTCATGGACTAAAACTAAATGCCAAGAAATGCATAATAGTATCCTTTGGGAAGTCATCCATCTCTGGTAACTATCATATTGACAACACACCCCTTAGAGTTGACAGTCAGGCACTTAGGGACACACATAGAGAGTAATCTAGCCTTTGATCATTACATCTCTACAGTGGTGAGGAAATCATTCTATGTTGCACAACTTATAAACAAAGGTACAGCATCTAAGTCCAAAGAAGTCATTGTTCCACTGTATTCAGCATTTATCAGACCTGTCATTGAGTGCAATGCCCCCTTTGGTATGTACCTAACCAGGCATATCCAACAACTGGAATGCCCACAGAGGTTCCTCACTAAAAGAATACAGGACACAAGTAATATGTCATATGCAGACCACCTCAAGGCCCTATCCCTGTATTCTGTCTCCTACAGGCTTTTGAGGGGAGATCTATGCCTGGCATACAGGGCATTGTCAGACCCCACTCTGATGGACCTCCTGCATATTCACAAAACAAACAGCACCAGAATTACCTGTTCTAAAGACTTAAATCTTGCCTGTGATATAAATAGGACCTGCTGGAGAGATAGGTATGTATCCCAGAGACTACCCCATCTATGGAACAGGCTCCCCATCCATGTGAAGCAGAGTTCCTCCCTAATCCAGTTCAAGTGCAACTTGGAAATTGGATGGAAACTGGAAATTCATCGCTGGTTTGGCACCTATGTCTCTAATGGACAGAGGTAACTTGTAAATGGTTCATCTCCCAGGCCCATGCTTACAGCTATCAGGGGTATCAGAACTTGTCAGATATTTGGGATGCATGGCTAGGCTTAAAGAGGCCCTTGTGGTCATTAGCCTAGTAAACACCTATGAACATATGAGCTTATAGTGTGATTCTTGGGGGATAGAAGAGCAGTGTAAAAGTATGGGGAGATATAAAGGAATTGATGCATTTTGATGAAGTGCCGAGCCAGTATTTTTAAGAAGCGTCTACCGTATTGCAATGGATACAATCAAACGTACATTAAATGACAGGCTAGTTTGGGTGACTTTGGAGTCCTTGCAGATCAATGCAGTTCCTTTTTGCTGTGTTTCAAAAGATCGAGTGTAGTTCTGCTTGGTTTACAAGCTGTGGGTGCAGGGCAATTTGCGGTTATAATACCTACAGAAAGGAGGGAAGAAGGGTGAGGTTAGTCATCGGAGGAAGACTATAATATGAAGGTAGTTAAATTAACTGGTGGAGGTCATAAAATAGTAGTAAGGATATTTGGAAACAGGTTAGAGGAGTTTTATGAACGTACAAAAAAGGGTAAAGTACTAGGGTAGAAGGTAATACAATAAGTGGGAAAGAGGTGTTGAAATTGAAAGTAAGACAGAGCTATAGTTACAGGGATCTTATATTAGAGGTTAGGTAATAGATGCAGTTAGTATTAAGCATGAAGAACTTTCTATATCTCTGTCAACCAGTTTTGATAATGCATCTATTTCAACATCAGGTCAGATGAAAACAGTCTAAACCGAACAATGTAAAACACGGTTCAATAAATTATTTGCAACACCTATTATCAATGTTCATCAAATGTAGTGTTTTAAAGACACTTAAAGCACTGCATTATAGAAAGAAAAAAAGGATAAAAAAAACTGAGGAAAAAGCAAGTTTGAATATATACAGTTCTGTCAGTAGAGATGCACAACATTGTTTTCTACTTTTATTCTAATATCACTATGCCATGAAACTTAAGCAAACAAAGAACAGTGCAGTCTTTACACAATGTTTGCAATATACTAGAGCAGGTATCCCAGAAGTCTGTTATAACTTAGTGATTAATACTATGTAAAGCTCAATGTGGAAGCTTCCTGATAACCTACAGTAGTTAAATGGGAGTACTGTGAGACATCAGAAAAAGGTCTTGGCAAATTCACTAATGAGCAAAAAAAAGTGAATGTCTATGCTTAGGCCATTAAAGTTAAGCAGATATATAGTTAAAGCTGGGCAACTTATTCCATCAACTATGGTCAAATCATCAGTTTGGGTGTTTTGCAAGGTTTGACAGGTAATAGGCTACAAAACTTTCATGTATGTTATTGAAAAGTACACACAAATGAAATGCTCAATGTGTGCTTTAAGTTTAGACACTTAACTCATTCCCTCCAGAATAGCTCTTTTGAGTGTGTACCTTTAACTCACAGTGGGTGTGGCTTCAGCCTTTAAAAAATGAAGTTATCACCTTATAGTTCTAACAAATAGTCATTGACAGAGGTCAAATATCAACACAATTGTTTTTGCCATCATGTATGCTTCAAGATAAAATATACTGATACCTTGTATGTAGCATGGTTTAGAAATTATTAATGCAAATATGAACAAGCATTATTTGACGCCTAGAGGCGCAGTAGGAGGTAACTGCAGATGCACCTGGAGACGTCACTCGGATGTAATACCTTCAGTAATTGAGGCCAATAGATCATTCCCAGGAATCACCACCAGAACCATGGTTGTATGTACAGGTAGAGATAGAAAGAGAATAGAATGGTGCCAAACGTCAGGGGCATCTACCTTGTACAGTTCTGTAAATGTTTGCATATTTGTCTTAAGACAGAGCTTCTAATATGTCTCAAGTTGAAAAAATTCTAAATTCAGTAATAGAAGTGGTAGCAGCCCTTGTGTGAGTTGCTCTGACAATTTGTGGTAGACAAATATTGGGGAAACTCATGATAACGGGATTTCTACTGCCTCTTTAATGATCTATGCAAATGAAAGCTCCCCCCCCCAATTATTAAAATAAATGAGAATGGTGTGACATGTCTGATGTGGGCACACAAGTGGCATAATGCTTGGAGAAGACAAAAACATTAGAAACACTGACCGGCTTCCGATATTCTTTATTAAAGGAAGATTAGATTTCCAGCCAGCAATGGCTGGCCTACTGTGTACGCTTCAGATAAAACTGCTACATGGGTCAGCCAGTTATAAATGGTGTCTGATTTTGTGATGACTTCAACAGGCTCAACAGTATCTCTTATTACATCAAAAACAAACACACCTTAAGGATGGTCAAACAGTATGATGTGCTTGAACTTCTTTGCATCCAGATTACTATAGACAGAGATGCATACCATATCATTGTGAGCTATAGGTTACCCTCTATGTCTCAATAAACCATAAGAAACACAACTGTCTGGAGACCTCCACCATTGAACCAAACACCATATTCATGTATGACTTTAACTACCCAACTATAAACTGGACTTTGTTCACGACCCCAAAACTGAAGGCCCAAAAACTCTTGAACGTTGTAGACACAGATGACCTGGACAAGATACTCTGTATGCCAACATAGGGTGCAAACGTACAACATCTGGTCCTCAGTGATATGGGGGTGCTGCACCAATCCTTGTGTATTATTCTCTCTGGTATGGTCAGATCATGAAACTGTCTCCTTTGAAATAAAATAAAACTCATGACTCAGTTAACATTGTAACATATAGGAACTATTCTAATGCATTTGAATGACATATATGCAGAAAACATCAAAATAAAACATTCCCCAATGACCCATTCAGTAGTTTGTCCACTTATGCACAGACACTTACATAACATGAAAATGAAACATTTCCCCCAGCAACTCCACACTTCAATGACACCAAAGTGAAAAATGTCCTCCACTGACCACTTCAGTAGTATATCCATGTCTGCACAAGCACTTCACTGACATCAAAATGAAAAATTTCCTCCAATAAAACCTCCACTAATTTGTCCATGCATGCATATCTACTTCACTAATATCAAAATGAGTAATTTCCCCAGTGCTCATATTAGTGGTATGTCCCTGTCTGGACAAACAGCAGAATGAACCATTTTCCCCTTTGACTCCTTCATTAGTATGTCCATGTACACACAAACACTTCGCTGACAGGAAAATTAATAATTTAGACCAAAATGACCAATTCAGTGGCTTGTCTGTTTATGCAGAAACACTTCATTGACTCCAAAATGAAACATTTCACCAAAGACCCATAAAGTATGTTTCCATGCATGCACAAGCACTCAGTTGACACTAAAATGAAACATTTCCCCCAGTGACCCCGCCAGTAATTTACCCATGCATGTACAACCACTTAAATGACACCAACATGTAGCATTCCTTCCATTGTCCCTTCCAGTTGTTTTCCCATGTATGCATAAAAACTCAAATTGCACCAAATTGCAACCTTTCCCCCCAATGATCCCTGCAGTAGTTTATCCATGTATGTCAAAGCACTTCACTGACACCAAAATTAAACATTTCCCCCAGTGACCCCTCCAGTAGTTTTCCCATGTATGTACATGCATTAAAGGGCACCAAAATGTAATATTTCTCCAATGACCCTTCCAGAAGTTTTCTCCACATATGCACAAGCACTCAAAAGCCGCCAAAATGCAACCTTTCCCCCAACGACCCTTGCAGTAATTTGCATGTGTATGTAAAAGCACTTCACTGACACCAAAATGAAACATTTCGCCCAACTCCTCTCCATAAGCTTTCCCACATATACACAACCACTCAAATAACACTAAAATGAAACCATCCCCAAATAACCCCTTCAGTAGTTTGTCCATGTGGGCACAATCGCTTTACTGACATCAAAGTGAACCATTTCCCCCAGTGATCCCTTCAGTGGTATGTTCATGTATGCACATACACCAACATGAAACATATCCCAGAAGGACCATTTCATTAGTATGTCCATGTATGTACGAGCACTTCACTATTCCAGAATGAAAGATTTAGCCCAATGAGTCCTTTCAGTGGCTTGTCTATACACAAGCACCTCATTTAATTCAAAATGTAACATCTCCCCCATGACCCCTTCAGTAGTTTGTGCACATATGCCCAAGCAGTTAAATGACACCAATATGAAACCTTTCTCCCAATGACACCTTCAGTAGTATACCCACATAAGCACTCGCACTTAAATGACACCAATATGAAACCTTTCCCCATCAACCTCTCTAGTAGTTTGCCCATGTATGCACAACCACTTACATGATATTAAAATGTAACATTTCCTCGAACAGCTCTTCCAGCAGTTTTTTAATGTATGCACAAGCACTTACATGATATTAAAATGTAACATTTCCTCGAACAACTCTTTCAGTAGTTTGTAATGTATGCACAAGCACTTACATGATATTACAATGTAACATTTCCTCGAACAACTCTTCCAGCAGTTTTTTAATGTATGCACAAGCACTTACATGATATTAAAATGTAACATTTCCTCGAACAACTCTTTCAGTAGTTTGTAATGTATGCACAAGCACTTACATGATATTAAAATGTAACATTTCCTCGAACAATTCTTTCAGTAGTTTTTAATGTATGCACAAGCACTTACATGATATTAAAATGTAACATTTCCTCGAACAACTCTTCCAGTAGTTTGTAATGTATGCACAAGCACTTACATGATATTAAAATGTAACATTTCCTCGAACAACTCTTTCAGTAGTTTGTAATGTATGCACAAGCACTTACATGATATTACAATGTAACATTTCCTCGAACAACTCTTCCAGTAGTTTGTAATGTATGCACAAGCACTTACATGATATTAAAATGTAACATTTCCTCGAACAACTCTTTCAGTAGTTTGTAATGTATGCACAAGCACTTACATGATATTACAATGTAACATTTCCTCGAACAACTCTTCCAGTAGTTTGTAATGTATGCACAAGCACTTACATGATATTAAAATGTAACATTTCCTCGAACAACTCTTTCAGTAGTTTTTAATGTATGCACAAGCACTTACATGATATTAAAATGTAACATTTCCTCGAACAACTCTTTCAGTAGTTTTTAATGTATGCACAAGCACTTACATGATATTAAAATGTAACATTTCCTCGAACAACTCTTCCAGTAGTTTGTAATGTATGCACAAGCACTTACATGATATTACAATGTAACATTTCCTCGAACAACTCTTCCAGTAGTTTGTAATGTATGCACAAGCGCTTACATGATATTACAATGTAACATTTCCTCGAACAACTCTTCCAGTAGTTTGTAATGTATGCACAAGCACTTACATGATATTAAAATGTAACATTTCCTCGAACAACTCTTTCAGTAGTTTGTAATGTATGCACAAGCACTTACATGATATTACAATGTAACATTTCCTCGAACAACTCTTCCAGTAGTTTGTAATGTATGCACAAGCGCTTACATGATATTACAATGTAACATTTCCTCGAACAACTCTTCCAGTAGTTTGTAATGCATGCACAAGCACTTACATGATATTACAATGTAACATTTCCTCGAACAACTCTTCCAGTAGTTTGTAATGCATGCACAAGCACTTACATGATATTACAATGTAACATTTCCTCGAACAACTCTTCCAGTAGTTTGTAATGTATGCACAAGCGCTTACATGATATTACAATGTAACATTTCCTCGAACAACTCTTCCAGTAGTTTGTAATGTATGCACAAGCACTTACATGATATTACAATGTAACATTTCCTCGAACAACTCTTCCAGTAGTTTGTAATGCATGCACAAGCACTTACATGATATTACAATGTAACATTTCCTCGAACAACTCTTTCAGTAGTTTGTAATGTATGCACAAGCACTTACATGATATTAAAATGTAACATTTCCTCGAACAACTCTTTCAGTAGTTTGTAATGCATGCACAAGCACTTACATGATATTAAAATGTAACATTTCCTCGAACAACTCTTCCAGTAGTTTGTAATGTATGCACAAGCACTTACATGATATTACAATGTAACATTTCCTCGAACAACTCTTTCAGTAGTTTGTAATGTATGCACAAGCACTTACATGATATTAAAATGTAACATTTCCTCGAACAACTCTTTCAGTAGTTTGTAATGTATGCACAAGCACTTACATGATATTACAATGTAACATTTCCTCGAACAACTCTTTCAGTAGTTTTTAATGTATGCACAAGCACTTACATGATATTAAAATGCAACCATTTTCTCAATGACTCTTGCAGTAGTTTGTTCATGTATGCAAAGACATTCACTGGCACCAAAATGAAACACTCCTCCCAGTTACCCCTCCACAAGATTGCCAGCATGAAACCTTGACCCCAATGACCCCTACAGCAGTTTGCCCAAGTATGCACATGCACTTAACTGATACTAAAATGAAATATTTCCCTTAATGATCTCTTCAATAGTTTACTCATATATGTACAAGCACTAAAATTTGTCCTTAATAGTGAATTTGCGAATTCTTGGATTCACTATACTAGATTCTTGGACGATATTTGTATTTTTTGGGTGGGGCCTATTCATGGTATAGAAGAATTTATATCCTATATTAATTCTACAACCACCTTTTTAAAGTTTACTCATCAGGTATCTGATAAAATTCTGAACTATCTGGATATTACACTTACCAAGGAAATGCAGGGGTTTAATTCTTGTATTTATCGGAAACCCACTTTCTCAAACAGCTATTTGCACTACCATAGTTCACATCCTAGATTTCAAAAGAGAGGAATTTTGAAGGGACAATTTGTTAGGGTTTCACGTATGACCTCCCAAGATTTGCAGTTTAGTATTGAGTGTGATAAGCTTACTTCACTGTTTCTCGAAAGAGGTTATCCCATCTCTTTGATTAATTCAGTCAAGGAGGAAGTTTTTCAAGCAAGAAGCACCAGATTTAGTCCTATTTTGGGCAAAGGGAGTTTAGAATCCCTTAATCACACTGGGGATGAGGTTTTGGCTTTTAACAATGGCCAATTTGTATGTATCACACAATTTAGTGCTAATATTGGACATGTTACCAATATTATCAATAAGGAATTAAAATCTTTTCAGGACTTGACCGACCATAGTAATTTCAAGGACAAAACATTTAAAATTGTTTATAGAAGGGGATTCAACATTAAAAGGGCACTGGAACAGGAAATTCATCCACTACACGTGAGTGGGCAGAGGAAAGGGACATATAAGTGTGGACGCTGTCCTCAGTGTAAATACATGGTTCATGATGACCATGTGTACTTGGAGGCTAGAAACAGGAGAATTTCTTCTATTAAATTTTACAACTGTAATTCTATTGGTGTTATCTATGTGGCAGTGTGTCAATCTTGCCAGGCATTTTATGTCGGCAAGACTGAAAGGCAGCTCAAGAGACGTGTTTACGAACACTATTACGATATGCAGAAATTTAACATCAAGAATGCATTTTATAAACATATTACTACTTGTATAGGAGCAACCTTTTTGTTTTTTGTATTAGATTCTGTCCCTAGAGACATCAGGGGAGGGCAGTGGGAAGCACGACTTGCTCATCGGGAAATATATTGGCAAATTTTGCTTGATTCAAATAGATTCCCTGGCCTTAATGATTCTATATCTATAGTGCCTTATTTGAAACTTAAGGCAGGGAGAATTTAAGGTATTTTTTATTTAATACAATAGTACTTGTATAGCTTTATTTATGATTCAGCTATATATTTGTGTCCAATTTAATAGTTTTAACTGCAATTTGATACATATTTTTTATAAATATGTTTGATTTATTAACATTTTATAATGAATATGATCCTGAATTTTGTTATTTATGGTTTATGTTTTTAAATATGTTGTATTATGTTTGTATATACCTACCCTTTGTTTATGTATAGTTTTTTATTTTGGTAAGTTATGGCTTTAAAAGAGTGCAATTAATTTTATCAATTATTTAATTGTCTTTAATGATGGGTGTGTAAATATATGTGATGTGGTCATGAATGGTTTTTATCTGATGAAGTCGCTTTTTTGACCAAAATGTGTATTGTTTATTTGTGGCGTTAAAATAAATCTTATCATCCCTGAAGAATTGGTGCCTTATTGTGAGCTGTGTGAGTACACTTCCGCTCCTAGGTGGTGGCTGATACCCGAGCTGTTTGCTGTAGTTGTTGGTGGTTAGACTTTACAGCGTTCTTTTTAGTTTGTTGGTATTACTCATATATATGTACAAGCACTAAAATGACACCAAAATGAAACTTTCCCATATGCACAAGCACTAAAATGACATCAATATGAAACTTAAATAACATCAGTATGAAACCTTCCCCATGACCCCTGCACTAGATTGCCCACATATACACAAGCACGTAAATGACATCAATATGAAACCTTTCTCCCAGTGAACCCTCCAGTGGTATGCCCACATATGCACATACACACACACGCACACACACACACACACACACACACACACACACACACACACACACACACTTAAATGACAACAAAATGAAACCTTTCCTCCAAAAACCCCTCCAGTGATTAGCTCATGAATGCACACTCAGTTGATATCAAAATGAAACCATTTCCCCAATGACCCTTCCAGTAATTTGCTCACATATTCACAAGCACTCAAATGAGAGGCTAACTGACAGCAGTGAATTTTGAGAACTCCATAAACTAGTATAATAATATAGGAACATTTTATTATTTTCAAGTTTAAAATGTCAGAAATATATAGATAAACTACTAAACTACATAAATATCAATTTTGGTGGAGATATAGAAATGTTTCCTGTCAAGTAACTTGGAGATATATTGAGTCACTGAATATGAACAACTCAAGAAATTCTCATCCAGATGCTGCTTTGAAAAAAGAACTGCAATTGATGACATCTACCTTACAGGAGCCATCTTTGAAGATGGATGGCTTTAAAAATTACTTAGAAAACCGCAAATTAAATTCTCCAAAACAGACTGATACTCTTAAGGAACTATTACAGCAACACCATACAAAAATAACAAATATAGAGACTTCTCTAAATGACATTGAAGGGAGACTCAAAGAGGAAGAATTCCAAAAAGAATTTCTACTTAAACAGAATACATGGCTGCTTAACAAAATAGATGTCTTACAAAACAGGGAAAGGAGAAACAACATAAGGATCTTTGGTCTGCCTGAATAGCTGTAATACATCATATCAGACCATGGAAACAGGGAGGATTAAACTTTCCTGATATAGAAACATCTATAAAAGCATAAATATCTAAAATAATCTCAGACTGGATAAATCCAAATTATTCTGCAAATTGGAAAGAATCACTAACTGCAATATCAATAAATGAATTTGATTTACAAAACAAATTTCAAATAATGGATAAAAACAATTTGCCATGGCACATATTATGTATTAGTATGCAATATAACATAAATAAGCCCACTAAAACTCGCATTATTAATTATTACATTGACTCATTTAGTAAAATTATTAATGCAAATATAGATTTAAAAATCTGGTTTGATCTTTTAACACCATTCATAGTTACAAAGAGCTATCCACATAAAATGTACAGATATATAATTAATTCCTTGGAACAGAAAGGATTTGTTTGTTGGTTTCAATCTGTCAAAGAACTTAAAGTTATGGATATGCAAACAATAGAAACAACATACAAAATTTCACAAGACTGGCTAACTATGCAAAGCATTCTGACATATTTGCAAGATTAATGCAGAATAATTAGTAATTTTTCATTTAAAGAAATACTTAAACTTACAAAATACCTATATGAAATCATATATAATGATTATGACATAGGAAATAGTATTTCAAAAATTTACAAGAAATTGATAAATTATAAAACAACACCCAGATCCTCATACTGGAATTATACAACAAAAGGACACTCATTACAGCTAACTGAAGAAATTAAATCAAATATTTTATTATCAATAAAACATACATCCTTTACACAATACTGGAAAGTTTTTAATTGGAAATGTTTGCACAGAGCATTCTTAACTCCAAATGGAATTACTAAAATTAATTCCTCCATGAAGAAAATATGTTGGAGGCGTGAGCAAATACATAATGCAGATTGGAATCACATTTTTTTTGACTGTGTTAAAATTAAACTATTTTGGAATGGTATTAAAAACTTTTTGCAAGCTTTATTTAATGAATCGTTTAACTTATCTAAAGATCTAGTATTATTAAATGTGTAAGAAGGTCCTCATTTGAATGAGTCAAATATCTATCTAGTTTGGACAATACTTGCAATCACAAGGAAGTGTATTACAAGAAGATGGAATATAAACACAATACTGACTTTGGAGGACTTCTACAACCTACTGAAGACCACAACATTGTTGGAAATTAAAATTACAGAATTAAGGATTCATCCTAAGTCATTTATTAACAATCCATGGAAAAAAGTCTTATCATTGACACTTTACAATAACTGAACAGATACACTCTGATAACACTTTACAATAACTGAACAGATACAGTCTGATAACTGGATTGTTATACCTATAAAGTAATTGCATATATTGAGCTCTGTTATAGTGTTAGGCTGATGTAAGTAGTGTACATAGTTATTTAAGATGTTATATACAAATACTATGGAATTTCTTCAACTGTATTTGAAAAATAAAACATTTTTGAGAAAAAAAAAATTAAACATTCCCCAATGACACTACCAGTAGATGTTCTGCATGTTTCACTGTTGCAGTCTTCACCTGTGCATTATCCCTGCTGTGGTAGCCCTCAGACGGCCCGAATACCAGAGCCAATGTTTTTCTGCGTCAGCTGCTGTCGCTTGTTGACTGACGTCAGGTCGTCAGTGCTATAAAGCAAGGCAGCCGACAACATTACATCAGTCTTGCCATGGAGCCTGTAGCAGAAGCCGTTCAATAGTGTGCCGGTCAGTCACTACCAGAGCTCGAATTACAGCTGAAAATGTCCAAAGCTAAGTACCCCATTGGGGATCCTTTCTCTTGCACTAACCAATGTCCGAAAAAGTTAACAATTGTCTTGCCTGTGGAAAGCAGATCCCACACCAAGACTTCCATTCATACTGCATCACTTGTTTAGGCCCAGACTACGACATCCTCTGTTGACGGTTCTGTGCCCTCTTTAATGCGAGAATCATTCATCGTAGAGCTCTTATTGTAGACAGGTTTTTTTGTCTTCCGTCTTCACATTCTGAAATGGTGTCAGTCAGCCAACAATCTGTAGACATTCTGAAAAAACATAGTGATAAAGATAGACACAGACCACACAAGACTAAGCCTTCCAATGACGCTACCGCTAAGCAGGTCATCAGTTCTCTGGAATTCAGTGAGGTGCTTTCGCAGCCCCTGACGCCCAGTATGATATCTACACAGACCTCTACCAAGACCCTTATGGAGTCTGGTATGCTTCAGAAATCTTCATCTTCTGAGCATTTGGTTGTCTCTGCCTTGGTTGAGTCCAGAGCTGCAATGCAGGCACTAGCTTCTAAGGAGGTCTTTCGTACTACTGATTCTAGACAATAAATGACATCTTCTCATCTGACTACCATTTCTCTCAGACTGATGGATACTCTTAGGCCTAGAAGCCAGACCACTCCTAGAAAATCTACCTCTAGCCACCATCTTACTCCTGCTCCACCACACCAAGCCCATATGCGTAAGATGGTGGAAGATCGTATCTCCCTTATCAGGAGTAGTCAGGCCACAACTTCTAAAAGGAAAAGACACCCTTCTCCTGAAATAATGACAGAGCTGGATTCTGAGGAATCTGATTATTCAGATTTTGACAAGGAACAACAATCTCAGAGTGTTTATGGGGATTCAGATGCAGAGGAATTCATTCCTTCTGCCTCCCCACCAGAAGACCTTTCCTTTTGGGAAACCATTCACACCCTCAGGGAACATTTCCACTGGGAATCTAAGGACTTCCCCTCAGTCTAAGAGGATTCAGATGCAGAGGAATTCATTCCTTTTGCCTCCCCACCAGAAGACCTTTCCTTTTGGGAAACCATTTACACCCTCAGGGAACATTTCCACTGGGAATCTCAGGACTTTCCCTCAGTCTAAGAAAACACTAAGAGTGTTTCTAGACCTGCCCTAGCAGAGACCCCCTGGCCATCCCCCCTATCTTAGAAGTGGTGGATGATGTTTTCCTTGAATCCAGCTTAGTTTCTGATGCCCTCCCACCTACTCCCAGTAAATCTGACAGGTATTGCAGAGTACCAGATTCTCATAAATACCGGTACAGAAATCTTGCTGCAGATCCAGAGGTCATTACACAGGGACCTAAAGGAGTTAAGGCTAGTTCTGCAAAGAATCCTATTCCTTCTGACAAGGATTCCAGAGCTCTGGACAGATGGGGTAAAAAAGTATATGCCTCTGCAACCTTAGCTATCGGAACTATCAACTGTCAGTTCCATATGTTAAAATATCAACAACACACTTTGGAACAATTAAAGCAAAGGATTTCTACTTTTCCTGACTGTGCCAATTTGAAAGAGTTAGCAGATTTACTGCACTCTACTTGTCAAGTGGCCAAACACTCTTTGCACTGTGGATATGACACCCTAGAAGCCTCAAGCAAGATAGCAGTGTCAGGATTTGTCATTAGGAGACATGCATGGTTGAAGGAACAACCTCTCCCTGATCATGTTAAGTCTAAATTAATTGATGCACCCTTGGATAAGGACCGTTTTTTTGGAGTAAAAGCAGAAGAGGTGCTTAAAAAGATGGAAGACAAAGCAAAGCCTACGCAAACAGTAAAATATTTCTTTCAGGTTCAACCTCCTAGGTTCAGCAGGAATTTTCCCTCTAAGCACTAGTCCTTTCCTGTGCCTAGCAGACAGGGGCAAGGTAAGCCCCGCAGGGACAGACCACCCAGGCCCCTATCCAAGGGACAGCAGAGAACCAAATAGTGGAACACGTCCGCCCAAAAGACAGGGAGTTCTAAGGCATCCTTCTATGGCAAAAACTTTCAATGACTCCCTCTCCTCCCTCTGCCTTCCTTTCACTCACCAAAAGCTTGGAGGAAGGCTCTTCCTCTGCAAAGAAAATTGGCTTTCTATAACAAAGGACCAATGGGTCTTAAAGATCATTTTTTTAGGGATGCATATTTTCTTTCAATGAATTCCCAATTCCAAGAGGGTACCCAGACTTACCTCCAAATCAGTGGGCAGAGGTATTTAAACAAGTCCAAACTCTCATATCCCAAGGGGCAGTAGAACCTGTTCCCACAGATCAATCAGGCAAAGTCTTTTATTCCAGACTATTCCTTGTTCCCAGAAAAGAGAGAACTTGGTGCTCCATCCTGGATTTATCCATTCTGAACACCTCCCTGGTGGTCTCCAAATTCAAAATGCTAACTTTGCAGCAGCTGCTGCCTATGCTGACAAAAAATGCCTGGTTAGTGACCCTAGACCTAAAAGATGCCTACCTCCACATCCCCATAAGGGAATCCTGCAGGAAATTCCTGCACTTCATAGCAGGCTCACAACACTTTTAATTCTATGCACTACCCTTTGGCTTATCTACTGCTCCCAGGGTATTCACCAAATGTTTAGCCCCGGCCATAGCATTTTGCAGACAGAGAAATATACAGATGTACCCTTATCTGGATGACTGTCTCATTCAGGCAGAGTGCAAAGAAAAGCTGCTCCAGAACCTCCTCTGTATCAAAATCCTCCTGACTTCCTTATTGTTCACCATCAATGCTAAGAAATCAAAGCAAACACCCTCTAGGAGGATCATTTTCTTGGGAGCACTGCTGGACACAGCATCCCAAATGGCCTTCCTATCCTCAGAAAAGCAGAGCTCCCTGCCTCTCTGCTTTACCCAGCTGCCTTCCAGAAGTCACCTCATGGTGAGGAAGTTCCTGCAAGCCTTGGGGTACATGGCATCTTGCATTCTTGTAATTCCTCTGGCCAGGCTTCACATGAGAAAACTTCAGTGGTATCTAAAGAATATTTGGTGTCAGCACTCACAGCCTCTAGAGACCTCTCTCCCTCCGATCCCCTATATAAGGGCCAAGATTCTCTGGTGGGCAGGGGCCTGTGCCAAGAACAAGAGGCTTCACTTCATCCTCCACCCTACCGGGCAGACCATCACCACCGATGCCTCAGACATTGCTTGGGGTGCTCACCTACCAGGCAGGTGCACCCAAGGTCTTTGGGATGCCCAACACCTTCCCTTACACATCAAACAGAAGGAAATGATGGCAGTACAAAAGGCTCTGACATCCTTCAAACCCCATCTCAAGCCAGGGGTTCTCCTTATCAAAATAGACAACACCACAGTAATGTGGTACATCAACAAACAGGGAGGGACCCAATCTTGCCCCCTGTGCAGGCTAGCCATGAACCTCTGGCTGACAGCCTCCTCCATGGGATTACACCTAATAGCCCAATACCTACCAGGGATCAACAACATCCGGTTACACCAATTAAGTAGAAACTTACTGGACCCCCACGAATGGCAGCTTCACAGAAAAATCTTTTTGCAAGTCACTCAGGAGTGGGGAACTCCGGAGGTGAATCTCTTTGCTTCACACCTCAACCACCAGCTAAAAAAAATTTGTACCAGGGAGTATCACCATCTAGCATGGAAGGTGGATGCCTTGACCTTCCCCTCAAACTCCCTCTTTGTGTATGCATTCCCTCCTCTGCCTCTTATTCCCAAGATACTGATCAAGATAACGGGGGAGAGACCAAAGGCCATCCTCCTTCCTCCAGACTGGCCCAGACAGCATTTGTACCCCTTACTGCACAGCCTGACATCAAAGCCTCCCAGGCAGCTTCCCCTGATCTCAGACCTCTTGACTCAGATGGGGGGGAATGCTGTACCCAGACCTGCAGACTTTCAAACTGTCAGCATGGCTAATACTTTAAAAGCCAATCAAGGGGTCCCTGTTAAGTGAATAGGTCCTAGATATCATCACAGAGGCTAGAAGGCCCAGCACCAGAAAATCTTACACAGGGAAATGGAAAAGATTCTGCTCCTGGAGCCAGTCCAGAGGGGCAGTTCCTCACAATGTTCCATCCCTCTTATCCTGGACTATCTAGTGGAGTTACTCAATAGTGTCCTCTCCTTCTCTTCTATTAAAATCCATGCCTCAGACATTTCAGCTCATTTCGATACAGACCAGCCCGTTTTCACATCCTTTGATTAAACAAGTCCTCAGAGGGGCTTCTAATATCAGGCCTCCCAGAAGACCACCCACTCCAGCCTGGGACCTGAATTATGTTTTGGAAAAACTAACCTTACCACCCTTCGAACCTGCTGCTTCAGCAGAACTGAAATACCTCTCCTAGAAGAGTGCTTTTCTGCTAGCTATCACCTCAGCCAGAAGGGTTTCAGAACTTCTGGCACTGATGACCATTGAGCCCTTCATCATTTTCCATGCAGACAGGATCTCCCTGAGGACTAACCCCTCCTTTATGCCCAAGGTGGTATCTAATGTGACTCTCAACCAGGCCATACATCTATCCACCTTCTTCCCTAGCTCTCAAAACAACGGGGAAAGAATTCTGCACTCACTAGGCATTCACAGACAGCTCAGATACTACCTGGACCATACTAAACCCTTCAGGAAAACAGACCAACTTCTTGTCAGCTTTTCCCCAGGAGCAGAGAGGAAGCCCATTTCCAAGCAAACCATTTCCAAATGGATATCACACTGTATCCACTTCTGCTACAGATTACATGGGAAACCACCCCCTAAGTCTATTCGTACCCATTCCACTAAGGCAGCCTCCACTTCCACAGCATTCCTCAGAGGAGTTCCCACCAGGGACATCTTGGAAGCTGCCACCTGGACCTCTGTCCATACCTACCTATTTTCTCTAAGGCTAGGGCAGGGTTTGCCTCTGCAGTTCTGCACGGCATGCTTGCCCACGCCTAGGTCTCTAACTAATCCTTCCACCCCTCTCTTCAGCTTTGGGAATCCTCCCACAGGTGATGACTGCAACAGTGAAACACGAAGAACATAGTACAGTTGTGTACTCTTACCATAAATGTAGATGTTAGAGTGTATTCACTGTTTCAGTCCTGGTTTTTCCCCTCCTTCCCCCTTATATCCTCTTTCCTTAGGGAGACATAAGCTTCTTATGGTGGCTTTTAGCCACCAGGACCACTTTACCATATATCCTTGGGCTTCTGACTGGTTAGGGCAAGAAAAACTGATGTAATGGTGTCGGCTATGTTGCTTTATGTCACTGATGACCTGATGTCAGTCAACAAGTGATAGCAGCTGACACAGAAAAACATTGATTCTTGTAGTCAGCCTGGCCGAGGGCTACCACAGCAGGGATAACCCACAGGTGATGACTGCAACAGTGAATACACTCGAACATCTACATTCATGGCAAGTGTACACAACTGCACTTTTTCCCACATATGCACAAGCACTCAAATGACACCAAAATGAAACCTTTCTCCAAATGAACCCCTTCAGTAGTATGTACATGCAAGCACTTCACTGCCACCAAAATTAATAATTTCCCAACAACAGAGAATAAGACTAATATATGCAAAATGCTGCTGCCCTATGAACATATATTATGCAACTGCTGTCCATTTATGCTAGCCTTGAGCTACAGAATTCAAGCAGTGATTGCAAAGTAAGGAAAGAGAAATAAAAAAAAATGCAACAGAGACTAATATCTGCACAAGTACTGCTACCCGTTTAAAATATATACTGTGCAGTTGCTGCAACAACAGAGATCAGTGGAAACATACTGAGAGACACAAACGTGATATCTGCACCGTTGCTGCTCAGTCTTGCAAAACTTAAGAAGTCCAATTCAAAAATAAGCTCCCTCTTCAACAGACATGATTAAAAGGATGTTCCACCACTGAAATGTGTGCCTTTAAGTACCAAATGGGCTGTAACCTCTCCTCAGAATAGCTGACATCATGTTGTGGGTAGCTCCATTTGTGACATCATGTTGTGGGTGGCTCCAGTTGTGTTTGGGAGTAGTGATGTCAGCATTGGGGTGGGAAATAAAAGAAAATATTATTTTAAGCAGTAGCTGTCATGTGACCAACAAAATCAACAACATCTGCTGTTTACCATTCACAAGATGTACCAGATTCCTTTCTAGCAGTTACTGTATGCTTCTACAATGAAGTCAGAATTACTTCTTCTCAACACAGTAAATGTGTTTTTTTTAACCTGGAATTGACAGATAATAGGTTCATAGGTTCATAGGAGTTTACTTGGATAATGGCCCTAGGGCTCTAGCCAACTTCAACCCTTGTTCCCTTAAGGGTCTACATATATGGTCTATGTTATAAGCAACTCTAAATCAGCACTGACTGCCCCTGTCCAACAGGGGCACAAGTAAAGCCCCCGGGGTGAATTTGTGGTTTCCTATCCAATTGTCCAAGTTATGCTTAAAAAGGGGTAACAAGGGTCTCTGTTCAACCTGTATTGGAAGTTTATTCTAGAGGAGAGACATAGCTGTCTTTCCAGTAAGTCCTGTTGATGTCACATGCTACATTAAGGTCCCTGGAGTGAGTGAATTATGTCCCATTTGACTTACAAAGTGCAGCATTTCCATTAAGGCTTCATCAGAGGTTGCTCTGTATGCAAGACACAGGTTGCCTCTGATAGTCTAAACAATACAGAGTGACAGTGCTGAAGACCCTGACTTTTTTTTCTGAGGAATCTTTGAGGTCTCTCCAGTTGCTGTAGGTGCCTATTTAGGTACATGCCAAAGGGAACATTGTACTCTATTATTGGCCTGATGAGGGAAGAACACAGGAGGGTTATAACCTCTTTTGTTCTGGAAGCTATGCCCTTGCTTATGAGGTGAGCAATGTAGAATGTTTTCCTTACCACCATTGAGACATTGTGATCAAAAGTAAGGTTGCTGTCAACCTGTGTACTCAAATCTCTTACCGCTGATTTAAAGCTTAGGGTATTATTATTAATATGGTAACCTTCAGGGACATCACCTATGCCAAAGGCGATGATAATGCATTTTTTTTGCATTGAGTTTAAGACCATGACTTTGTCACCAATCATTGGTTTGCATAAGTCCTTCTTGTAGAATGTTGACATCATTTGGGGATTCAATGACTACTCTCAGCTTGCAGTCATCAGCAGGGTTTGTCAGCCACAGACCTTTTGTTTTTGCCTCTACTTCTGAGAGGTAAATTCAAAACAATAGGGGCCCCAGCACCGATCCCTGTGGAACAACACTGGTAACAGGTCTGCTGGTGGAGGTGGAGTCCCCTATTTTGACTGTAAGTGTTCTGTCCATGAGCCAGTGTGCAATCCACCAGACAGTATATGGGTTGACTCCCCGGTTGGGTGAATTTTTTCAATGATGCCTGAGTGGTGGATTGTTTCAAAGACCTTGGCCAAGTCTAGGTAGGCTGTAATGCACAGATTTGCCTCTGTCCAGGGCTTTGGTGATAGTCTCAAAGAAGTTTACCAGGTTTAACAGGCAGGATCTACCTTTAACAAATCCAAACTGGGTCAGGCCAAGTGTTTGAAGGTCTGCTATATCCTTGTTGTTAAGGTCCATGATGAGTCTCTCCATGGCCTTGCAGATAAGGCTGGTTAGGCTGCTTAGGCTAATGGGTCTATAGTTCCTAGGGTCAGTCGATGCACCCCACCCCCGTGCAAGGGGATGACGGTAGCTGTTTTTCATTCAGTAGGGACTAAACCAGTGCTTATGCTGTGGTTGAAAAGAATACCCAATGGCGTTGCTGACTCTTGTTTTAAACCATTGAGAATGCAGCTTGGGATGTTATCAGGTCCCATAGAGGCTGTATTTTTGGCCTTGGAGAAAGTGTTTAAGATCTGCTCTTTAGAGATACTAGGTGGAGAATAGGTGGTGTGAATGTTTTGGGATATATGTGGAGGGGACACGGGGGGGGGGTGTTCACTGAACTTATCAGCTATTCGGTTGGCTATTTCCACTGGATCAGTATATGTGGCACGATTCACTACCAGTTCAGTGCAAATTTGGGCTTTTCATTTAAGATTTCAGATGTAGCTAAAGAATGCCTTATGGTTATCCTTAGCTAGGGATGCTAATCTACATTCATAGTTTGCTTTAGAGGACTTTACAAGATAGCTTATTTGCTTGTTCAAGCTGAGAAGGGTGTGCTTCCAATTCTGAGATCATTCCTTCTTGCTTTTAGACAGCAATTGCTTCCTCGTATTATATAACCTGATTATGGCGGACGTCCACCAGGCAGGCTTGTTTTTTTCTTGAGGATCTTGCTTTGGTCCTATCAGGAATGACTGAGTTAACACAGTAGTGTATATTCAAGTATAGGTGTCCTTGCCGTCAGTGGGGAACAGGAGTTTTGAAGCTATTAATGCCTTCTTGTAAGAGATTGTAGTTGGCTTTGGAGAAGGTTTTTAAGCCTAATTTCTTTGGGGGGGTCTGATGCTATTGTTACTTTGAAAGAGACTGATTTTTCATCAGACTTCACCCGGGAGGGCTGCACTTGTGGTGGTGCATCTTTCTACTATGTTGGTGAGTACCAAGTCTAGAATGTTTGAGCCAGTTGTGGGGGTGCCAACTATCTTCTTCAAGCCATTTGAGTTAATGAAGTCCAAGAACATTTGGGCACGTATGTTTGTACACATATAATTTACCCAGTCTATGGACTGGTAGATAAAGTCACCCATAACCAGGGTGTTTGGTTGCATTTTGAGTGACTCAAGTAGATCCACGTAGGCAGTGTGTATATCATGGTTTATGGAGGAGGATCTATAGCTGACGATAATGTGGAGAGGGGTCTTTCCTATAGTTATTTGCACATGAAGTAATTCTAGGGAATCATTCTGTTTAACCAATCTGGAGGTGTATTTATCTTTGATCAATATTGATACTCCTCCTCCTCCTTTAGTTTTTATGAGTTCATTTTGTGGTCTGACCATGCGGAAGGCATTATATCCAGTATGGCTGGGGTGTACTCCATGGCCTTGAACCAGGTCTCTGTGACTGCACAGATGTCCACATATTCCAAGCTGAGGAGTTCTTCCAGTGAGTGCAGTTTCAGAATTTGATTCCTAGCATTTAGCAGCATAACCTTAAGGTTGCTTTTTAAGGATATTTTTATGTCTGGAATTTTATTTTTGTGATATTGCCTAAAAAACACTATGGGGGAGGCAAGAGCCTTAGCCAGTAGCCGAAAGCACAGAGGTGACAGGTGGAGACTATCTCTGGCAAAGCATCGTGGTCTATCAACATATCATCCCAGGCTGACAGGTACTGGGTTCCCTTAGAATGACACCAGAAACTAAGTCAATTGTTGAAGTCAGTCATTTTTTGCCTGTATTGAGGCATCATCCTAGGTGAAGGTAGAATGCAGCTTAAGGCTAGGGACATACCCACCTGGGAAGACATAATCAGAGAGCTCATATAGTCCAGAGAGGTACATCTCAAGTAATTCACACCAACATGGACTATGGCAGAGTCATAGCAGTGCCTCCTGTTGTTGAGAGACTTGAGTGCAGTGTGATGTGGTTGAACCTGGTACCTGACAGACAGCTGACTGTGACCTTTTTGTTATCCAGCCTGGTGATTGGGACATCTGTGTGTCTCACAATGAAGTCTCCTATGACTAAAACATTTGATTTTCTGTTTTGCCTTAGAGACATATTTGGTGAGACACTGGTGCATACATTTGTATGTGTGCTGTGATTTGCTGGGAATGTATTAACTGAAGTATGCTTATGTTTTGGAGGTCTCTGATCCATAGCTCTCAACCAATCATGGACAAATCTCAACAGATTCAAGGACAAATACGAAAAAAATCAAGGACAATCAGGGACATTTTTAAAATATTAGCACAACTGACTTGAGACAATGGCAGAATAAGAGAATTTGAATTAATATGCAGTTTCTAAAGTAAAAGAAGTCTGTATTATTGTCATTATTTATTAAATGAAATTCACCACCTTTTCTCCAAAAGTCACCAGTTTTAGGAGTGATTAAGTGGGACAGAGCTAAAATTTGAGTCAAAATCAGGGGCGCCCCTGAAAATCAAGGACAGTTGAGAGGTATGCTTTGATCTTTGGGTAGGCTTCTAGTGAGAATCTCTGTATATGTAGGCTTAGGTGTTGTACACGTGGATGGTGCAGGAGGTGAAGTGTGAGAGCTGACAACCTGCAGCATCTGATATACTGATCTGTGAATGAGAGAGAGCTTAGATTCTAAATTCTTAATACAGATGCATCTCTTGCATATTGAGTTTGTATGAATTAGGAGAAGTGGGTTGTCAGTATAAATGAGGCAATTGCTACATTGCTTAAGGATGCTCATATCGATAAGTTTTGCTGGAAAAATGGAGGGAAATTGTCCATTTATGATGTCAGGTGAAGTACTGCTGTCAGTAACAGGGAGAGTACTAGAAGGGCTAGGTATGGCTAAGGGACAAGAAAAAGTTCAAAACTGCGAGGGGCTTAATGCATAAGACTTGTGGAGGAAGCTCAGAGGCTCAGCTGAGTGTCTAACTGGGCAGTGAAGCACAACAGCAAGAAACCTCTGCTGGAGCACAAGCAGTTGACTAAGGGAAAATTATCTAAGAGTTTGCATCTATAACCACCAATTGTATCCTTCACTGCATGTCAATGAGCGGTTATGCAGGTGGTGCACACCACGCAAACCCACGCTAACACTGGCAACAAGAAGCAATGAAATTAAACTGATTTCAAAAACTCTAACCAATAGTAGCACACTATACTGGGCTGTGGGCAAACAATCATCACACAGTTAGATTTTTAGATACAGTCTACTCTCACTGGGGTGTACGGGAGGCCCTCTTTTGTGGAGGAAAGCTGGATTAGGGCTCAGAAACAGTATAAACAGACTGGGCCCAGCAAATCTGAACCCAGGCTATTCTAGGCTAAAAGTGCAGAAAACAGCAAAAAATACAATAAAATACAGTTCAAAAATAACAGCACACAGTAAAATACAGTGTAAGAAGTGCAGATCAAGTAAAATGATACTTATTTTTCAGTAGCAGGCAGTGGATGGTTCAGATAAGAAGATTAATTGTTTGTTGCTAACCTCTGTGCAGCTCTGATAAACAAAATTAAACAAAACAGAAAGGATGAGGATATTTGGAGCACAGGGCCTTGTTCTCCTTTAAACATTACAATATTATGTTTTGAAGCACAGGGCCTTGTTCTCCTTTAAACATTACAATATTAAGTTTTGGAGCACAGGGCCTTGTTCTCCTTTAAACATTACAATATTAAGTTTTGGAGCACATGGCCTTGTTCTCCTTTAAACATTACAATATTAAGTTTTGGAGCACAGGGCCTTGTTCTCCTTTAAACATTACAATATTAGGTTTTGGAGCACAGGGCCTTGTTCTCCTTTAAACATTACACTATTAAGTTTTGGAGCACATGGCCTTGTTCTCCTTTAAACATTACAATATCAAGTTTTGGAGCACAGGGCCTTGTTCTCCTTTAAACTTTACAATATTAAGTTCTGGAGCACAGGGCCTTGTTCTCCTTTAAACATTACAATATTAAGTTTTGGAACACAGGGCATTGTTCTCCTTTAAACATTGCAATATTAAGTTTTGAAGCACAGGGCCTTGTTCTCCTTTAAACATTACAATATTAAGTAAGAGTAATAAACAGTCCAAAACTTCAGATATAAATTCCTTTTCCATGAAGGTGCAGAAGAAACAAACTCAAATTGGCTTAATCACTGGAATACCTCAACTTTAATTCATGATAAGTGCTTTTGTGCACCAACTGGACTTCATCAGATCAACTTTTCAATAACAGCTTTAACCTATGGAAAACTAATGTATACATAAAAAGCACAAATCATCACAAAACATGAATGACAACCTCACACATAGTAATAAGACTTGCCTACAACTAAAAGCTAGCCTGACGTAACACAAGTAATTTTTCACAATCCAAATCTAAGGTAAGCACCTAAACCATTATGCCAACCTCCCACCCAAAATGAAGTCCAAATAAACTGAAGTGCAGAACTAGGAATTAACTCATAATCTGTCTCCAGACAGGAACAAAGTGTCACAAAACTCTCTTCACTAAAGGCTATTTAACACCAAGGTGACAATAAGATCCTTCCAAAAGGAATAATAAACAAAAAAAAAAAAAGTCAGATAGATGAAGTAAAAAGGACAACAGGCACATGAATCAAGAAAACCACCCAATATAATAACCTTGGAAAATATGTGATATAAAGAAACATCACAAATAAAAATTTGAGCAAAATAAAAAAAATAAATCATAAGTGTATGAAAAACAAACAAGAAAAAAAAAAAGAAAAGCACCTTCACCCATAGGGCTTCATCAGCTCATGGTTAAAAACTGAGCATCCATAAAATCAATCATACTGTAAAACTAGGGGAAAAATCAGTCAAATGTTTTTTTTATTTATTTTTTATTTTACATTTGTTGACCGGGATAGTCCGACTGGATGCATGTCCATTTTCAGCGGAGGCCCGGGGAGAAAAGCTCCAAGGGTAAGCAGATACAGCATTACATAATACCAGCATTACATATTACAAACAGATTATTTACAGAGATTACATAAGTAAGCAAGTTAAACAAGTTCCACAGGTTAAAGTTAGTCCTGAGCACAAGTCAGGATTAAATTAAATTACACAGTAAACTGGTTAACAGATTTTTACACATTCGAGTTAGCCAGGCTTGATACATTGACATAGCCAGTTAAGTGACAAATGTTGTTTGAGTCTAGTTTTAAACTGACCTAAGGTGGAAAGTAAGGTAATATCAGCTGGAAGTGAGTTCCAGGATCTACTTACAGAGTTTGCAAAAAGAGAATCACCGGCTGTGTTACTAATTTTGCTAGTCTGAATTAGTAGTTTGTTAGAGGATCGAAGCGGTCTAGGATTGTTATAGGGGGTGATAATATTTTTAAGTGCAGGAGTATTGTCCGGATTATAGAGGATTTTATAGGCCATAATCAGTTGGTTATACTGGATTAGGCTAGGTAGTTCAAGCCAACCAAGTTGATTTAGATTGATGCAATGATGTGTCCTAAAAGGCAGCCCAGTGGCAAACCTGGCAATGTGGTTGTAGTAAATTGAGAGTTTCTTAAGGACAGTCTTGTTCAAATTCAAGAGTAGAGGGGATGCATACAGAAGGGTTGAAAGAAGGTGAGAGCGAGCTATGGCAATTTTAGCTGGAGGGATTAGGAAGGCTTTTATTCTGTAAAGTGACCCTAGTTTTTTATTGATGGTTTTGATAGTTTGGTTAACATGTAGGTCAAATTTGAGATTATTGTCTATGATGACACCTAATAGTTTTGTAGATGGGTCAGGGGAGATTATTGTGCCATCATTTGATTTTATGGTAAAGGTGAAAGCGGTAGACCTACGTGTTGGTGAAAATAACAGCATTTTAGTTTTTTTGGGATTTAGGATCAGACCTTGTTCAGAAAGCCAGTTTTCTATTGTATTAAAGGTGGTCTGGGTAGCTGACCATAACTCTACTGGAGATGTGGCTGAGCAAATCAGAGTAGAGTCATCAGCATATTGGATACAGCTGACTTTTGGGATGACAGTATAAAGGTCGTTAATGAAGATGGAGAACAGCAAGGGCCCTAGTATAGAGCCTTGTGGTACTCTGAGGGTGTTAGCTAGAAGGTTAGAGAATTTGTTCTGCCAGAGGACAGCCTGCTGTCGACCATTCAGGTAGGATTGAAACCACTGGAGGGCTCCAGTATCTAGACAGAATGTTTGCAGGGTGTGGATTAAAAGTTGGTGATCAACCATATCGAATGCCTTGGAAAGATCCAAAAAGAGGGCTGAGGATATATAATTATTGTTGCGATTATGGTTTATGGTGTTAGTAAAGGCTAGGAGGGCTGAAGTAGTGCTGTGATGAGGACGGAAGCCATGCTGAGTGTCTGCCATAAGGCGATTTTGGATTAGGTGGCGCATGAATTGTCTATGAATACATTTTCCATAATCTTTGCAAGTGGAGAGAGTATAGCTATTGGCCTATAATTGGAGAATTCAGTAGAGCTGCCTCCTTTGTGAAGTGGGATTACATAGGATATTTTCCAGATGGTGGGAATTTTAGCTTCTACTATGGTTCGATTGATTAGTATTGAGACGGGGTAAGCAATAGCATCAGCTGATTTTTGTAGGTACTCGGCAGGAGTTGATCAGCAGAAAGTGTAGTGGGTTTTAATTTTTGATCAAGGTATGGATAAGTGAAGTGGCGACTGGTTGGAAGCTGAGCAAGTAGGTTTCTAGGGGTGCTACTTTCAGGACCAGGGGAGCTAGGAGGTAGTTGGCTAGCTAGGGCTTGAATTGTCTCAGTAAAGAATTGATTAAAACTATCAGAAACATCTTCAGGGGGTTTATCAATAGTAGCAGCAGGGATTGGGGTTGAAGTTTGTCCAGGATGTAGTAGATTATTTAAACCTGCCCAAAACTTCTGAGGGTTATTTTGATTTACTGTCTCTAAATTACAGTAGTATTGTTTTTTGTCTTGTAAAATTGATTTTTTGATTTCGTTCCTGGATTGCCTGTATTTAATGTGATCTTGAGGGTCTTTAGAAGAACGCCATAAAACCCATGCTTTGTTTCTGAGGGTAATTTTGAGTTTAGACTCTATAGAAAGCCATGGTGCAGTTTTTGCCTTGGTTCTCTTTGAACGAACAGGTGCATGCAAATCAAGGATCTCAAGGAAATTGTTGTTAAAGTATGCTACTGCTTCCTCTAAGGGGAGGTGTTTTAGAATAGACCAATTACATAGGTTCATAGGTTCATAGGTTCATACTAGGCTATCTGCCCTATTGCATTTATAAGCCTAGCTCAGAGTTTTGTGGCTTTCGCCACCTTTTTAGTTTGAAGGATACTATGCCCATTATTTTGCTGTGCCTCTGTCAAGCAGTGACACCGAGGTTATCCCTGGGGTATACCTGCGATCTCCCATCCATTGGTCAAGATTTCTGTTGAACAAGGCCAGCGAGGTGCTCTGCCTCACATGTACCGGGATTTTGTTCCACAGCATAGGGAGTCTCTGGGTGATGAATCTGTCCCTCCAGCACGTCCTATTAATATCCGTGTTGAGGTTTAAGTCTCTTGCCCTTGTAGTTCTGATGGATTTAGATTTTTTGAGGTGAAGCATGTTCATTAATTCCGGGTTGGACATGGCCTTGTATGTCAGGCACAGGTCACCTCTGAGCAGACGGTAAGTGACTGAATAGAGCTGGAGTTCCTTCAGTCGGGCAGCATAAGACATATTTTTGAGACCCTTTATCCTTTTGGTGAGGAACTTTTGGGGCCTTTCCAATTGCTGCAGGTGTCGGGTCAGATACATTCGAATGGGGCATTGTACTCAATCATTGGTCTGATGAGTGATGAGTACAGAGCGATGACCTCCCTTGATCTAGATGTGAATTCCTTCATGATCAGGTGGGCAATGTAGAAGGTCTTCCTAACTACTTTGGCAACGTGAGTGTCAAACGAAAGGTTACTGTCAACCTGGGTCCCCAGATCCCTGATAACCTCTTCTCTGCTTAGTGGATTGCCACCTATATGGTAACTAGGGGTAACCTTGTTTTTCCAGAAGGGTATGACTATGGATTTTTTGGCGTTTAACTTTAGGCCATGGCTCTGGCACCAGTTATCCGTTTCTATGAGACTCTTCTGAAGGATGTCTGTGTCAGATGGGTTTTCAACTATGGTGCCCAGTTTGCAGTCATCTGCAAACTTTGTCAGCCATAATCCTCCTGTGTTTGCTTGTACTTCTGAAAAGTGGATGCCGAACAAAAGTGGGCCCAGGACTGAGCCCTGTGGGACACCACTTGTGACAGGCTTGGAGTCTGACATGGTGCCAGCAACTCTGACCCTGTGGGTTCTGTCATTTAGCCAGTTTGCAACCCATCTTGTGACGTATGGGTTTACATTTAAGCTGGTGAGTTTTTCAATGATACCCGAGTGGGGTATTGTGTGAAAGCCTTTGCCAGGTCAAGGTAGGCTGTGTGGACTGCCTTGCCCTCGTCAATGGCCTTGGTGACTGTTTGAAAAAGTCAACCAAGTTTAAAAGGCATGATCTGCCCTTGACAAAGCCAAACTGGGTTGGATCCAAAGTCTGCAAGTCCCCTATGTCTTTATTTATGAGTTCCATTATGATCCTCTCCATAGCTTTGCAGACCAGGCTTGTCAAGCTGATGGGACGGTAGTTTCGGTGTGGAGGCACCTCCTTTGTGAAGTGGGACCACCGTTGCTGTATGCCACTCCTTGGGTACGTATCCTGAGGTGAGGCTAAGATTAAACAGCTGCCCTAACTGCGGGTTTAATTCCTCATTGAGTTCGTGGAGCACACAACCGGGGACACCATCTGGTCCCATGGATGCTGTGTTTTCGCCTTGGAGAGAGCAGTTCTCACCTGAGCATTTGAGATGTTTGGGGGACTACAATCCTCTGGTACAGATATCTCTCCTTTTGGGGGGAGGGGGGATTTGCACTGAACCTGTCAGCCAGTATGTTGTCAATGTCTGTAGGTTCAGTGATTTTTACATCATTTTGAACTAATTCTGAGCATATCTGGGAGTTTCCTCCCAGGTTTCTAACATAGCTAAAAAAGGCCTTATGATTGTCTTTTGAGTCCTTAGCGATTTTTCTCTCAAAATTTGCCTTGGATGCTTTTATGAGAGATCTCAGTTTTTTACTTATAATGATCAAGGGTGTCTTCCTTTTTACGGATTTTGCTCTATCTTGTAGTAGCTTCTTCCTTTTGTTGTAGAGCTTGTTTATGGCTGGGGTCCACCAGACTGGACGCTTGCCTTTGGTACCTAGAGTCTTTGTTTTGTTTGGGATTGAGTTTAGTTCTTGTTGGAATTTGGCAGGGTCAAAGTTTTTATTGTTTCTAACCTTTCTGAGTAAGGGTTGTTGGGAATTAATGGTTTTGTGCTTAATTACATATGTGAGAAGGTGATCGCTTAGGCCATTAAGGAGGGTACCAGAGGTGTACAGTTGGGGGTGACTGTTTATGAGTACCCAGTCAAATATACTTTCTTTTTGGTTGGGTTTACCTATCCTGGTAGGGGTGGATATGATTTGTGTAAATGCATGCAGGTTAATATGGGTGGTTGGTGATTCTAAGGAACAGGTGCCCCAGTCTATGTTAAAGTCTCCAAGTAGTAAGGTTTCTTGGGGGTAATGACATGATAACCAGTGCAGGATATCTTCAAATGTAGATATATGGTTACCTGGGGGAATGTACATACAGATGATATTAATGCATTTATTTTTATTAAGTTGCAATTTGGTGGCAAGAATCTCAGAGTTATTAATCTGAGGAGGTTGTATTACATCTATGGTGACATTCAACTCAGATTTATAGAGTACAGCTACCCCACCCCTTCCCACAATCCAGCCTGTGTATGTTGTACCCAGGTGGTAACACTTCATTGTCTTTAGTGTTAGGTTTTAACCAGGTTTCAGATAAACAAAGAATCTCAGAGTGGACATCCAGAAGTGCATGCAATTCATGTACCTTGTTATTAATGCTTCTAATATTGAGATGACAGACTAGGAGAGAGTTAGTTGGCCTATAAATTGTAGGTTTGTAGCTTAGATTACAAGTAGAGGTGGTATGTGTATCTGAAGTGAGTGGGCCAGGGTTGGGTTGAATATCACCACCAAGTATTAAGTTGAGTCTATACTTGGTGATGAACTTCAGGAATTTGTTTATTAGTTTGTGGTAGTGTTTGGATCTAGAGCTAATGTGCCTGGGGTTGAGATGTTGATAGACTGAACAAGATGTTGGATAGGATCTGGTACTGTAACTATGGTTGAAGGTGGAAGGATTTACAGCTGGGGTGATAGTATGGCCTTTTGGGACCTGAAATCCCGTAAGAAACTGGTTTTCATACAAGGTAAGGAGGTATGGTGTGAACAAGAGGGGTAGTAAAGAGGAGTATATCATTATATGTGATTCAGCTAGTGAGTGAAGGAACTGTTTTACCTGGTGATGCAACACCAGAAGATAGAGTGGTGAGGTAAAGGTACTGGAAGGGGGATGGGAGAATGCCAGATGAAAGCTGTGTGGGAAAAATCAGTCAAATGTGTGGAAAAAATGCAAACGATTATGTGTGTGTATATATAATTTATATATATATATATATATATATATATATATATATATATATATACATACATGTATGTGTGTGTGTGTGTGTGTGTGTGTGTATGTGTGTTGAAGCAAAAATAAATAAAAAATACAGGCTTTAAAAATGTCTAAATAAATGGGGAAAACAGCAAACATGTCATGTCAAAACCATTAATGAAATAATTTGCGGTCCACTTTCCTAAGGTAAAGAATGCATTTAATTTAACAAGTAGAATTAAGTCCAGGCAGATTGTAACCATGAAGGTGAATTTGCCAGTCCAGCTCCTTCTTTTCCTGAATGGCATGACATTTCCCCTTGAGTGGACCCATGCTAATCATGTCCAAAATGTGAAAAGTGAGAAAGGAATGACCTGGTGATTCAGTGCTGTGCTTTGCCAAAGATTCCTGCTTAATCTATTTCTAATGTCAGATGTCTGTCGGGCTATCGTCCTTTTAAACTTAGAAATAGTCTTCCCTACATAAAAAAATGACACTTGGACCACTGGGCTCCATAAGCAATCTTTTCACTGTTACAGTTCCCAACCACCTTACTGTTATATTTCTTACCCATTATGGGGCAGATGAAAAAGTCTCTGCAGCTCATGAACTCACGAAAGGTACAGAAAACCACATTTAACGGTAACGAGTCTCTATATGCTGTTCTTGTTGAACGTCCCTTCTAAATAAGATCTAATGTTCCTAACTTTTTTGAAAATAAAAGAAGATCCCGGACCCAGAATATTGCTCATAAGTCTATTACTAGACAAAATGGACCATTTATCACAAATGATCAATTTAATCTCATGGGCAACTTTACTGAAAGTTAAGGTTATACTGCTTTTCGGTTTCTCTTTCCTTTGCTAAGTGTATGGACTTCTGAAATCATGTAAAAAAATTCTTCATGGTTCATGTAAGGAGATGCCTTTCCTTGGTTACAGAATATAGACAGGTGACATATAAAGACTAGACATGCCTTCAAGAAAGTAGCCTCTGCCATGTGGTTAAGAATAGTAAGAAAAATGAGAGACTGGTGAGTCTTAGAAATGCAGCACAGAGAGACAGAGAGAGAGAGAGAGAGAGAGACAGAGAGAGAGACAGAGAGAGAGACAGAGAGAGAGAGAGAGAGAGAGAGACAGAGAGAGAGAGAGACAGAGAGACAGAGAGAGAGAGAGAGAGAGAGAGAGAGAGACAGAGAGAGAGAGAGAGAGAGAGACAGAGAGAGAGAGAGAGACAGAGACAGAGAGAGAGAGAGAGACAGAGAGAGAGACAGAGAGAGAGAGAGAGAGAGAGAGAGACAGAGAGAGAGACAGAGAGACAGAGAGAGAGAGAGAGACAGAGAGAGAGAGAGACAGAGAGAGAGAGAGAGAGAGAGAGAGAGACAGAGAGAGAGAGAGACAGAGAGAGAGAGACAGAGAGAGAGAGAGAGAGAGAGAGAGACAGAGAGACAGAGAGAGAGAGACAGAGAGAGAGAGAGAGACAAAATAAACATTGAAAGGATAAGGCCTACCTGGATATAATGCCACATACAAGTAAGTACCATATAATTCAGACAAGCAAAGAAACCTATGAACACATCTGTGAATGCCATGGCATAGTCCTATGAGGTTGACATTGTCAAGTAAAAAGAGAGTAAGAAAACAAACATTACAAATATAAAACAAGTATTAAAACATTGGTAGGAACAGAAAAATATTTGAGAAAATCTAAAGCAAAAAAAGTAGCAGAAAACAAACAAGATGAATAAATATTTTAATGAATTTACAAAGAAATGTATTTATTTATTTTATATTTGTTTACCGGGAAAGTCCGACTGGACAACAAGTCCATTTTCAGTGGAGGCCCAGGGAGAAGAGCTCCAAGACACACAGAGTATACAAAGCAGTGCTGTACAGCTATTAGTATATCTCTAAAGGACATATACAAGGAAGATGTACATTAATCTACTGACATTATTGAAATACGGCAAGGAAAAAGAAATTGGACAAACAACCTATCATCCTGTATAAGGAAAGGAATGTAATTGCTTTCCCTGCCAATGTAGCAGACCTTTCAACAGATATTTTATAACCCCTGGTCTAAATGACGGTGGAAGTTACTTTGCTCTACAGAACACTGTCTCACACAGGTACACATGGCTATGTAGGAAAAGACAGATGACAATAATAACTGAGAAGGTGGTGTAGGGGTGGTTCTGAGGTTGGTTCTTTCAGTGTTTTCATTACAGGTATGACAGAGTAAAAATATGTAGTAGAAATGGATGGGATGTCAATCTTCAAAAGAGCTAGCCATTTGTATTAGAGTAAACATTCTTAAGACTTTAGAAAACTCTCTTAAGACTTGACACAGCCTGTCATCTACTTTTCAGTTCTCAGTTTATGTCTTATGTGCATTGAGTATGGCCTACATGCACTATACCTTTATAGGAGAGATTATGATAAAATAACATATGAATATAACCCAGGAGGCATTCGTCCCAGTTCCAAAAGACATTTCATGTAAGGGACACACTCTGCTGTAAGCCTACTGCGATTCCAAAAGACTTGGTGTTGGTATAAGTGACTTACTCCAGTGAAAGTTCTGTCTATAAAGCCAGCTTGCACCAGAATAAGATGCTTGCACTGAGAGCAAGTGTTTTGGAATCTGTCCCGTTGTTTCTAATGACACAAAAGAAACAAGAGAAATATGACAATGCAGTATAATAGATGATGGATTTGTTTTGCACAAAGAGATAAACAAGAAAGGAAAGAGGTGTCATTAGCATATTGGGTGAAGCTATTAGTTGAATTTGCTACTGTTACTGATCTCCTTACTGATCTAGTCGCTTTTACGATTCTTTTTTGCACATTGTTGCTATTACAGTAATCACAGCTCAATCTTTCATCCTTTAGCCCTATCCTAGTTTATCACTTTTTTCTAGCCTCTTCAGTTATCTTATTCATAACCTATCCTCTACTCTTTTATTTGTACTGGATAGTACGGAATCTCAGTCAGCTGTCCTGCACCCCTTCATCTGTGCAGGACATTATGGAATCTCAGTCAGCTGTCCTGCACCCCTTCATCTGTGCAGGACATTATGGAATCTCAGTCAGCTGTCCTGCACCCTTTCATCTGTACAGGACATTATGGAATCTCAGTCAGCTGTCCTGCACCCCTTCATCTGTGCAGGACATTATGGAATCTCAGTCAGCTGTCCTGCACCCCTTCATCTGTGCAGGACATTATGGAATCTCAGTCAGCTGTCCTGCACCCCTTCATCTGTGCAGGACATTATGGAATCTCAGTCAGCTGTCCTGCACCTTCATCTGTGCAGGACATTGTGGAATCTCAGTCAGCTGTTCTGCACCCCTTCATCTGTGCAGGACATTATGGAATCTCAGTCAGCTGTCCTGCACCCCTTCATCCGTGCAAGACATTATGGAATCTCAGTCTGCTGTTTCCCCTTCTGCAGCCAGTCTGATAGCATTAGATATTTTCAAGCAGTGTAGTAACTGCTTCATGCTTTCCAAAAGCTCTATTGTTACCTCACAATGATTCAGTATATGAGAGGTTTAAGTATTTACTTAACTTCTCATCTCAGAACACATTTGTTAAGTGCAGCACATATACATACACAGCACAGAGCATTTCCACTAAACCAACTTATGCTGTGGTTGTTAACAGCCACCCAGACTAAAGTGTATTAAACCTCAGACATTGGTTACACAGAAACAAATCCAACATTACGCTTCACATCCATGCCTAAAGCACATACCTCTAAGAGAATCAAGGCTGCAAACTCCAAGCCCTTATGTCCGACTGAGCCTGCACCAAACCATAGTGATGTTTTAGTAATAGGTGACTCTATTATAAGGCATACAGACACCAGGCTGACCAGGCTGGATAAGAATAGAGGGACGCCAGGATCCAGGATGAAACAATGGCTGTTAGATCTCATCATCCTGACAAATATTATTACCTAATAGTGGTCTACATGGGGGTGAATGACCTTAGACACTCTACCCAGAGGAACATACAGAGGATATGATTAAACTCGCTATGTACATTTGTCAGACAGGAAAGACACTAATATTGATTGGTATTTTGTCGTCACTCAGAATGATGCTGAGATTCAAATGAAAGATAATTGCTTTAATAATTGACTATGTAGTTGGTGTCATTCTAGGGAGACCCAGTATGTCACCGCTTGGAATGAGATGGCTAACAAGTATTCCTGCTTTGCCATGGATGGCTTTTATTTCTCTTACCAAGGCTTTCTCATTCTGACCAAAGCTTTTGCTGTCCTGGTAGTGACTTTTTTAGACAGAGTCCATCTGATAGACATTCCAACCTAGTAAATTCTTATATGGAACACATTAATGTGGCTCTACTCAATGCCAGGAGTCTTAACAAAAAAAAAATATTCCAAACTTGAGGCTTTCCTGCAACTTGAATGCATTCATACATGTGTAATTACAGAAACATGGTTTCAGAGCAATGAAATCACTCTGTCTATTCTTGGGTATGATGCCTATCATGTCTTTGTACCCACTGGGAATTGTTGGGGGTATCAGTATTAGTGAACGATATCATCACCTCACGACAGATTCCTTGGGACACCACATGTGAACTCCTAGAAGTCCATATTACCCTAAACAAGACTAATTACCACTTCATAGCTAGCTATAAAACACCATCTATGTCCCCTTCTAAGTACAATAGCTTTCTTAACACATTAGCTGAAATTCTCATTAAACCCAAGACCTCTCTGCTTGGGGACTTTAACTATCCATCAATAAACTGGCTGACCTACACTGAAATTGCTTGACATGACTAGCACTTCCTTGTCATTATAAATGTTAACTCTTTTTCACATATAGTTAACCATCCTGCTAGAGATACTAATATCCTGGATCTGGTCCTCACAAATATGGTCACTTCTTGCACAACGCATCTTGTTAAAGCACACCATAATTAGTGACGTTTTCCTTTAAAGCTGGTGGTGCTTCCTCTGTAAATAGCTCTGTGGTTAGGGACTTCTCAAAAGCAAACTTTCTTAAATTTGATGTCTTAATTTCTGCTGTAATCCTCCTTTAAAAGATCCTATTGCTAAAGCTGCCTCCTACGCCTCTGACTTCTACTCCAACTTAAATAGTTGTATTGATAATGCAGTCCCCATCTGTAAAAATATAACGAGAACTTTGAAAACAAATCCCTCTATGTGGAATACCCATATAGATAAATTGGTTTACCATCAAGAAGGTCGAACCTGACCCCATCGAATGATGAGATCATTGACCTACTTCTGCGAAACCGACAATATCGAATTCCGACATTGTCAAAATATGATTTGCTGTAAAACCGCGGAATGGGCTTTAACATGGGTTAAGATGGGGGCGAGATTCGTACTTCAACAATGTCAGGTTCGACATCGTCTCCATTCGGCCTCCAAACTTCGACTGAAGTGGGTTCGACCGAACCCACTTCGACCTTCTGATTGTCACCCAGATAAATTATATGACAAGAAAAGAAAACTGCTTAATGCTTATAACATGTCTCATTGTACCTCCCTTAAGGGTGCATGTAAGCAAACTAAGAAACAGCTTAAGGGAATCATTAGGAAAGCTAATTATCAAGTTAAACTATCCACTAAAACCAAAAATAACTGCAAATATTTCTTTAACTATTTCAGGAAGTTAAAAACTAACACCTAATAGTGTTCAGAGCTAGTGCACAGTAACACTACATTCTCTGAATCAAAGGAAATTGCTAATATCTTGCAAAAACTTTAGTGCAAATTTTACTCCATCCACAGTTATAGCTATCCCAAAGGTTCTACAATCCAAGACACACATTTAATTATTATGGAACAAGTTCTCTCAGCCCTTTCAAAAACTAAGAATACTTCACCCATAGGCCCTGACAACTCTTCATTGGTTACGTTCCTGAAGCCTGGCAAACAGCTGTTGCAATGCAATTACACAAAGGTGGGCCAACTACAGTCCCAGGTAACTATAGCTCCATTAGTCTCACTGGTCTGATATGTAAGGCTGTGGAACACATTGTCTCAGGCTTCATTAATGTGGACATTGAAAATCTCTCAACTGTGGACCCTCATCGATTTGGCTTTACAAAGGAAGTTTCTGCCTCTTTAATTTCATGAATTTATTTGAAAAAATAACTGAAGCAGTGGAAAGTGGTTATGCAGTGTATATAGCATATCTAGATCTGGTGAAGGCCTTTGACACTATTTCCAGTGCAAGCATTATTGATAGGCTTGGACATCTGAATGTCAATCCTTATATTGTGCGATGGATAGGGTGTCTGACAGAACCCTTGTGGTTGGAGTGCCACTTCTGAAAGTAAACATTTACCAATGGTATACCACAGGGCTCAGTTTGAGACTCTCTCCTATTTGACATATATTTTCAGATCTTCAGGCCAGCACTTTTGTACTGTGGTTAACTAAGTTTACAGATGTCTGTAATTTGGCTGTTGTTATTCAATCTTCAATTGACTCACAATTTCTCCAACATGGCTTAGATCATTCTAACATTTGGTACAAGGACAGTGGTCTCAAATTAAATGTAAAAAAATGTAGCATAATTCATTTTGGTAAACAAAACACCTTCACTTACTGTATAGGAGATGCACCCCTCCAATCAGATACTGTTGTAAGTGATCTGGGTACGCTTGTTGATAATTACTTATTATTTGGTCATCATGTTACCACAGGAGTTCAGAAATCCTTTTATCTGGCCCATCTAATTTCCAAAGGCATCTTCACTAGACCCTAGACCCAGAGAAGTTCTAATTCCCATTTACTTGTATCTTATCACATCTATTATTGAATATAATGCCTCTTTTGCATGTACTTATCTAAACATATCACACAGCTTGAGACCTGAGAGAGTCATAACTAAAAAGATCAATGGCCTCAAAAATCTTAGTTATCACAACAGACTAGTAGCCTTTTCTCTGTACTCAGAGTCTTACAGTCTCCTCTGTGGAGAGCTATGTCTAGCCTTTCTAGCCATTAAAGATCCAACTCTATTTCCTCTCCTATTCCTATACAGAACTAATGGTACATCAAATACTTGGTTAAAGGAACTAAACCTTCATCAGCAGATAAGTAAGACACGTTGGCATGATAGATTCATATCCCAATGTATTCCTCAACTGTGGAACAAACTTTCACTACATGTCAATCAGTGTAGCCCTCTTGTTACCTTCAAGGTAAACCTATATAACTGCAACATCCTCAGATTCTCTCTGGTCTATCTTGTCTTGCCTTCCTTGAGGCTAGAGGGAAATTCTGAATAGGGTTTTTTGGCTAGCCTTGAAATGGTCTGCAGACTGATTGCCTAGTACTTACTTATGAACCTATTTCAATACTTTCTGGGGAAGTGTTACCACCCCAGATCACTATCTCAAGTTCTGGAGCTGGAGTAGCATTCTAAGAACAGACACATATTAGGTCAAGAATAGCATAGCAGAGAGTAGACAAAATTAGCTATGTAATGCATCCATCAACCACATAGAAAATAAAGTCAAATTACTCCCAGAATAACCATATACAAAATAGATGTATGACAGTTAAATGCCTCAGTTTCACTGAAATTCAGATGACTCAACTTTTATATATTAAAAATATGATTCAGGAGATATGGTCATTATATAAAAAGAAAGAGTTTTCCACAGAGATGCAAAGAAGTAGTTTTAGAGATTCATAGTTTCATAGGTTGTTACTAGGCTAATGATTACTGGGACCCTTAAAAGACTTTCCACCCACCCCAAATCATTTGGGTCCCAAGTATCGCAGGACTCTATACAGGGGTGCATGTTAGTAGGGAGGTAACTAAGGATTTGTAGGGGGGCGTTAGTTACTTTTCTTATTGATGGCCTCTGTCCTTAATGCACATGGGGGCCAGACTGGGCCAATCCAATTTTCAAGGTTTCATTTGAATAGGGTTAAGGATGAACTCTGTTTTACATAGATGGTGAGCCTATTCCATAGTGTGGAGTTCCTATGGGATGCATATCTGTTTCTCCAGCATGTTCTGCTTATGTCTCAAGTGAAGTTCAGATCATTGGATCTAGTGTTTCTGTTGCTGTTTGTTTTGTGCATGTGCAACAGACCCACCAGATCAGGGTCTGATGAAGCTCTGTAAGCCAGGCTAAGATCCCCTCTCAGCAGCCTGTAGGAGACTGAATACAGAGACACAGCCTTTGGGCGATCAATGTATGACAGGGTATTAATGGCCTGAGTTCCCCTGGTGAGAAACTTCTGTGGGTGTTCCAATTGTTGCAAGTGTCTGGTTAGATGCATGCCAAAGGGGGCATTGTATTTAATTATAGGTTGATAAGGGCTGAGTAGAATGGTACTTATAGCTTCCTTGGACCTGGATGCCATACCTTTAGCTATAAGTTGGGTAACACGGAATGATTTTCTTATTTTATTTGCTACATTTTAGTCAATGACCATATTGCTGTCATATATATATACATATATTCGGAGATCCCTTACTACTGGGTTGACTCTTAGAGGTATTTTATTGATGGAGTAAATATGTTGGGTTGACAGCTTCCCTAAAGAGCATTATAATGCATTTTTTGGCATTAAGTTTTACTTCATGGCTTTGGCACCAGTCATTTGTCCGTGTTAAACCCACTTTCAAAATGTCAGTGTCTTGGGAAGAATCTATAATAGCTTCCAATTTACAGTCATCTGTGAACTTGGTCAGCCAGAGGTGTTGAACATAAGCCTTAACTTCTGAGAAGCTGATGCCAAACAGGAGCAGGCCAATCACAGAGCCCTGGGGTACTCCACTGGTGACCAGTTTCTTGGTGGTGGTGGTCTCCATGATACTGCTTTCTTAGGTCCTGTCTGTGAGCCAGTTGGCAATCCAGAGTCTTATGTAAGGGTTTACACCTAGCTCAGAAAGCTTGTCAACAATGCTTAATTGAGGTATTTTACTGAATGCGTTAGCCAAGTGAAAATATGCAGTATGCACTGTTTTACCCTCATCCATTGCCTTGGTGATACTCTCAAAGAAGTCTACCAGGTTAAGTAGGCATGATCTTCCCTTAACAAAGCCAGATTGGGATGGGTCCACTGTCTGTAGTTGCCAAAGTCCTTGTTTATTATTTCCTTGATCATTTGTTCTATGGCTTTGCATATTAGCCTTATTAGACTGATGGGTCTGTAGTTCCCTGAGTCATTGATAGTCTGCTCTTGTGGAGGGAAATGGCTGTTGCGGTCCTACGTTCACTTGGAACATTGCCTGTTTCAAGGCTGTAGCTGAAGAGTGTCTGAAGTGTCTCTGATAGGTCATGTTTTAGACTGTTCAGGAGGCAACCGGGGATGTCGTGACCCATGGAGTTGGTGTTCTCAGCTATAGCTGGTAGCTTGGGGAAGTACATTGGATGGGATTTTCTCCAAATGGAGCTGAGGGGAGTGTGGGATGAAGTTTGAACAGAATCTGTCAGCCAGTAGATTTGCTATGTCACCCTGATCAGTGAAGGTGTTACTATTCACCTCCAGTACAGCACACTGTTGTGAGCTACCTCTAAGGTTCCGGGCATAGCTGAAGAAAGCCTTGCGATTGTCCTTAGTCTGAAAGCATATCCTGACCTCATAGTTGGCCTTGTTCGACTTAATTAGACCTCTAACTTTCTTGTTTAGTTGTATAAGAGTGCACTTGTTTTTAAGGGAGTTGCTCTTCCCAGTTGTGGCCATACATTTTCTTCTTTTATTATATGCCCTATTTAGACGAGGAATCTACCAGTGGGGTTTGTTTTTAGTGTTTGTTTTGGGTTTATTTCTGTAAGTACAGCAGCCTCTATGCAGCCAATCACATATTGGTATAGGGACTCTGTAAATAATTCTACATAGGTATCTGTGGTCTTGGCGTTAGGGAGAGCATTGAATTTTGACAGAATGTCACTTAATAGGATGTAATTTGACTTTGAATAGTTCCTAAGAGTAACTGGTTTTGCTGGATTTTCCAAGTTGATTTTTACTTCAAATGAGACAGCTTTGTGATTCAACCTCACTAGTAATGATATGCCGCGGGGACCAGCAATGCTATTCCATGTTGGTGAATACCACATCCAGCATGTTTGATCCTCTGCTTGGAGCATGTAATATTTTCTCCAGGATGTTTGTGTTAGTAAAGTCCAGGAAACATTGTGCCTGTGCCTTTCAGGCAACATACATCTCCCAGTCTATACAGAATTAGTTAAAAGTCACCCTGAATAGGGTGTTTGGCTGGATGGTGAGCAACCCTGGTAGGTTTGTGTAAGAGTTGTGAGACCCTAGCGGCATAGATGATGACCTGTAGCTAGCCATTATATGGCTCCATGTTATCATCATCAAACCCAAAAACTCAGCAGGCGAAGCCATATTTTCATGTACCATATCTAAACTCTGGAACGATCTTCCACCCTCTATAACTACTCTACCTTCCAGCAGCCTTTTCAAGACTGTGCTCAAATTCCACTTAAATTTGCACTGGCTTTGTCCTTGTTCTAATCCAGACTAACACCTCCACCCTTACCCCCTCCCCCTACCTAGACTCTTAACCCAACTATACTACCGCCACTACTAACCAATAGTCGGAAATAGCTAGTTGTCTTTACATACTTTAAAATCTTGTCTGACAACTTTGTTACTAATATTATAAACAAGAAACTATCTTAACTTACATTTACTGTATATACTGTTGATAATCAATATCTAGTTATTGTATTAAAGCCAACAACCTGTAATGTTGTTTACTATTGCTGCAACTTTGTATCTCTATTTATCAAGTACATGATGTGGAGCTTTTCTCCCTGGGCATCCACTGAAAAAGGACCTGCGTCCAGTTGGAATTTCCCGGTAAAAAAAATGTAAATAAAATAAATAACAAAATAAAATAAATTCTGTTTAACCAACCTGGAGGTATATTTGTTGCTAACGTAGATGAAGACTTTGGCCCCAGTCTGTGCTGTTTGTTAGTGTACATGTGTAGAAGGCACTGTAGGCTTGTACTGCTGGAGTATTTTCTTTGGCTTAAAACTAAGTCTCGATCACGGGACAGAAGTCTACATTCTCCAGAGTGAGGCTGGCTTGAAAGGTGTGGAGTTTTTTGTTTAGGCTGTAGCCTTGACTGGTGAAGTACTTTCTGTGGTTTTAAACCAAATCTCAGTTCATGGCACAAATGGCTACATTCTCCACCATGAGGAATGCTTAAAGGGTGACCATTTGCACAAGAGGAAAATGTTTTCCACAAATAATGTAGAGATGGTTTTCCATAGTCCCTGCAGTGGAATATAGTGACAATGTAGTGATAAGTTTCAAGTATGTGTTGATAAATAATTTTAGAAACATTTAGAAACATGTCTGTTAAGACAGGGTAAGGCAAAATTCTTAACAGGGTGAAGTCCATTGTTATTGGTAGTAACAAATGAGGCAGGTAAGATGAAAAGAAGAACCCCTTCATACAGGTTCCTTTTTAAGCAAGCACTTCCTACATTTTAATAAGGCCCTGAAGTATATTTCTTTGCATTCTACCTGTATAACCTTATGCAAAACTTTATTGTTTTTATAGAAAAAAAGATATATGTATTGGTGTTAAAATTATTGTACTTTTTGCATACTTACAGACTCCAGCAGACCTATAAAAAGAAAAATATGAACTACCCATAAGAAAGAAATATACATTAACTATATGATATGTATGAAAGATTTTTTTTTTTTTACTTGCTACAACAAAGAAGGGTGCTAATCAAAAATGCTGTGTTCTTTTTTCAGAATTGTGCTGCAATAACATTTTAAAAGCAGTTTATCCTTAATTCACATTAGAAAGTTCAGTGTTAGCTTTTTTACTGAGCACTGATCATGGTGTAACTTACCATTATAACACTAGATGGCGGCATTTAAAAGCATGTAACAGCTATCTCTGCTCTTAATGTGAGCATGCATCCGGATAGACCACTTTATAAATCTATCTGTCCCTAAACGCAGAAAAATCAAGGAAATATAAAAAAACAGTTACTTCTTTTGGAATTTAGCATGCATATTAGAAATACTTAATGTGTTTTTTTCATTTACTTTTACAGTTATATAACATTTTGCTTTTGTGTTAATACCCCCTTCCTGTTCCCTAAACCTAAAACTCCCGTTACTCCCTAACCCTAAAACCCGTCTCCTGCTCCATAACCCTAAAACTCCCTTCCCGCTGCATAAATTTAAAATCCCCCTGGCATTCCTTAAACCTAAATCCTCATCCCAAGCATTGTCCTAATCTGCACTCCCATCCCCCACCCCCAATTTACACCATAGGGCTATTGCATTTACCTCACTCAAACTTGAATAATGTGTCTGAGTAAGTTACAGCATAAGTTCTAGCACAAGCAGCAGCCAATATGAGCTACAAGGCCACTATTGCAGCTAACAAAACAATACTATAGCCATATGATGTTCCTTCCTAGTCAAACAGAGTAGTTCACACACTGCATCAGGAAAGACAGTACAATACTGTATGCAGCCTGAAAGGTGTTTTCTTCTCAATTCAGATATTGACAGTTAAATTTCCTTCAGAGGAAATACAGCTCCTTATCACTAGGGCAAGAGAGTTTACCCTCAGACTCTAAGGGTCATTTTCTTCTTCCTCTGTCTTTATCTAATTTTCTGAATCCTAAATACAAAATGTTTTCTGCAACTTATTTTGTAAAGCGCCTGTCTAACCTGCAGTGGCCCCATGGGTGACATTACTAGCCTATAAGTTAATATTAATATTCACATTCTGCTATCTACGGCAATGTCATTATTTTTTTACATTTGACTTGCAGTCCTATTTTACTAAATTATCAATACCTATCTATATTAATGTCTTATTATACCATACCCTAGCCCTGTTCAGCTCTGGTCCCTAACTATAGAGACCAGCTAGGAGACTTCTGTAAAACCCAGTCCTCAAACCCTAATAACCCACCTAATATAGGCCATGACAACATGGATATGCAATTTCAAAATGTCTCCATAGGCAGTTTGGTAGATATGGGCATCCTGAAGCAATGTAACAATTGTCTCATGTTTGCAGGCAACCTTTTAATCCTTAAAGAAACCAACACAGTATGTGAGAGATGTGCATTCACAATTTCCTTGGAGGCAAAAATCTTGTAAACAAACAAGATTGTCAAGAGAATGCACAAAACATCCACCACACATAGTGTCGACACACAATGACCATCTTATGCTGAGGCAATAGAAAACAATATCCCCAAACCTCAAAGACCTCTTGGGCCTGCAAGCAGCAATGTCTATCTTTATCGATCTCTAAACCATACACCAAAAGCAACACCAAACACAGCATATATGCTTACACCCAATGGACCCCCAAAAACAAAGCCTATAAGGCTAGCACAGCTATATATACACAGCTATATTACACAGTCAAAGTTTCGTAACTCCGAACACCTAATGGTCGAACCATTATGTTCGAAGTTACAGAACTTCGAACATGTAAAAAAAAAAATAACTACACAACGGACAAAACAATAACTTGCTGTAAGCCCCTCACACCCCCCGCTGCTTAAATATACCAACTCTGAGATTGCACCACATTGAAAAGAATGGAAACCTCCACTTATGGAGATTTCCATTCAAACACTCGAACTTTTACAAATTCGAACGTATGGTCACAACCATATGTGGTTCGAACTTGTAAAAGTTCGACTACGGGATAGGAACCCAGGCTATCGTACAATTTTCTCAAGACTCTTGTAATAGAGGACTCCATTGTATGACACACAGATGCCCTGACTCACCAGACTAGACTAGACAAGCAGAAACAAGCAGATGATAACAGTCAGTTGCTTATCTGGAGCAAGGATCCAAGTTACACATGTACTCAGGATAGAGAGACATTATAGACCTCTCTGAATATGTGTCTCAGACTGGTTTGTGTCTTGCATTGAGCAGCATTCTACCTTCAGCAAGGATGATACCACTGTATGAACAAAAAATGATTGATTTTAACAACTGGCTTAGTTTCTGGTGTCAATCTGGGGGGGCCACTATCTGTGAGCCTGTAAAACACGGTCAACAGACCATGTGGTTTAGCCAAAGTTCACCTGCACCTATCCCCCTGGGCTTCTGGATTTGGGCTAAAATTTTGTCCACAGCCTTAGAGCCTTTTTTAGGCAATGCCCAAGTGACCAGCCTACTGACATAACAAATAAAATTCACAGGAACCTAAAAGTGTTAAAGCACAATGCTAGGAGCCTTAACATGGAACTCCACACTTTACAAGCTCTCCTCACTCTGAATAATATAGACATCTGTGCCATTACCGAGACATGGTTTAAATCCACAAAAAGGACTCTGTAAGTGCAAAGATACAGTGCCTTCCACATGTTTAGACCATCAGCCACACATACAGGGATTAAAGGTGGAGGTGTCTTGTTCTACATTAGCAACAAGTATACCTCAAGGTTGGTTAAACAGGATGATACCCTGGAGTTCATTCATGCGCAAATCATTTTAGATAAAGTCCCCTTACCACATCTTAGAAAGCTATAGGTCACCATCTATGTCTCAAGAATCCCACAACTCTTATCTCAACCTACTAGAGGCACTCTCCATCCAACCAAACACTTTATTAATGGGAGACATTAACTACCCCTCTACAGACTGGGAAACAGACACTGCCTCCAACTTGCAGTCACAATAGTTCCTGTACTTTATCAACAGAAATGCCCTGGACCTTGTTCTCACCAGTATGGGAGAATGCTGCATTCCCCAACCCTATTAATTCCCTATAAACATGTAAATGTCTGTATAGAGGCTGATGTACCTACCAAAGATAAGCCCAAAACTAACCCCAAAAAGAAACCACACTGGTGGAATCCTAATCTTAACAGGGTATATAACAAAAGGAAAAAAGTCATTGCCAAAGTCAAGAAGAGCAACTTTCATAATGACAAGAACACAATAAGAAAACTGAACAAGAAACTAAGAGGACTATTTAAATCCAAAAAAGCCAATTATGAGGTCAAGATAACTTTTCAGACTCAAGACAAGCACAAGGCCTTCTACAGCTATGTCTGAAACCTCAATGATAACATGCAACAGTGTGCAGATCTCATACTAAATGGTACCACCTTCACCGAGCAGAGTGACATAGCAAATCTGCTAGATAACAAATTCATCTCAAACTTTACCACCCACTTCCCCACTGCAACCCATTGTGAAATCTTTACCAGCATAATCCCCCCAACTACCAGCAGGGAGCAGGTCTTGGTGGCACTCACTAAGGCTAAAAACACAGCCTTAATGGGACCCTATGTTATACCTCGTTGCCTTCTTAATACCCGGAAACATGACCTATCAGGGCCACATAAGACACTTTTCATGTCTTCTTCTTCTTTCAGCTTTTCCCAGTTAGGGGTCGCCACAGCAGATCACCTGTCCGCTTATGATTGGCAGTGGAGTTTTACTGTGTCGCGATGCCAGCCCGGTGTCCAACCTTCCACAGAAGGCAAACACACATGCCTAGGGCCAATTTAGAGTGTCCAATCCACCTACAGCATGTCTTTGGGATGTGGGAGGAAACCGGAGCACCTAGAGGAAACCCAAGCGACCACAGGGAGGACAAGCAGACTCTGCACAGAAGGCACCCCAGCTGAGAATCGAACCAGAGAACCTCTTGCTGTGAGGCGGCAATGCTAACCGCTGCACCACCATGGCCGCACACCTTTTGAGTATAGCCTCAAAACAGGCTACGTACCAAGAGAATGGATGATAGTAATGGTTATCCTTTTCACAGGGGTGGATCATCAATTGACCCCGGAAACTACAGCCTCATTAGTCTAACTAGTCTAATATGTAAAGTCATGGAATTAATTATAATGGAAATGATTAACAAAGGCATTGGCAAGTTACAGACACTGGACCCATCCCAATTTTTGTTTTGTCAAAGGAAGGTCATGCCTATTTAACCTGGTAACTTTTTTTGAGAAGGTAACTAAGGCAATCGATGAAGGGGAAAATGCTGCATACCAACTACCTAGACCTGGCTATCACATTTGACACAATACCCAACTCAGGTGCTGTGGACAAACTCACCAAACTAAGCATAAATCCCTACACAACACATTGGATAGCCTGCTGGCTCACAGATAGGACCCAAGAAGTAAGGATAGGTGAGACCACCTCCACTAAGAGGCAGGTCCAGTGGAGTACCACAGGGCTGTGTGCTGGCCCACTCCTGTTTGGCATCTTCTCGGAGGCCAAAGCTAATGTCAAAAGCCTCTGGCTCACCAAATTCACAGATGACTGCAAACTGCGAGCTATCATAGGTTCCCTCATGACACAAACATCCTGCAAGAGGATCTAACACAGAAAAATGACTGGTGCCAAAGCCACAGATTAAAACTCAATGCCACAAAGTCCATTATAGTGCCTTTTGCTAAAATGTCTACCCAAGCAAATTACTCCAGTAAAGATGCCCCTAAGAGCTGACCTGGTAGTTAGAGATCTGGGAATGTACATAGACAGTAATCTGGCATTTGACCATCATGTAGCTAAGGTAGTAAGAACATTATTCTATGTCACCCAACTTATAAGTAAGGTTATGTCATTCAGATCCAAGGAAGTTATAGTACCACTCTACTCATCCCGTACCAGACCCACCATTGAGTGAAATGTACCCCCTTCAACATGTACCTAACTAGGTGTATGCAACAGTTTAAATACCCACAGAGGTTCCTTACCAAGAGAATCCAAGGAATTAACACACTATCCTACAGAGTAGTCCTGTCTCTATACAGGTTATTGAGAGGTGATCTGTGCTTGACATATAAAGCATCCTTAGATCCAACCCTGATGGAGCTTTTTGCACATCAGCAAACTGAGCAGCACCAGAAACATTAGATCCAGAGAGTTGAAGTTTGTTTATGACATAACTAGAGCATGCTGGTAAGATGTAACTCGAAGTGTCCTCATGCTTTGGAATAGGCTACCCATCCATGTGAAGCAGACTTCATCCCTAATCCTAATCAGATATAACCTTGACCAGTGGATGGGAAATTGCAAATTCATTCTTTGTCTGTCCTCCATGTATCTCATAGACAGAGGCCAACAGTAAACATTCTCTAATTAATGTTAGATTGATAATCAAAATTTCATTCCCAGGCTGGCCTAGAGGCTGACAGTAAACATTCCCTAACTAATATACTTCCCACTAACATACCCCCCCCCAACTAACATATCCTTCCTAACATACCCCCCAATTAAGACACACATGTTACAAGGTGACAAAATTGGGCTGTGTTGCATGCCTAGGCTTATAAAGGCCCTGGCGGTCGTTAGCCTAGTATATACCTATGAACCTATATGTAAAGGCCCTGGCGGTCATTAGCCTAGTATATACCTATGATCCTATATGTAAAGTCCCTGGCGATCATTAGCCTAGTATATACCTAAGAACCTATATGTAAAGGCCCTGGCGGTCGTTAGCCTAGTATATACCTATGAACCTATATGTAAAGGCCCTGGCGGTTGTTAGCCTAGTATATAGCTATGAACTTATATGTAAAGGCCCTGGTGGTTGTTAGCCTAGTATATACCTGTGAACCTATATGTAAAGGCCCTGGCGGTCGTTAGCCTAGTATATACCTATGAATCTATATGTAAAGGCCCTGGCGGTCGTTAGCCTAGTATATGCCTATGAACCTATATGTAAAGGCCCGGTGGTCGTTAGCCTAGTATATACCTATGAACCTATATGTAAAGGCCCTGGCGGTCGTTAGCCTAGTATATACCTATGAACCTATATGTAAAGGCCCTGGCGGTCGTTAGCCTAGTATATGCCTATGAACCTATATGTAAAGGCCCTGGCTGTCATTAGCCTAGTATATAGCTATGAACCTACATGCAAAGTCCCTGGCGGTCATTAGCCTAGTATATACCTATGAACCTATATGTAAAGGCCCTGGTGGTTGTTAGCCTAGTATATACCTATGAACCATATGTAAAGGCCGGGCGGTCGTTAGCCTAGTATATACCTATGAACCTATATATAAAGGCCCTGGCGGTCGTTAGCCTAGTATATAGCTATGAACCTATATGTAAAGGCCCTGGCGGTCGTTAGCCTAGTATATAGCTATGAACCTATATGTAAAGGCCCTGGCGGTCGTTAGCCTAGTATATATCTATGAACCTATATGTAAAGGCCCTGGCAGTCATTAGCCTAGTATATACCTATGAACCTATATGGAATGTATTTTCATAGGTTCATAGGTTCATAGGTTCATACTAGTTCATTCATTTTTTCTAGTCTTTTACTTAATGTCATTTTCACATCTTTAATGTCTGTGTCGCGTAAACTGTAAATAACAGGTATGTTTAGAAATAATCGCCTACAATTCAAATTTAATTCTTTTGTTTCTCAAATGGGAATTAACACAATGGTTTAACACAGTAGCTATCTGCTGCCTTAGTCCAAAGTTTAATTTCTTTAGCCTCTATATGTTACTCATAGTCTGCATAGTCACTTCTCTTCCATCTGGATCTCTAACTGTTCAATTCCCTCCTCAGCCATTACCTAAACTCAGTCCTCTAGTTTTTCTATGTAGTCTTATTAGATTTCTTTATTTAATCCTAATATATAATATGCAAGTCATTTTGTTTTGTAAGTAACTTTTTGTATCTTCTGTAATTTTAATCTCTTTTTCCTAAAATACGTCTTTGTAAAAAAATGTTTTATCTTTTGTTTAAACTTGCTTAGTTTGTTAGTTTTGCTCTTGTTTTGTATTTATGTAAATTCCCTGGGCCTCAACTGAAAATGGGCTAGCCTGGCCCAGTGTACTTTCCAGGTAAACAAATGTCAATAAAATAAAAATAAAAAAATAAATACTCTCAGCAAGTCACATAACAAGACAGCACTGTTAGGTTATCATTAAAGTGGGGCACTTGTGACTTTGGGACTTACTTGATAATAAAACATTACAATTTAAGTTTGCCCCTTGCCTCTTCATTTTTTAAATTTTATATCCTTTTTATTGCTCTGGTGTAACTCCTGATTAAAGCAATACTTCTGTCATAGGTATTCTTTTATCATGATTTACTTTTCATAATGTGTTTCTACCATTACCTGATTATCTCTGTTACATTTTATACTTTTTCTTTCTTTTCTGCTCCGTCTTTTTCTCAGCTGCTATCACTTTTACCACTTTTAGGGATTCCTATCATTGTGTTAATCAAACAAATGATCACTCCCTTACAATATCAACCCCAAAAGTTCAAAACACAAAAATTGTACCCTGTAGCGTGTCTCTAATATTTGTGTGAAGACAGTCCCCCGCATTCACTAATCTTCCATGCAGGTCTAGTGTAGTCCTGCATGGAAGCACCTGTGTAGGAGGAGGACAGCAGCGCGCCATGCATATTAATGAAGGCATGCTGCCCGACCTCCCAGGCTTACATGGAGCATGTACGAATGCAGGGGGCGTGTCTGAGAGCAGAGCTCTCAGAATAAATATGCCCCTGCAATGTAGAACAGCAAAAAGTGGAAATAAATGAGCAAGACCGCTCATAGGTGTCCACATATCCCCACCAACAGTCCTCCATGTGTCGAACAGCAACAGTACATATAAATAAACTGAAGAAACTCCTTTATATTTATTAATAATCCGAGTACAGATAACTGTAGGTGCGCGGGTGTGCTCAGTGCTTAGCTATGGTTAAAGCAGCTTAAAAGCTGAAGAGGATAACAAGGAAGATATATGTAAATGACACAGCACAGCAATAGTGTACTGGGCAGAGCATTCGCCTAATGAGTAGGCATTCCCGGTTCGCGTCCCACTGCAGCACCTACCATTTTCCATGTGAAATCTGTATATGAACATTTTATTGCTGTATAACCTACAAAATAACATTTAAATGTGAACTGGAGTACTGCATTAAATGCACATGTGAAGTGTCAGTGTCATAACGAATAAGGTACTAGTAAGCAGGTTTAAGCACAAATAAGCAGTAATAAGCATATATAACCACTAGTAAGCATGTTTAAGTACATTTGCGTGGAGGTAAGCATTGTCTACACAGATTAAGCAAAGTAGAAGCTAACTGCATGTAAGAAACTGTAACCAGAAGCTAGCAGTATTTACCATCGCGCAAACCCGCGCACACCCGCTTAGAACTGCTTTAAAGTGCCTTAATCACTCTGTACCCAACGGCCCATATTCTGCCCAGCAACAAAATAAACAGCCTCTGCAAGGCTTGAATCCAGGACCCTGTACACTACAGTCACAGTAGTTAACCACTAAGCCATCAAATTAATACAAAGACTGAGATTTCAACAAACAAATCTGCACCATAGGAAAATCAAACTGAACATGTGAAATGAAACTATGTACAGTGTGATGTTGTATAACCTGCTACATAACATAAATATGTGAATTTTAGTACTGCGGTAAGGCCATATGTGAGGTGTTATTGTAATAAAGTGTTGAATTGGCCAGGCCCCCATACAGTGGTAAGTACACATGAATCACAGATACCAGGCAAAGATATAACATGTAAAAAATAATAAATGAATGTCAAAAAGAAAACATAATGCCAATTAGATATTAAGCAATGCTAAGCATTGCATGGGTCAGCCTACATAGTGTAAGCAATGTGTAGGCCGGATAACTCAATCTGCCCAGTGGTATGCCCCTTTAAGCAATGCGAACCTTAGGTAAGCAGGTGTGCCCATACCTTTTCAAAATCGTCCAGTCACAGAAATGTGTGGGAAATCAGGCATATTTAAACCCCACAAGTGGGAATACATCCCATAACTGGTTGCAGCTTCCTACTGTAGTCAGAATGGCCGGAGTTGGAGAAGGCACTAGATTTAGAGTGCAGTGCTGGGGCATTAATGAGTCTAAATACATGGTGTGGCTTCTGGTCAAACACCATGAGCAGCGACTCCTGCAGGGCCAATACCAGGGCTCCCAGTATAAAGCGGAGGCCTGGGACAGTCTCGCCCGTGACCTCACTAGTGCCACAGGTATCCCCCGGACTGGTGAACAGGTCAGACATCACCACGCTGACCTGAAGCGGCATAGGGGGGAGCTACTGGAACAGTAGATCCAGGAGTCCAGGCAGATGGCTGATGCCCCAGTACTAAGTGCCCATTCTAAGTATATAATAATTGCCTAGCTTGTGTATACCATGGATAGGTATGGCTAAATGTCACTGTATTTCTCTGACAGCTGCAGATGAGCGGGCTGTGAACCAGCAAGCCCATGCCGCTAGGCTACAAAGGCTGCATCACGAGGCAGGTTAGTAATAATCCTGAATGAACTGTCATATCCTGTGAATAAAGTTATAACCCCTGGAGTGCGTGTGTATACTCTGATTTAATATGTTGTAGTGTTGCATGCTATAAATAGTACTGTTGTATTAAGCAGTGTTACCCACAGTGGGACGCAGATAAAATGTGTAGGAAGTTCTGTATAACAAGAGGTTAGTCATATTGTACAACTGAGGGAGACTTAGAGAGACAACGCTGGAAAACTTTACACCAATTCCCTGATAGCACAGTGTACTGTGATGTTAACTGTAATATTTTTACCACACACAGCAGGGGTTTGAATCCCGGGAGTGGAAGTAAGTTGTATGCATAATCATACCCCACAGCTGTACAGAATTTGTGAGAATGTCCAGATAGAAAGCTGTATGCATAATTAGACCCAACAACTGTACAGATTTTGTTAGAATGTTCGGGTCTATATTAAATTCTCAAAAGCCGACAATGTCGAATCTGACATTGTCGACGCGAGAATAGCGAAATTGCAGAACATCGAACAAGTAAACGGAAATCTCAGTAAGGGGAGATTTCTATTTACTTCAATGCAGTGTGGTCTCGGAGTTGGTATATTTAAGTAGGGGGGTGTGGGAGTGCAGGGGGGCTTGCCCCCCTGCCTACACCGTTTATTTTTTTTTTGTCGTCTTATTTTTTTTCTCAACATTCGATGTTTTAACAGTTCGATCACTAATGGTCGACCTTTAGTGATTCGAACTGTTAAATATTCGATGTTCTAATATAGACCCAGAATGTTCAGATAGTAAGCTGTAAGCATAATCATAACCATCAACTGTACAGACTGCGTCAGAATGTTCAGATAGTAAGCTGTATGCATATTCATACCCCTCAACCGATCTGCCCAGCATGTGCAGATAAATGGCCCAAATCTGCTGCCTGGTACCCTGTTCCCCTGAGAAATCAGTGTGATGATCCAAGAAATGTAGGCAGCCTGTGATGACATATAACCGATAGTCAAACCTGTACATAGTCAGAGAATGTATATGAAAACAAACCTGTCATTGTAGCAACATACCCAAGGTGTATGAGAGCAATTCACATAATATGTTGTAGTAACACCTGCATCCTGTCAAGCCTCAACCAGAGTGTGTTCAATAACGGATTGAGGGGTATGTGTATAACATCAACATGGAATCTTGGAGTATGCATAGGAATTGTCAGGTAGTCTTAACAAAGGTCTTCTCAACAGCTATAACAAGTAAAAGGTGTAGACTATACGTTAGACACAGTCCACGTATATACTAATCTACAAACATACCTTTGCACAAAGTAAGGCCAATGAGTAGTGTAATAATACATGTAAGAGACAGATCACTGAAGTGACTAAGAAAGTTGTGAAAACTATAGGGATATATCAGTTGTTAATTGAACTCTCTCTCTTACTCCCCTCATATGTGCAAAATTAACCCAATTATACACCTCAATGGGTATGTTTATTCTCCAAACTTATGTTGGGACATATGTCCTATTGGTTCTTAAATATCCACATTTGGTTCTATACATGTGCAATGTTGAAATACACCCATATTGGTGGCCTGTTGCCATCAATAAAACCTGCATGCTGTTATAATGGCCACTTCTGTTCCATATATGCATGTGTTCTGCTCACTACGCAACTGGTTTAAATTTGGTGTCTTGGGTTAATGGGTATAGCTATGCATGCTGTTATAACTAATCCTGAATGCTGTTTTATTACTAATCCATATCTGTTCTTAAACTGCAACACCACAGCTCGTATGGGAAGGCTGGTCCCAACGGACACACCTTTCCCACCTCAGCTGACCATGGCACCGGGAACCAGCACATCTGGGGCCCAGCCTGGGACCTCCTCCTCCATAGGCCCTGCACCACTTTCGGGTGGAACCGCCGCAGGGGATGGGGCACGGCCCCCCCGGGAGTGGGGGCGGATAAGAACATGTCACCCACCATCATGTCTGGGCCGTGGTGCATAGGGAGATCAATAGGGCATTTCAACACCAGCTACGCCAGCTTGAGGGCCGAGTGGTGCAATTAGAGGGTGAGGCTGCCCCTCATACACAGCGCCCAGCACGGCCACCTTTGAGGCCATGAAGGTGCAGTGGTGACTGCCTATGGGTGGGGACCTCAGTCCCACTGTTTCCATTTGGGGGTTCATGGGCTTGCAACTTCCAAACACCCCTCCCTGTCCAAGGTGTTTACTCCCCACATGTGTCATATACCGCCCCTGTATGCGTCTTGTTTATCCTGTCTGTTAACCTACCCAACTTACCTCCCCAAATATACCTACTACCCCTCCCCAACATCCCACTCTCACCTGAAAAAAAAAAAGGCAATCTGTTCCCACAAAAAAAAAAAAACCTCGCCTCATACATAGCTGTCCATTTTGCACGTGTACACTGGACACATGTAATCTGGTCTAATTGGCATCACAACAAATTATTGTTGTCCTCACCCACTCCTAGGGGTTTGAGTGTCTGAATCTACCTCCAAATTCAGTGCATATGCACAGCTGTTGCTGTAGAAGAAATTGACAGCCATGGGCCTTCCCTAAACCCTTCTGCACATCCCTGACTATTTTCCCTACTGTCTTGCCCTCTTTGTGCCCCTTTTTTCACCACTTTCCTATAAACCCCTTTTTCTTTTCTTTTAAAGAAATTAGCATGGGGTAAGTGGGAGTAAGCACTTTTGAGCAGCAGTAAGCGGGTTTAGCCTGTTTGTGCAGGGGTAAGCAATGCCTACACAGGTTAAGCAAGTCAGGAGCTAAATGAGTATGAGAAACAGTAACCGGAAGTTAGCAGTGCTTACAGTCGCACAAACCCACCCAAACCCACTTCCAACTGCTTAAAAGTGCCTTAACCACTCTGTATCCAATGGCCTTTGTTCTACCTAGCAACAAAATAAACAGCCTCTGCTAGGCTCGAACCCAGGACCCTGTACACCACAGCCAAAGTGATTTATCACTAAGCCATGTCAGATATAAATAACCCTGATGTATTCAAAACATATCCACCAGCCCAGTCATTCAGCAGTACAGAGAATGTATTCCAACGTGTAGATGTATGTGTGTGAGTAAATATATTAATGTCTAAACAGATATAATATATTGATATATGTATATATATATATATATATATATATAAATATATATGAACATATATACATGCAAATGCCTACAGCTATAGACATATAAGTCTACATCTACATATCTACATATATACGGCAGGTTATACATATGTCAGCAGATATATATATATATATATATATATATATATATATATATATATATATATATATATATATATATATATAAGTATATAGGTATATATGGACATACATCTGTAGATAATGGGGAAATAACAAAAACATATATGTCCACATGCAACGTTAATGGGGTTGAGAGGCCACAAACAATATACGTCTTGTACGAATAGGTATACACCCCCCACAGCCAAACACATCCCTCCTGCAATACACTACCAAGTGTTGCAGATCCCATAACTGGGACCAGACACATGGCCATCCCTAGGATTCATATACACAGACACATATATGCAGGTACAGTTATACATATATATCTATACATATAGAATAGATATATATGTAACTACACATACACACACAGAGATATGTACAGTAAGATACATATGTAGTACGTGCACACAATATGGAGCGGCCAGCATTCCTACAGTTACCACCTTACCAACTGGGGACTGTATGAGCCATCCATACAAATGACATTCATTGCCTGCAACATATACCCACAGAGATATCAAAGGATATAACACCACACACAGGTGTGCATAATTGGGAAAGCTTTATTTGTGTACTATGACAGTTCTATATGCCATGTCATATAGCTGTTTAGACACTGACATCCATATGAACAGAGTAATGCAACTGTTAAACAGTCATACTAATACAGTAGTCTGGAAAGGTTGACATATGTTGCTGTCCAGGCCGAGGCTTTCAAGTAGTACAATAGTAAAGACAGACTGGGCCACAGCATACCAAACAATCAACAGCACATAATGCAGATGTATAGTTAAGCAGCCTCTGTCTACACTCTGTACACAATCCCTAGGGGGTAAAAACCCCAGTTGACACAATGGGATGTATCTGTTACATAACAAGGCATAACTGACACCATCACAATCACAATCACAAACAGAACATTCTGTATGGTAGGAGGCAGTAGGCCTGCATTTACCCAAGATGGATTGTATGGTAATGTACATCCAGATACCTTAAGGCAGCTTACGCCTGATACCCACACATGTTGTAACAGCCTAGGTTAGTTATGGTGCACCCCCCCTAGATTCAATAATACTGGGCCATATACCACTGTTACATACACTGGCCTCTGGAGTGCATTAGGGCACACATGTATTGTGTAGGTGAAGCCCACACATATATGGCCCCAAGCCCCCAGTATGTTTGGGGGTCACAATAGTAGTGGAGTGATGGCAGAAATGACAGCATGACATACACACAGCCCACTACATAACAACCCCTGACAGCATGCCATATGTGCAAAGCCTGGTATGTAAGTGGAGGACAGAGGCTGGAACACAGGCACATATGTGTTAAACTGCTGGCATACACTAAGCAAGATATGTATATGTGTAAATATCTATATGGATATATGTATGATTATATTTACATATATGTTCACCCTATGTCCTGAACATGGAGTGGAGCCCTTGCTCAGCCCCAATAGTCCCAACCTCTCAGTGCAAGGGGATGTCAGGTATGTATTGCAGGTATATTTGTAGACTATTGCTACTATAATAGGGATTGTCTTCACAGAAATGGTGTGTGTGGAAGGCCACATCTGCAGTTAACATGTGCGCTATTGGCTACTGACAGACATCCTAAGGACATCATAGTACAGTACCACTGCTAGCACAGTAATGCCCCTGTGGACTACAGCTGAGATATGGCCAATATATGTTGACAGTCTGACACACTCTGGTCAGTCCAGGGGTGTACATGGAACCCTCTCCTTCATGCAAGACATGTGGACCAAGCCTGACAATGTGGATGTTAACAGCCATGTAGATGGGTATATCATGTAAATATGTGTATACATTTGCCCCCATAGGTTATGCATTCATACACTCCTGTCTGTCCTGACACATAATAACCACTGGTACAGAGGTGCCATGGACACATACTACCCACTAGTTAGTGACAGACATCTGTACAGCATCCCACTGCTTTATCTGACATACATGACTGTTATGGTGGCCCGGCAGCAGTACATCTGGCAAGTATCTGGACATGACATCTCACTGGGTAAGTACACTAAGCTGCTAGGCATGTAACAAAGCACTGTGCAGGCTACAGGCAGACTGACTTAACACTGGCCTACATCTCCTATGTGGGAATACACATGTACCTGCATAGAGAGAAGGCTCTACAAGCATGTCACATCACAGAGTAACAGACACCTGTGTGAAAGTGCATAACCAGAACCAATGTGAACACAGCCACAGCCACATATGGTTAGCTAGCGTAATAGTACAGTATATGGACTATCCAATCAACACCATCCTCATATGTGCCACTCACACACTAACCCTACATATACTGGGCTGCTATACAGTGTGGTCCAATGCCTGTCTGTGGTATGGGACATATGTGTTTGCCCCTACAAACAAGTAAGCTGATAGGGTGACATACAGTGGAGCAGCATGTAACATTAGATAGAACAGGACCAAGAACAATGACATCTACCACAGTCTCTACACAGGCCAAGTACATATTCACTATACACACACTGTCGACAATTACCAGACTTACACATACCTCAGTACTGTACACACAACCACAGAATGCCCAGGCTGTGTCCTCAAATATAACCCATACTATACATAACATGTGTAGCAGTGTGATATCTCAGTGGCTTGTTATCAGATATGCTGTCATTGAATATGGTGTACAGAACATATGCACCCCCTACTGCATGACATATGTACAAAGGTTGACAGAGTTGTGGTTGGAGGCACAAACACATGGCCAATATTGACATGTTGCTGTGATAACCTCATACATTTAGTGTCGTAATAGGGTTTGTTGCAACATATGTCCTATGAGGGATATGAAGTCAGTAACTCTCCTGGCTGTCACCATCTACTGACTGCAATCCTCACACTACCTTCGGCAGTTGACAGATAGGTGTTCTGTGGGTAACAAAAGGAACTCAAGGCACCTCACACTGCCCAGTGTTCAGATGACCCTACAGATGGGGTTTCCTCATAAACACAGCGCTGACATGACAAGTATTAAAACATGTAGGACAGCCATATCCACACACCCTGTTAAACCATCATCACCACAACTGCAGTATAGCAGCACTTACAATCTGTAGTCAAGATAGGCACATCCGTCTCCTGTGTGTTGACCTGTTTCCACAGTGTATGTTGTCAGAGATAAGTCCCCAATCCATCTGTGATGCTGTTTGCCAAACAACAGATCTAGTTCCTGCTCACAGTGAATGAAAAGGCCCAACACCAACATGATGTTCCTAGATATTTGAGTGTGTTTCCATGCAATTGACTATGGGAATGTTACCACAGCTGTTCCACATGCAATCAGCTAGAGGAGGGATGCAATTCGTGCAGAGGCTATCAGCTGATCATGAGCATCACTGACAATACACATGCTACTGCCTAACCAAAGCAGGTGTACATCTCCACATCCACCAGAGAGGGAGTGAGAGAGGCAGACAGAGGCAAAGATAAGTCAGGGAGGGTAAAATGTAAGCATGTTTGTGTCACACACCTACCAGTCCAGGGTATCAGACCTCTGACTGACTATGTACTGCTATCACATGTCTAAGCAGTCATTGGATGCTCCACATACGTTACATGTTGAGGAGTCCTCCAAACATATATGTGATGGTGAGTGACATCTGCAACAGTGATATGGTAGCTACACGGTAGGTCTAGTACACGTGCCTGTCTGCATGAACAGGTGTCAGTGTCAACACAGCCACACTCTCACAGGGATGCACACACATTGACACACTTGGCAGGGCCAGGGATACAACTCATCACTAGTTAGATTGCCACAACACAGTACTGTGCAGGTATCACATGCACCACAGGGGTTATACAGAGGTTATATGGGCAAAGGGTATGTGGAGGTGTCTGACTTCAGACAGCATGCTTCAGTATGCAAATGGGGGTTGTAATGAGTGTGAATGTGGTCATAGGCAACATACAACACACACACATACACAGAGTGCCAGTACTGACATGCATGGGTGCATTGCTTCATGGGTGTGTAGTGGTCGAATGTGCCAGATGGATATATAAGGCTAGGTGATGGGTATACATTGGCATCAGGTGACATGACAATAGTCTGCAGTATGGCTCAGGGGTGTAGTGTCTAGTTTCCCCACACAGCTGGGTATTGTATTCACCGAGTCACCTGGGTAACTATTGCATGTGGGCAATGCTGTGCATTGCTTGCCATACATGTGTTCCTTAGTCCATGACATGGACGGTGTCTGGGATGTGCACACCTCCCACATGCATGTACAGTGACATGGGAATCCGTACCTGGGGGTCTGGTCCATGTTATGTACACAGATTATCATCACATGTGCCACTCCTGACTTCTTGTGGCAGGGCGTGCTCATGGACAGTCCTTAGTGGATCAAATTTGATGGCACCACAGATGTTGTAGGTATCCATTGGCGATCATAGTGAAGGTGCACTGTCTTCAGTTATGTGCCTATTGTACTGCTGGACAGGGTGCCATGACCCACTGCAATCACACCATGCTTGCTATCTGTGAACAGTATGCAGGGTTCTACCAACATAGCGGCAGTTGTCTAGGCAAGTGTGTTTGTGTATGAGATACGGGTTCATAGTGTACTCTGTGTAATACTAGTTGAATACTTTGTTCACCAGGCCTTGTATCACATGTAGTGGTGTGGACTGGCACCCCAGCGTCTCAGCAGATTGACATCTGTCATCCTTGTAAGGTGGACATTGTGACATATAATATGGCCACCATATAGGAAAATTGCAAAACCGGCTCTTCGATGGGTCCAGGTGTTAAATAATCACAGCCACCTCCACACAGGTTATGAATTACACACACACACACACACACACACACACACACACACACAGTTGTTACTGCTGGGATTAGAATTCCTACCTAAGGTAATTTATCACACTACAGCATTACGCAGTTATAACACATGCCACAGAGTTTACTGGGATATTTATTCCCCAAAGGTGTATTTTACAGTTGTTGATGTCAGCAGACTTGCCAAAGTAGGGCAATGGAGGTTGTACTGCCTGTGAATGGCCTCAAAAACACTGCTCCCCACTCTGACAAAGGAACACACACAAACATTCACACTTACAATGTCTGGGAATAGAACCTCTACCTAACTAGTTTACAATACTACAGCATTACACAGTTATAGCACATGCCACAGAGATTACTGGGATTTTTTTCCTAAAGGTGTATTTCACAGTTGATGATGTCAGCAGACTTGCCAAAGTAGAGCAAGGGAGGTTGTAGTGCCTGTGAATGGCCTCAAAAACATTGCTTCTCACTCTGACAAAGGTACACACACAAACATTCACACTTACAATGTCTGGAAATAGAACCCCTACCTAACTAGTTTATAACACTACATCATTATACAATTATAGCATGCACCACAGAGATTACTGGGATATTTTCCCCAAAGGTATATTTCACAGTTGATGATGTTAGCAGACTTGCCACAGTAGGGCAATGGAGGTTGTAGTGCCTGTGAATGGCTTAAAATGCATTGCTCCCTACATTGACAAAGGAGCACAAATCCCAAACCCAGGACCTGACACAACATGGGCACAGGATGTTAACAGTACTCCATCCCACCTGTATGCTGTCAGGCTGGTATCGGTAACATATCATGCTGAACAGTGTGGCTACCATAGAGGATGTACAATGTGGACCCACTCAACATTTCTAGGATTTATATACATAGACACATATATGCAGATGCATATTATATATATATATATATATATATATATATATATATATATATATATATATATATATATATATATTTATACACCCACAGACATATGTATAGACATATGTATAGGGAGATACATATGTAGAGGGTGCACACAATATGGTACAGCCACTATGGCTACAGTCACCAACTTACCACATGGACACTGCATGAGCCAAACACACAAGTGACACCTGTTGCCTGCAACATATACCAACAGACAGGTCACGGGATAAAACACCACACACAGGTTTGCATACATGGGGAAGATTTATTTGTGTACTACTACAGTACTGTATGCCATGTCATATAGCTGTGTAGACTCTGAAATATGTTTAGACAGAGTAATGCAACTGTCTAACAGATAAAGGTATATAGTATTCTAGAAAGGAGTACATATGTTGCTGTCCAGGCCAAGGCCTTCAAGTAGTACAACAGTAGACACAGACTGGACCACAGGATAACAAGCAATCAACTGTCAGTAATGCAGATGCAAATGTACAGTCTGGCAGACCCCATCTACAGTCTGTACACAATCCCTAGGTGGTACATACCGAAGTAGACACTATGGGATGTATCTGTGATATAAAAAGGCATGACTGAAACCATCACAATCACACTGACAAACAGAACAGTCTGTATGGCAGGAAGCAGTAGGTCTGCATTTACCCAAGGTGAACTGAATGGTAATGTGCACCCAGATACCTTCAGGCAGCTTAACCCTGTTACCCCTTCAGTATTCACTGGTGCCAGTGGCATCTGTCCATACAGGGCATGTGTATACGGCATGGCATAGCCTTTGTGGGCAACATTTGCTGGCTTGCCAGTTGTAGCAGGTGTCCATTGGGGCACATAGTGATGGAGCACTGTATGCAATGCATTGCCTATTGTAGGGATGGGACAGGGTGCCATGTCCTCTGTAGTCCACTGCAATCACACCATGGTTACCATCTGTGGGCAATATGCAGGGGACTACCAACTTATTGGTTGTTGCCTGGCCAAGTGTGTTTTTGTCCGGGACATGGGTGGAGAGTGTTCTCTGCATAATACAGGTGTTGCCTATATTGTTCTGCATGCCATGATGTCACATGTGGAAGTATAGATTGTTTACCCTAGCCACTGTGATGTTTGACATCTGTTATACTTGTAAGGTGGACATTATTACATTTAATAGGCCCAACATATAGGAAAAGTGAAAAACCCACTCCACAATGCTAAATGCTTCACACAGGATACGTATGACAAATGCATACACACACCAAAAGTCTCACAGTTACCATGCCTTGGATTAGAACACCTACCTAGCTACTACATAGTTACAGCACACACCACAGAGATTAGTGGGATACTCCTTCACCAAAGCTGTATTTCACAGGGGATGACATCAGCAGGCATGTCAAAGAATGGCAATGACAGGTGTACTGACTGACCTCAAAAGCATTGGGCCCTACACATATGCACAGACTCATAGTTGCCATGAATGGGATTAGAAGACCTACCTAACTACTACATCAAATTAGAGCATTATGCAGTTACAGAAAGCACCACAGAGATTACTGGGGTACTCATTCACCAAAGGTGTATTTCACAGGGAATGACATCAGCAGGCTTGTCAAAGAAAGTCAGTGAAAGGTGTACTGACTGGAAGGCTACCAGGGGCAAGTGTGTACAGTGATGGACATTTGCACATCATATGTTTTTTCACAATGGGAGTGTGCTGTGTGGGACAGGCCTCATGAGAGGGGAGCTGTCTGTCACTGTCTGTCACTCTCTTCCCACATCTATTATGTGTGTGTCTGAGCTGTTATAGTGTGTTGTCCTTGGATATATGTCCATATTCGCATCCGTTCTGTGTGCAGAGCTTGACTGGTGTGTAATGTGGAGTGTTTGCATATACATCTGTGACTGACTGCTCTGTATAGTCCACAGTTGTTTCCAGACATGGGCTTCATTTCTCTAAGTGTGTGAACATGCCCAGTATGAGTGTCTGTATTGCATGTGTGACTCCATTCCAGGTAGGTTGTACTCCAGTGAAGTTTTTTTTGCTCTACACCTACAGCTAGTAACCTGCTTCTGCAGGATATCTGTAGACTGGTTGACAATGTGGATTGATATTGGGCAAAGGCTAGTGAGATTGTTGCTAATTGTGTCTGTGGTGCTTCTGCTACATGGTTTTGGTGTTGGCAGGGATACTCAGTGATATGTGGTGTTTTACCCTCTGACGTTTTATGTCATCAACTACTGACAGGTATGCATCTTTGCTGGCAGCAGGTTCCTGGGGATTACAAGTTGAATGCAGCTTTGTCCAGTAATGTGGTGTGCAACCTACATATTCTTGCACACTCATGTCACTCTAGTGTGAAACCTGCAGACACTTGCTGATGGGTCTGTGTATATGGTCCAGCACCTTGATGCTGTTGTGGCTGTGGGTCCCATGCCTGTACAATTATCACCATGACAGGATGACCATATTGTGCTGTGGCCATACCTCCCAGGTATTCAGACTCATTGAGGTTATCCAGAGGCAGGTCTCATTATTCTGTTCATTAACCCTTCACAATTTGGTTTGCAAGCAGGTTTGTGGCCACCCATCCCAGTGTTTGCAGCCATGATAAGTATGTGCACACATCAGGGTTTCACCCTTCACACACTCCATGGTGGTGATGCTACCCCACCCTCTGTTAATCTGTCCTCTTCCTACCATTATGCACACGATATCTGATAGGTATGCCTACAGTTGCCACTCCATCCCAGCAGTATGTACAGGTTGGGCCACAGTTCATGCATTGGAACATGATGGACATACTACCGGGATTTGTCAATATGTCCTTGCATTTGTGTTCTGTGGACTGTCTTTTGTCATTATGTGGGAGTCCATGGGGTAACATACAGTGGTGGTACGGGCATGTCACAGACCTGTGACAGAGGACAGTGGGGCATTGGGTACTGATGCAGGCTATCTGTAGCAGGCCAGTGCATTCTGTCAGTTGTACAGACTCAGGCTGCAAGGCAATGTATTCCCCTGGGTTGACAGGATAGGTGTGCAAGGTGGTGATGGCAATTGTTTCTGTCCTTATCAATCCATTGGTGTGGATGCTGGCTGGGCACATCCTACAGCTATGAGCACACCTGCGTGGGACACCTCTTCAGCATGCTGCATTTTGTGAGTATTCACATAGTAATGTAGGGATCATATTGTACTCATTGACAACAGCAGGGAGGTGGCTTGTGTGTTACCTGAGGCTGATGTTGGGCCGGACTGGCTGCATGTGTGCTAGGGTAGCTATTTGCAACTGCCTCACAGGTATGTGTGGTTCTTTTCCCTGCTGGTGGCTAGTGGGTGGACACCAGCAGCTTCTACATGCATCATACCTTTGCCTTTTGTGGTCTGCCAGTGTTTGCCCACAGTACATCTTAGTTTCCCATACTACACAAGCAACTGATGTGCTGTGAACCTGTATGTACAAACGGATGGTGTCTTCATTTCACTGTGAGATTTTAAACAGTCTCTCTCTACGGTACTTCTACCTGTGTACTGTGTGTATGTCTGGGCCAAAACTCATGCCATGTCAATCTTCCAGATGGTGACAGTTATGACATCTGTACAAATCATATGGGTCTACTGCTACAACATGTCTTGCTGGGATACCAGTCTGTTTGGCACTGCAGTTGTGTGGATTTGGCCCGGTCATCAGCAGTACTGACCATTGGACACCAGGACACACCATCCATGGCTATTTGCTGAACACTTTCACACAGCATACCACTCAGGACTACCTAACACACAGAGAGCTGCCTATTGTAGACATGCAAGTATCCATCTTGCTGATTTGACCAGCTCAGGTACTCGGTGCTCACTGTTATTACTCCCACACATGGCTGGTAATACATTTCTACATAGGGTTGGTGGGGGTACACATCACAACTGTGGACATGTCCTACAACCACCTGATATGTCAGGTACTCTGTTGGCTTCCACACAACAACCTGATACTCAGATCTCTGCATATTGTACACATGCAACATTCCATCGTTATAATTGGGGCAGCTCAGGTACTCTGTTCACTTCCACACAACAACCTGACACTCAGATCTCTGCATATTGTACACATGCAACATTCCATCGTTATAACTGGGGCAGCTCAGGTACTCTGTTGGCTTCCACACAACAACCTGACACTCAGATCTGTGCATATTGTACACATGCAGCATTCCATCGTTATAATTGGGGCCAGCTCAGGTACTCTGTTCCCTTCCACACAACAACCTGACGCTCAGATCTCTGCATATTGTACACATGCAACATTCCATCGTTATAACTGGGGCAGCTCAGGTACTCTGTTGGCTTCTACACAACAACCTGACACTCAGATCTGTGCATATTGTACACATGCAGCATTCCATCGTAATAATTGGGGCAGCTCAGGTACTCTGTTGGCTTCCACACAACAACCTGACACTCAGATCTGTGCATATTGTACACATGCAACATTCCATCATTATAATTGGGGGAGCTCAGGTACTCTGTTGGCTTCGACACAACAACCTGACGCTCAGATCTCTGCATATTGTACAAACAAAAACAAAAAAAAAACCTTGCTTTTTTCCCACTTTTCTGAGAGTTAAAAAAGTTCAGTTACAGGCTTGCTGTTCCTGAACTGTTTGAAAGTTTCTGTGAGGCCATTTTTGCTTGGGCTGAAGGAGGGTCTCTCTGTTGATCAGTGGCAGTGACTAACATTGAGCAGCTTCCCTGCCCCCCGGAGAGGTGGTTACTGACTTGAAACTGTAGTTTTATTGTCCCTTTTGGGCCTATTCCTGCTCTTTTCCAGCCCCTGCTATCAAGCACGCTTTAACTTGCTTTAGCGCGGAGTTGCCACTAGAGCAGCATCGGGCAGCCGTTAAACAAGGTTAAACTCTTTCTGGCTCCAGAAAGTCTGTTCTTCAATTTTTCCTTTAGAACTGCTCTGTTAGGAACCTAAACAGTTTACACCTACACTAAAAAGTGCAGCACTTGTTCCAAATAGCTTTTTCTTCTCAAAAGCTCAGCACTTGTCTTATAAGCATATCCCTTGTCTTATAAGCATTCTCTTTGCAGGTCAAGCACTCCTATATTATACAAATCTCTCACTAGCAAAACCCCCAGGAGTGCCCACTTCCTGCTAAGCCCACTACTTTTCTGTCTCATACCAACTCATAATTCTTTCTAGCATGTCGAAGGGTCAGATGCTGGCGTCCTCTCCTGCCCAGTTGGTGAATCTGGGAATTCTGAGACAATGTTACAATTGCCTCATGTACACGGACAACCCTCTTCTCCTCCCACCTAACGCTAACACTTGTGAGAGATGCAGCTATTTAGCCAGACTGGAGGCTGAGCTCTCTCAACTCAGGACTGGCAAGACCAGGCAGGAGGAGAAGGCAACTACACACCACAATACCAGTCTCACATAACTCAACCACACCACTGAATCAAACACAAACACACACTAAAACATACTGAGGCTCTGAGTAAAATTTACCTAAACAGCAGAGGCCTGCAAAGCAGACACCCAAGCAACTGCAAACTCAATACACCACACAAACAACACATAAACAACAAAATCAGTGTGCAAAGCAGTCACTGCCCTTAAGGCCAAATACAACACCAAACATACTTGTCATAGGTGACTCCATAGTCAGACACACTGACGTCCCGCCACCAGACTGAGTAAGGAGAAGGTCACAGTAAGCTGCCTGTCGGGCGCTAGAATCCGCCACATAATGCAAGCACTCAGGTCTCTCAACAGCATGTACAAGTATGACTCAGTCATTGTCCACGCTGGTGTCAACGACCTGAGACGTACCTCCTTGGACTACATGAAAAGAGACATTGAGGAGCTCTCTGATTATGTAGCCCAGGCAGGTATGACCCTGACCTTGAGCAGTATCCTACCTTCACCTAGAATGATGCCACAATACAGTGAAAAGATGATCAGCTTTAATAATTGGCTTAAATTCTGGTGTCATTCAAAGGGATCCAATGTCTGTCTGCCTGGGATGACATGCTGGACAAGCCACGCTGCTTCACAAGGGACGGCTTGCACCTGTCACCCTGGGCTTCGGATATTGGTAAAGGCTCTTGCCACCCCCATAGTGCCTTTTTAGGCAAGGCTCAAATTCTAAACCTACCACCCTAGAACACAAAAGGAAAAAACTAAGGGTAATGCTGCTCAATGCCAGAAGTCTCAATCTCAAGATGCACGCACTCGAGGCCCTTCTCAGTATGGAGAACATCGATGTCTGTGCAGTGACAGAAACCTGGTTCAAGGCTCCAGAGAGCACCCCAGCACTATCAGGTTTCACCTCATATCATGCTTTCCCGCCCCAAATTCCGGACAACACCAAGAAAGGAGGGGGGGGGTGTCCATATTCATAAAGGACACCCACACCTCAAGGTTGGTGGCAACGCACGATGCATCGGAGGCCATCCAGGTGCAATTAACCATAGGCAAGACTGCTCTGCAATTTGTAGCATGTTACAGGCCACCCTCTCAAACTCAGGAACCTCACATGGCTGTCCTGAAAACATTGGAGGGGATATATGTATCTCCAAACACCATCATACTAGGTGACTTCAACTACCCTAATATAGACTGGGAACACTACTCAAGCCCAAACACTCTAGCCCAAAGGTTCCTGGAGTTCATAAACTCAAATGCCATGGAACAACTAGTCACCATCCCCACAAGAGGAGAAAACATACTTGATCTCATCATCACGAACATGGGATCACAATGTTCAGCACCGAAGTATACCCTCACTGGTGAGATCAGATCATAAACTAATCTCGCTGGAGGTCCTCATCCCGCCCCCACCTGAAATAAAAAGACCACAGTGAAAACTTCTCAAAAGCCGACTTCACACTTCTGAAAACTAGTGTGGTCTCCTTTAACGCCCCTGAGCCAGTGGTAAACATTACTCAAACCACTGAATCACTTACAAATGCCTTCTACCAGCACCCACAGGACTGCATGGATCAGGCAATCCCAAACAAAACTAAGACTCTTTGTACCAAAGGCAAGCGTCCAGTCTGGTGGACCCCAGCCATAAACAAGCTCTACAACAAAAGGAGGAAGCTACTACAAGATAGAGCAAAATCCTTGAAAGGTAAGACACCTTTGATCATTATAAGTAAAAACTAAGAGCTCTCATAAAATCATCCAAGGCAAATTTTGAGAGAAAATCGCCAAGGACTCAAAAGACAATCATAAGGCCTTTTTAGCTATGTTAGAAACCTAGGAGGAAACTCCCAGATATGCTCAGAATTAGTTCAAAATGATGTGAAGATTACTGAACCTACACACATTGCCAACATACTGGCCGACAGGTTCAGTGCAAACTTCTCCCTCCCCAAAGGAGAGATATCTATACCAGAGGATTGTAGCCCCCAAACATCTCCAACGCCCAGGTGAGAACTGCTCTCTCCAAGGCAAAAACACAGCATCCATGGGACCGGATGGTGTCCCGCTGTGTGCTCCACGAACTCAATGAGGAATTAAACCCGCAGTTAGAACAGCTGTTTAATCTTAGCCTCACCTCAGGATACGTACCAAGGAGTGGGCACGGCGACTGTGGTCCCACTTCACAAGGCGGTGCCTCCACCGACCCTGGAAATTACCGTCCCATCAGCTTGACAAGCCTTATCTGCAAAGCCATGGAGAGGATCATAATGGAACTCATAAATAAAGACATAGGGAACTTGCAGACTTTGGATCCAACCCAGTTTGGCTTTGTCAAAGGCAGATCATGCCTTTAAACTTGGTTGACTTTTCGAGACAGTCACCAAGGCCATTGATGAGGGAAAGGCAGTCCATACAGCCTACCTTGACCTGGCAAAGGCCTTCACACAATACCCCACTCAGGTATCATCGAAAACTCATCAGCTTGAATGTAAACCCATACATCACAAGATGGGTTGCAAACTGGCTAAGTGACAGAACACACAGGGTCAGAGTTGCTGGAGCCATGTCAGACTCAAAGCCTGTCACAAGTGGTGTCCCACAGGGCTCAGTCCTGGGTCCACTCTTGTTCGGCATCTACTTTTCTGAAGTACAAGCAAAAGCAGGAGGGTTATGGCTGACAAAGTTTGCAGATGACTGCAAACTGGCCATAGTCGAAAACACATCTGACACAGATATCCTTCAGAAGGGCCACACAGAAATGGATAACTGGTGCCAGAGCCATGGCCTAAAGTTAAATGCCAAGAAATGCATTGTCATACCCTTCGAAAACAAAGTTACCCATAGCTACCATATAGGTGGCAATCCACTGAGCACAGAAGAAGTCATCAGGGATCTAGGGACCCAGGTTGACAGTAGCCTGTCGTTTGACACTCATGTTGCTAAAGTAGTTAGGAAAACCTTCTACATTGCCCACCTGATCATGAAGGGATTCACATCTAGATCAAGGGAGGTCATCGTCCCCCTGTACTCTTCACTCATTAGACCTATGATTGAGTACAATGCCCAATTCGGAATATATCTGACCCGACACCTGCAGCAGCTGGAAAGGCCCCAAAAGTTCCTCACCAAAAGGATAAACGGTCTCAAAAATATGTCTTATGCTGCCCGACTGAAAGAACTCCAGCTCTATTCAGTCTCATACCGCTTGCTCAGAGGTGACCTGTGCCTGACATATAAGGCCATGTCAAACCCAGATTTGATGAATATGCTTCACCTCAAAAAATCTAGATCCCTCAGAACCACAAGGCGGGAGACTTAAACCTTGACACGGTTATTAATAGAACGTGCTGGAGGGACAGATTCATCACCCAGAGACTCCCTATGCTGTGGAACAAAATCCCGTTACATGTGAGGCAAAGCACCTCGCTGGCCTTGTTCAAGAGGAATCTTGACCAATGGATGGGAGATCGCAGATATACCCCAGGGATTACTTCAGTGTCACTGCTTGACAGAGGCACAGCAAAATAATAGGCATAGTTTTCTTCAAACTAAAGGGGTGGCGAAAGCCAAATAACTATGGGCTAGGCTTATAAATGCCCTTGGGCAGATAGCCTAGTATGAACCTATGAACCTATGAACCTATGAACATGCAACATTCCATCGTTATAACTGAGGCAGCTCAGGTACTCTGTTGGCTTCCACACAACAACCTGACACTGAGATCTGTGCATATTGTACACATGCAGCATTCCATTGTTATAATTGGGGCAGCTCAGGTACTCTGTTGGCTTCCACACAACAACCTGACACTCAGAGCTCTGCATATTGTACACATGCAACATTCCATCGTTATAATTGGGGCAGCTCAGGTAATCTGTGCTCTGCTGCTGTGATACCCACACATAGATGCTACTGCTATACTACATAGGATTGGGGGGCACACCTGACAATTGTAGACATTTCTGCTATGCCCACCTGATATTTTAGGTACCCTGTTGGCCTCCACACATCAACCTGACACTCAGAGCTCTGCATATTGTACACATGAAGTAATCCATCCTTCTACTTTGGCACGCACAGGTACTCTGTGCTCACTGTTATTACACCAACACATGGATGTTAATACATTTCAAAATAGGGTTTTGGGGGGGGGTACACCTGCCAACTGTGGACATTTGCTTTGACCATACTGGTATTTCTGGTAGTCTGTTGGCTTCCTTTTAAATGTGTATTCTGACCTATCCTGCAGACTACAGGCATATCAGTGTAGTACAGTTTATAGGTTTCATTGACCTACATTGCCATCTCAGACTTCCTACCCTTCATGAATGACATCCCACTTTCTGACCTGTTGTACTCTGTGTAGGTCTGGTTGATCTCAATTGCCATACCTTGAGGACCTTAGTATTTCCTTGTGTTCATCTACACCTGTCCTGCTGGCTGGGTGGGACTGTTGTTGGGTATGTGAACCTCTTTGACATGCATGTCTGTGCCCTATGGACACACATTTGGGCCAGCACATGTCCTGCAGTGGTTTGTTTTGCCTTGTCTGTTACTGCCTACTTTGTTGACACCAGTATTTGTTATGGTTTCATGTTGCCCATATAGCTGTCCACTATCTGCTGCCATCCCATTCAGCCACCCAATTCCCTTCCTTGCATGTTCACATCCATACCATTGATACAACTAGCAGACCATACTACTGCATTCAGTGATTGATAGGAAGGGTGACTTACCTTGCGGCTGTGCCAGTATTGAGGATGGCGCTGACGGGTTGACCATGTTAGATGCACATAGTACATTCCCTATACATGGTAAAGCACAGGCAGTGTCATTTTTGGCATCCCTTTCACTGTATATGCAAGTCAGAGAGAGTTTCCATTCCCTGGGTTCCTACTGTGTCAGTATGTGTGCTATGCATTGCCTGTTTGCCAAAGCCAAGGCAAACTGTGCATGCCTCCTTCTGCCTACAGGTGCAGGCTCAGGTTGTTCCTCCTCCGAGTCACTCTGTGCCTGTACAGGCCTTGGCAGTGGTGGGGGGGGGCTGTGTGGCCCTGCCCCATGCTGTTCCTGCTGCAGCTGTTTCTGCAGGATCATATTGTGTAGCATGGCACATACAATGACAATTTGGGTACATGTAGCTGGAGAGTACTGCAAGGCTCCACCGGATGTGTCCAGGCACTGGAACTGCGACTTGAGCATCCCAAACACACGCTCTATTATGATTCTGGTCTGTGCGTGTGCCTCATTATGGAGCTCTTGTTTGGGTGTGTGTGCATTTCTGATGGGTGTCATCAGCCATGGCTCCAGTGCGTAACCAGCATCCCCCAATAGGTGCCCATATGGGATGTCCCCACTGGCAAATGTCTGGTACAGCTGCATTAGATGCCAGATGTGGGAATTGTGATAGCTCCCAGGGCTTCCTGCACACACATTCATTATAATGCCCTGGGCATCACACACAACCTGGCAGTTGATGGAGGGGAAACCCTTGCAGTTTATATAGACTCTGCCCTGCTCATTGGTTGGTGCTTTTATGTGCAAGTCTATAGCACCCACTACTTCAGGGTATTCTGCTATTTGTTGGAAGAGACGCATATTGCTGGCCAACGCCTCACGGGTGTTGAGGAAATATATGTGCTCACCGGCATGTGCTGACATGGCATCCAGGAACTGGTGGAGTACCCTGGATGCTGATGCCTGTGAGATCCCCATGATACCCCCAGTTGGCCTTTGGAAGGTACCTGTGGCTAGTATTCTTAAGCCTACACATACCTTGGTTTCCAGTGGGACTTGTTCCCCTCTGTTGGTTCTGTGTCTGAGGTGTGGCCGGCACAGCTCAACGATATGCTGTAGGAGGTCCCTGTCCACCCTATAGTGCTCCACTATCTCCAGCTCATGTAGCCTCTGGTAGGTTTCCCTGGGTCTGTACACTCTCCTGCTCCTCCTCACTGTGGGTTGATCATCAGCATTCACATCCTCATCACCCTCAGCCTCTTGCACATGCTGGTTTATGATAGCAAAAGCAGCCCCTAACATTTTTCTCTTGCTTTCATTTTGTAAAATTTCCCTGTTTGTATACACTGGTGGTGCAGAGTTTTTTTGGGAAAAAATAAGAGGGAAAGGTGTTTGCATAGTTTATAGTGGTGTGCTGGGCTGGGCTGGTCTGCTGCCTGTGTAATTGTCTGATTCTGATACATTTCACCTGCCAGCTAAGCCAGTTCTCCTTGATTACCTTCCTACTGCTGTTTTCCCTTCCCATTGCCTCCCTGTTTAATCCCATGTGCACGTTGCGCAAGCAGAGTGCTCAAATGTGCACACTGCTGCTATTTCATGGTTTAACTTCTTTTTTCTTCCTGTAAAGCCCGGTGCACAGAGCACACACCCGCTTACACTTTGTAACGAGTGCTAGGCAAGTTTAGACACACCTCCTAGCTTAGCTTTGCTAAACTAGGAGTAAACCTGAGCCACAGGGCTCCAATCTGCTTACAGTAGGCCTGACACACCCACCCATGATGTCACCTACCTCCTAGTCTTGCACCCAGCTATTCATACTCTTACACTTTTGGGACCTGCCTCATATGCTGGGGAAATTTGGGATTCACTATCCTTCCCCTCATTTGCATAGGATTGCCTGCTAATGCATAGTTACATGTGTGACACTGAGCCTCCCCCCTTAGCAACCACTACTCACTGGCCAGGTTGTCTTCTGCCTGCCATTGACTTGCTTGGCAGAATACTGATTTTAGTTAGAATGCTTATTTTAGGTTTATTTTCTTATTTTCCCCCGATCCCGTTTGTGCGCCGCTGCCCTATGCTTAAACAGCCGAGATCATCGAAAAAAAATAAAAGTTGATTTTTTAATTTTTTTTGCATTGTTTGCAATGCCAATGGCCTTATACTTGGCCATTGGCATGCTTCCTCAATGATATGCAGCCTTTATTTGGGGCTGTCATAGCTCCGTTTTGGATTTTTCAGAAATGTACCCGGTTACTAACCGAGTACATTTCTGCAGATAGCGCTATTCTTGCACGGACTGTTGCAAGCTTCCTGGATTGCAAAATCACCTAATTTGCATGGATTTCACCTGCAAATAGGGTGATTTGCATACCAGGGATTTGTCCGTGCAAGATTAGTGTAGGAGCGCTCGTGCATGCCCCTTCCGGCTGTTTTTGGATCGCACTGCAGACATATTGCCTGTGTGGGCTCCTGCACCAATATTGCACTTCGTGCAAGCTTTTGTGAATCCAGAGGATTTTGTATGTGTTTAACTAATGCATATATCCCTATTATTTCAGCATTTATTGTCTTTGTATCCTAATGTTTACCACAACATTTTGTATATATTTTGGTGTCCAGATCATCCTCATCTTCTATTTTTATGACATGAGCACACTTTCCCCTTAAATCGTTAAATATCTTCCCTTCTTGGCATTTTTCATACTTCCTTTCATTTGCTTGCTCAGGTGATTTCCTTGCCACCAGGCCACACATATTACTGACACTTTATTTTTAAATAAAAGAGATCAAATCCCATTTTTGCAGTTCAGTTTTCTGTCACAGTGTCTGAAATGCTAAATAACATAAAAATATATATGAATTATACCAAATAAATACATTTTTAGAAGTCATACTTACTTCTTTTCTTTAAAGACAGCTCAACACATAAGCATACTTCAATAATAACCTACTTTTGATGTTCTACATGGAATGATTTTTTGACTTTAAGAAGCCAACCATTCTGACAGTAAATACAAACTGTTATCCAAAACCATGTACATCTGTCTTACATCAGACCTCATTTTAAAATATGCTATAGCTGTAATTAAAAATAAAATATGGCTACTGCAACCAAGATCTCAGAAGCTATGCTCTTAAGATTTTCTAAAATGTGATTTATAAATTTTATTCTATTACTTATACAGCTTTTATGTATAGTGGTATAACAAATTCATTTCTACAAACCACTGATGTTCCGTACAATTATAATACTCCTGTAACAATCCCTTTGCTGTTTATACTTTCTTCCTCAAGTAATCCTATCAGTTTTGCAGGGTGTCATTTAAAAACTCATTTTAACCTTACAGACTAGTGCTTATTAATACTTTGTAAACAGATAATTATCTTCAGGTTGTTCATCTACTTCTTCTTCCCTTGTATATGTGTTGCACCCAGCAGTAATAACTGGACGCAGAAATCCATCTTTATATACTGATACACTTTGTGTGCTCAGTCGATGCTATTTGTGAGCTGCTGATCATATCAGTAGCACAAATTAATCCTCCAGAATAGCAGAATTAAAGTGATATCATGCAACTACCAGACAATAGAGCTGGCTTTTTACTGCAGTCACAGTGTGCACAGCTCCCTCAGCCATAGTCTAGGGCTAAAACAGTAAAACACATACAGCGTCAAAAGAGAAGCACACAAAATGGAAAATTAAATCTTTTCTAAAGAACCCTACTTCATACATTTGTAGCATAAATTAATTGTCCTAACAGGTTTCTGCAGTCATAAAGCTCACCAGATTACTAAATCTGCATCTAAGATATTAAAACAGACACAGAGTGAAATAGCTCCAAAAGCAGCTGCAAAATACAAGCCTACTCAGCTAGGAAATTCAGCGTTAAAGAGATTTGCTGATGCCACTTTGTTTGGAATCCACCCAGTAATGAAAATGGCAATACAAAATCTGGAATGTTCTATCCATGTTGTTGTTTGTGAGTCTGACATTTGTGCCAAACCAAATCACTTCCTTTGCAATAGCCTTTCTCCGCTGGTAGCCTCAATGAGTACTTATTTCCCACTTAATACTCTGTAGTAGTCAAAGTGACAGAGTATTTGCAATATGAAGCTGAGTTTGAGACTATTCTTAAAATACAAAGTAATTAATTTGCTGGATCTTTCTGGGGCAGGTATTCATAATTAACCATCTATTACTTTCTATTACGCAGGAGACATTGTTCAATGTACCTCTGTTAACAAGGAACTGCTTCAGAACTGCATTCCTGATAAAACTTAACAAGAAAACCCTATGGTAGTCCAGCATGATCCGTCTCTGATTAATCATAACTGGGGACTTTGTACACACCCTCATTATTACTGACTCATAATTCTTTTTCCTTACCTTATGGGTCATCAAGAATGCTGTAAATGTGCTACATCAAGGTTCTGTGCCCAGAGGTGACAATGTTCAGGTCCACAAAACTGCTGAGCTATATATCATTGCTCCCTGTGCTGTTTAAATATTTTAACAAATTATACTGTCACAGTTGTGGGCAGCTGCAGTGGTCCAGCTTCACAGCAAGAGGTTCTCCGGTTTGATCCTCAGCTGGGGTGCCTTCTGTGCGGAGTCTGCATGTCCTCCCTGTGGTCACATGGATTTCTTCTGGGTGCTCTGTTTTCTGCCCACATCCCAAAGACATGCTACAGGTGGATTGGGCATTCTAAATTGGCCCTAGGTGTGAGTGTGTGCATGTATGTGTCTTCTGTGGAAGGTTGGGTGCCAGGCTGGCAACTGGACACCGTAAAACTCCACTGCCAATCATGAGCAGACAGGTGATCTGCTGTGGTGACCCCTAACCAGGAAAATTCAGAAGAAGATACTTTCACAATTGCATGAACACAGTCTGGCCTATGCTTTATTTTTTTCACATGTACCGCAACTTCATACCAAGAAACAGTACCATAATAGTCGTCTGTTGCCTACATGACAGAATTTTCAAGAATGTGGATGAAGGTTGAATCAATCACTCACATTGTTTTGCAGACTTAGCTAAAGCCTATGATTGACAGTTGGCCATAAGCTAATACTAGAGATGCACATTGATGTTTATCTTTCTGGTTCTAGTCTTGTTCCAAAGATGGAACTCTTACAAAGAAAGCCAAAATGACTTGCTCCTCACTCAGAAGTATCTCAACTGACATCATAGCTCTCACACTCTTAGCATAAAAATCAGTACAAAGCCACATATATAATGTTGAGACAAAGACCCAAAAATAGTGACACATTTTAAATATTGCTCTTATAAACTTAAAAAGCTGTTAGAATAAAACATGTTGTTTTGCTATGCATTTTCTGAAGGCTATGATGTCTGAAACTTAGACTGAAGATATGATGATAGCCCTCAGGACTTTGTACCAGGACATATTCCCTTCTCTTCTCTTCCCTTCTCTCTTCCCTTCCCTTCTCTTCTCTTCTCTTCTCTTCCCTTCTCTTCTCTTCTCTTCTCTTCTCTTCTCTTCTCTTCTCTTCTCTTCTCTTCTCTTCTCTTCTCTCCTCTTCTCTTCTCTTCCCTTCTCTCTTCTCTTCCCTTCCCTTCCCCTCCCTTCTCTTCTCTTCTCTTCTCTTCTCTTCTCTTCTCTCCTCTCCTCTCTCTTCTCTTCCCTTCCTTCCCTTCTCTTCTCTTCTCTTCTCTTCTCTTCTCTTCTCTTCTCTTCTCTTCTCTTCCCTTCCTTCCCTTCCTTCTCTTCTCTTCTCTTCCCTTCCCTTCTCTTCTCTTCTCTTCTCTTCTCTTCTCTTCTCTTCTCTTCTCTTCTCTTCTCTTCTCTTCTCTTCTCTTCCTTTCCCTTCCCTTCTCTTCTCTTCTCTTCTCTTCTCTTCTCTTCTCTTCTCTTCTCTTCCTTCCCTTCCCTTCTCTTCTCTTCTCTTCTATTCTCTTCTCTCTCTTCTCTCCTCTTCTCGTCCCTCCTCTCCTCTCCTCTCTTCCCTTCCCTTCCCTTCCCTTCTCTTCTCTTCTCTTCTCTTCTCTTCTCTTCTCTTCTCTTCTCTTCTCTTCTCTTCTTCTCTTCCTTCTCTTCTCTTCTCTTCTCTTCTCTTCCCTTCCTTCCCTTCTCTTCTCTTCTCTTCCCTTCTCTTCTCTTCTCTTCTCTTCTCTTCCTTCCTTCCATTCCTCCTTCTTCTCTTCTCTTCCTTCCCTTCCTTCCCTTCTCTTCTCTTCTCTTCCCTTCCATTCCTTCTCTTCTCTTCTCTTCTCTTCTCTTCTCTTCTCTTCTCTTCTCTTCTCTTCTCTTCTCTTCCCTTCCCTTCCTTCTCTTCTCTTCTCTTCTCTTCTCTTCCCTTCCATTCCCTTCCCTTCCCTTCTCTTCTCTTCTCTTCCCTTCCCTACCCTTCTCTTCTCTTCTCTTCTCTTCTCTTCTCTTCTCTTCTCTTCTCTTCTCTTCTCTTCTCTTCTCTTCCCTTCTCTTCTCTTACCTCCTCTTCTCTCCTTATTAGCAACCAAACCGGAGATATCCTAAGCCTTTAGTCTTCCTATCTGCTGCTGGCTTTTGTTTCTGTATGCATTGCCTATCAACTATCACAAATTCGATTTTTGATATTCTGTTTTCAGATCAATTTTTGAAAGACTCACCAAACATGTAAGCAGCAAGTAAACTTTTCCAAAATTAAAGTCATATGGTTTGATGCTTTTACTAAATGGTCTCTCTCTTCTCTTTGACATTCAATATGCTGCCCTAATGGAAACAAACTTGAAACAGTACAGAAAGACAGATGTGTATTTTGGTACATGGTTAGATCTAAAATTCAGATTTAGACACTAACTTGATCAGTGAAACACCAAGCTCTGCTGACTGCTTGATAGCTTTAAGAGTACTGATAGACTGTTGTACCAAGAAACTCCTGCAACCAGTGGGATGGGGTCAAGTATGCCCGGCTTCATGACAAAGCCTTCTCATGGTTAACTCCTCTATCTCCAGGCTGAAGGAAGACTTACCCCCAGATTTATGAAGCCCTTTATAGCATGCAGGATTAGTCTAAGAGCTATTTTCGTCAATATGACCGACGTGCGATCCAGGAACGAGCTCCCGGGACGTGCAAGTGAGCTCTTAGACTAATCCTGCATGGACTGACTTCCTGTATGCAAATTACCCTCATTTGCAGGTGAAAACCATGCGAATGAGGGTAATATGCAATCCAGGAAGCTGGCAGCTGTCCGTGCAGGACGAGTGCAGTGTACAGAAATGTACTCGGTTAGTAACCGAGTACATTTCTGCAAACTACAAAATGGAGCTATGACAGCTCCAAATAAAGGCTGCATATCATTGATGAAGCATGCCAATGGCCAAGTAGAAGGTCATTGGCACTGCAAAATGTGTAAAAAATAAATAAAACAACTTTTTTTTTTGCTGATCTTGCCTGTTTAAGCATAGGGCAGCGGTACACAAACGGGATCGGGGGAAAATAATAAAACAAACCTAAAATAAGCATTCTAACTTAAAGCAGTATTCTGCAATGCAAGTCAGTGGCAGGCATAAGACAACCTGGCCAGTCAGTAATGGTTGCTAAGGGGGAGGCTCAGTGTGGGACATTTAACTATGCATTAGCAGGCAATCCTATGCAAATGAGGGGAAGGATAGTGAATCCCAGATTTCCCCAGGGTGTGATTCAGGTCCCAAGAGTGTAAGAGTATAAATAGCTGGGTGCAAGACTAGGATATAGGTGACATCATCAGGGTGTGTGTCAGGCATACTGTAAGTGGATTGGAGCACTGTGGCTCGGGATTGCTCCTAGCTTAGCACAGCTAAGCTAGGGGGTGTGTCTAAACCTGCCTAGCACTCTTTACAAAGTGTAAGCGGGTGTGCATGCCGCACACTGGGTTTTACAGGAAGAAACAGGAAGTTAAACCAGGAAATAGCAGCTTTGTGCACATTTGAGCACTCCGTTTGAGCGACGCACACACGGGCTTAAACAGGGAGGCAATGGGAAGGAAAAACAGCAGTAGGAAGGCAATCAAGGAGAACTAGCTTAGCTGATAGGTGAAATGTATCAGAATCAGCCAATTACACAGGCAGCAGACCAGCCCAGCCCAGCCCAGCACTATAAACTATGCAAACACCTTTCCCCCTTGTTTTTTTCCCAAAAGCTCTGCACCACTGGTGTATACAAACGGGGAAATTTTACAAAATGAAAACAAGCTTTAGATCTTGCCTCTTAAACCTAGTTGATTTCTTTGAAACAGTTACCAAAGCCATAGATGAGGGCAAGGTAGTCCACACAGCCTACCTGGACCTCGCAAAAGCCTTCGACATAATACCCCACTCGGGCATCATAAATAAGCTTACCAGCTTAAATATCAACCCCTATATCACAAGATGGGTTGCAAACTGGCTCAGAGATAGAACCCACATGGTCAGAATCGCAGGTGCCATGTCTGAATCCAAACCAGTTACAAGTGGCATCCCACAGGGCTCAGTTCTGGGACCTCTCTTGTTTGGTATATACTTCTCTGAGGTTCAGGCTAACACAGGGGGGATTATGGCTGACAAAGTTCGCAGATGACTGCAAACTGGGGACCATAATCGAATCTCCAGCTGACACAAGCATCCTCCAAAAGGGTCTCACAGAGACGGATGCTTGGTGCCAGAGCCACGGCCTCAAGCTAAATGCTAACAAGTGCATAGTCATCCCCTTTGGGAAAAACAAGGTGCCCACAAATTACCACATAGGTGGTAATCCATTAAGTACGGAAGAAGTAATTACAGATTTGGGGACCAACGTAGATAGTAATCTCTCCTTTGATAATCACGTTGCCAAAGTGGTTAGAAAGACCTTCTATATAGCCCACCTTATCACGAAAGGGTTCGCATCTAGATCAAGAGAGGTCATTGTGCCCCTCTACTCATCAGGCACATAATTGAATACAATGCCCCTTTTGGGATGTACTTTACCCAACACCTGCAGCAACTGGAGAGACCCCAAAAGTACCTCACCAAGAGGATCATGGGCTACAAACAGATGTCCTATGCAGCTCGACTAAAGAAACTCCAGCTCTACTCAGTTGCTTACCGCCTACTCAGAGGCGATCTATGCCTGACGTACAAAACCATGTCAAACCCAGAATTAATGGACATGCTCCACCTCAAAAAATCCAAGTCCCTTAGAGCTACATGCTCCAGGGACCTAAACCTCAGCACAAAAATAAATAGGACATGCTGGAGGGACAGATTCATTTCCCAAAGGCTCCCCTCACTCTGGAATAGAATCCCAATTCATGTTAGATATAGCCCTTTGCTGACCCTCTTCAAGCGAAATTTGGATGCGTGGATGGGAAATCGCAAATTCACCCCTGGGATCTCTCCTGTGTCCCTGCTAGACAGAGGCCCAGTAAACTAATCTTAAAAGGGTACCGTCTGTGGCCTACTTTACAGAGGCACAGTAGGCTAATCTAATAGGGAGGCAGAAGCCAAATACACTCTGGCTAGGCTTATAAATGCCCTAGGGCAGATAGCCTAGTATCTACCTATGAACCTAAATGTTAGGGGCTGCTTTTGCTATCATAAATCAGCATGTGCAAGAGGCTGAGGGTGGTGAGGATGTGAATGCTGCTGAGCAATCCACAGTGAGGAGGCGGAGAAGAGTGTACAGACCCAGGGTAACCTACCAAGGGATACATGGGTTGGAGATAGTGGAGCGCTATAGGGTGGAAAGGGACCTCCTACAACAAATTGTTTAGCTGTGCCGGCTAAGCCTCACACACATAACTAACAAAGGGGAACCCATCCCAGTGGATACCAAGGTATGTGTAGGCCTAAGAATACTAGCTACAGGCACCTTCCAAAGGCCAACTGGGGATATGATGGGGATTTCACAGGCATCAGCATCCAAGGTACTCCACCAGTTCCTGGATGCCATGTCAGGTAATGTTGGTAAGCATGTATATTTCCCCATCACCCGTTAGGCGTTGGCCAGCAATATGCATCTCTTCCACCAAATAGCAGAATACAATGAGGTAGTGGGTGCAATAGACTGCATGCACATATGCATTAAAGCACCACCTGATGAGCAGGGTAGGGTCTACATCAACCACAAGGGCTTCCCCTCCATCAACTGCCAGGTCATGTGTGATGCCCAGGGCATAATAATGAATGTCTGTGCTGGCTGACCTGGAAGCTACCACAATTCCCACATCTGGCATCAGACGCAGCTGTACCAGACATTTGCCAATGGGGACATCCCACATGGTCACCTAGTGGGGGATGCTGGATAAGCACTGGAGCCATGGCTGATGACATCCAACAGAAATGCACACACACCCAAGCAACAACTCCATAATGAGGCACACACACAAACACGAATCATAATAGAGCATGTGTTTGGGATGCTCGATGCTCAAGTCATGGTTCCGGTGCCTGGACACATCTGGTGGAGCCTTGCAGTACTCACCAACTACATGTACCCAAATTGTCCTTGTATGTGCCATGCTACACAATAGGATCCTGCGGAAACAGCTGCAGCAGGAACAGCATGGAGCAGGGCTACACAGCCCCCCACCATTGTCAAGGCCTGCACAGGCACAGAGTGACTCAGAGAAGGAACAACCTGAGCCTGCCCCAGGTAGGCAGAAGGAGGCATGTCCAGTATGCCCTGGCCTTGGTAAAGAGGCAATGCATAGCACATGAACTGACACAGTAGGGACCCAGGGAATGACACCTCTCTCTGACTCACACATACAGTAAAAGGGATGCCAAACATGACACTACCTGTGCTCAACCATGTACAGGGAGTGAACTATGTGCATCCGACATAGGCAGCCCTGCAGCACCATCCTCAATACTGGGACACCCGCAAGGTAAGTGACTCACATATGTCAGTTTGGGGGTCACATACCCAACAACAGTTACAGCCAGTAGGATAGGTGTAGACAAACAAACAAATGCTCTGTTATAGCCTCTGAATGAGCCCTATGGGTAACCCCTCCCCCAGACCTACACAGACAGACTACAGCAGGCCAAGCAGTTGGATGTAAGTTGTGAAGGCTAGGAAGTCAGAAACTAAGACCTATCTGCAAGCTGCCTCTCAGTTAAACAGGATACTTTAAAAGAATATCTTCTGGTGTCTTACAAGCACCCTGTTTACTCTACCTACCAGCTATGTAGAGTTATACTGCAACAGTGGGTTTATTCCTGTTCTCTGGACCTATCTTTAAGCTGCCTCTCAGTTAAACAGGATACTTTAAAAGTTTATCTTCTGGTGTCTTACAATCACCCTGGGTAGGTTTACATTTAAATATCTTTGTATTCCTGACAATTTGTACAGTATCATTCTGAGACTTGCACTCTAGGACCTGCACCCCCCTGCATTTTCCTTGCAGGACTTTAAATCTTTATTTCTACTTGGGAAATCTTGGGTTTCTGCTGACTTACTCCCATTAACATTACCCTGCAAAGAACAGTGTATGTGTTCAACTTTCCTTATATGTAGGGTAGCACACACTCAATCAGACCAACACTGTCCCCTCCTGAAACCCTCTTTAGCCAACCCCACCTTTACTCCCACTGCCTAATAATTTCCTTTACGGTCATTCCCAGTGGAAAAGTTTGAATTTGGTTACAGAAATCAAGTATAGCCAAAATAGACTATATTTACCACTTACCCTGCAATCCTTGCCAAAGGTTTTAGCCCGCTCCATTCGCTCTGCTCACTCTGCTGCCCCTACCCCCAATTCCCTCCCACCACAGCTGTACTCAAATTTAATATAGCAAAAGGAAGCTCCCACTAATATCCAACCGATCAACTCATACCTCCCATAATCTCCACCCCTCTACTCCTCCTTCCTACTTATCATACATCCTAATCCCAACACAGTCATGTCACTAACTACTACAATTATAATCCTTTGCTGCACTATTCTAGCATTTACTACATCTTACGAAGACATTTCAGTCAATTCTCCCAACCACTTCCATTGCACTCTGTCAACTACCCCTCTCAAATTCCCACCACATGATTTCACTACTCCAACCCCAAAATGCCTCCTTCCACCACACCTACCTAATTACGAAGCCCGCACCTCATCTGAATGCAAATTATACCTCAAGCATTTCACTGCATATATAAAACATATCCTCCGCATTCCCTCTAAACTTACTCTCAGTGGAGACGTGCATCCTAACCCTGGTCCCAATTTCTCCAACCTCTCCACAAATCCCCCTCCGAATAGCTCCCCTATCACCCAAATCACACTTAATAAAAAGCCAACAGACCTCCTCATTATGTCTCTTAACATCAGAACATCTGTAACAAAATCCAAGACCTCCAGGCATACATACACCTGTATTCCCCTGACATCCTTACATCCTTATCCTAACAGAATCTTGGCTTAAACCTTTCATAAAAAGTGAAGAAATACTCCCACCTGGATATAACATCCTCCGCAAGGACAGAATCTCCAGAAAAAGAGAAGGAGTAGCACTGATGTATAAACATCACCCCAATATCCAAATTCTCACCCAGTCAGCTCCCCAGCTTGACAAGGAGGAAATATTCTATGCTACCCTAAAATTAAATCCTAAGAAAGCAATCAACTTAACAGGCTGCTACATCCCTCCAGGCCAAAAGCTATCCCCCTTTGAAAACCTATTAAACTGGGCCAACTCTCCCTACCCAAGGAAACCATTATACTCGGTGAATTTAACATCAACTGTCTATCCTGCAATAGTAAATCCCTAGCATTCCACCTAGATCTCCATGGCTTCTCACAGCTTTTTTAATCCCCAACCGGGATAAATAAAAACCCAAATAATCACACCATTCTTGATTGAACTACGTAACAAAGTCAAAAAGCAAGTAAAAGCAGACAAAGCCCTTTTCTATCAGACATCCCTAAACTTCTCCCAAAACAACCCAAAGCAATTCTGGTCCACAATTAGCTCTATCCTCTGCCCAGGGAAGTAAACACCCCCCCCCCCCCCAACAACCACCCCTCTCTCCACCTGTAGCATAGCTGACTATTTCAACAAACATTTTACAGAGACCATTCTTTCCCAAACTAAAAAACACTTCCCTACATCAACACCCCCCACACCCAAATCAACTCCACCCCTCCCTCCCTTCTTCCTTTCCACAGTATCCACCTCCAACATAAAAAAACTACTGACAAAACTTAAACCCACAAGACTAGCAGCTGACAACCTGCCCACAGAATACCTAAAAATAGCAGCTGATGTTTTAGCTTATCCCATCTCCATATTAATCAACCGTTCCATATCTGAGTCCTATGTGCCAGCCTTATGGAAAATATCCCACATCATACCACTACACAAAGGCGGCCCCTCAACAAACATCTCCAACTACCACCTCATTGCCATCCTCTCACCTCTCTCCAAGATACTCGAAAAATGTATCAACTCACAGATCTCCAATTATCTCCTAGACAATAATCTCCTCTCCTACACACAGCATGGTTTCAGACCACACCATAGTACCACGACTGCACTGATCTCCTTCACTAACACCATTCTCCAACATAAAAACAATGGCCTTTTCTCCTCTGCTGTATTTCTTGACCTATCAAAGGCTTTTGATATTGTATCACATGATCTTCTACTCTCTGCACTCTCCAAACTCTCCTTTTCCATACCTGCCATCAGTTGGTTCCACAGCTATCTACACAGCCACCAGCAGTCAGTTGTCTGGCACAACGATCTATCCCCTCACCTCCCTGTTACTCTTGGGGTTCCCCAAGGCTCCATCTTTGGCCCCTTGCTTTTCTCCATTTTTACCAATGACTTGCACACCGCCACCAAACATGCCTCCCTCATACAGTATGCAGATGACTCCACTCTTATCTGCTCAGCTCCAACTCTAACAGAACTACAACATATCACTCAAGCATCTTTTTCTTCTGTTGAAAGTTGGCTATTAAATGCTCAACTCCTTCTCAACCCAAATAAGACCAAACTCCTCATCTTTCAACCCTAGAAATCTACCCCGAACATCCCCCATTTCAACATATTTGCCAAAGACAACACTTCCATCTCACCAACAGCCCACACTAAGCTACTTGGTATACAGATTGACAACAAACACAAATTTGACACTCACATATCACTCACAATAAAAAAGTCCATAAAAAAATGGGTTCTTTGTATAGAAACCAACAATACCTAACCAAACCAGCCAGAATCTCTATAGCAACTTCCCAACTAATCTCAGCCCTACTCTATGCATCACCCATACTCACAAATCTTCGACAATCAGACCTAAAGAAACTCGAAGCCTGCTACAATAAAATTGCAAAATTTGCATCAGGGGACTCCCACCGCAGTCACCACTGTGTCTCCCTTAGAAACCTAGACTGGCTTGAGCTTCTTCAACTCCTAGACCTAACCCAACTTACCTTTGCTCATAAACTTGTAAACCTCCCTCTTAAAATTCCCTCACTTCATACACTTCTCCAACCCTACCAATCCTCCAGACCCCTTCGCTCCTGCAACAAAAATCTACTTCAAGTCACCAAACCCAACAACTCTGCAGGGGAACCGCTATTCTCCTACTCCATATCCAAAATCTGGAACTCACTTCCCATTGCCATAACTACCCTCCCTTCCAGCAGTTTATTCAAAAATGCTCTTAAAGCACACCTAAAATCTCACTGGCTATGTCCTTGTCCATACCCCAACTAATCCCCCCTTTCTTCTGTACCACTAATTAGCTGCTAGCTCTACTATTAGCTGTCAACAGGTTATCAGTATTTCATTACTATTTCATATTCTTTAACTAGCAGATGATTGCAGTACGATGTTTACTCTTTTCTCTATGTGAGAAATTAATACTACTAGGCAAATGTCTTGCGCCTTATATTGTTATTATACTCTGACATACGTCATTACCTGTCAGACTGTGTCTTTGCTATAAATATGCTGCTTTTTTTTTCTCTGAAATGCTAGATTATACTCTTATATTATGTGAAAGTTTGCTTGTCTGAATATATGGAGCCTTCCTTGTGATATTATACTCTGACATATAGGTCATTTCTCCTGTTGAACTGTGTCTTTACTATAAATATACTGTTTCTTTTTTTATCTGATATGCTAGATTGTACTCTTATATTATGTAAATTTCATATGTCTAAATATATGGAGCATTTCTCCCCGGGCCTCCGCTGAAAATGGGCTTATACCCAGTCAGACTTTCCCAGTCAACAAATGTAAAATAAAATAAATACATAATAAATAGTTAAAGCTAATATCTGTAGTACATTGTTATGCCTCTAACCAGCATGATAGGTAAGACTACAGACTGAAATGGAGTATCCGACATACCAGTACAGTCCTAGCAAATGTGTAAAAGTGTCAGGTGTGCCCCCCCATCCTATGTACACTTATAGTAACAGTCAGGTGTACCACCCCCTTTCCTGTGTAGAAATGTAGATACAGTCAGATGCCGCCCCCCCCCCCCCGGCTATGCAGAAATGTAGCAACAGTCAATGCCAAATGACTGATGTATACCCTGCAGACACAGCATGCTACCTGTCGGTGTACAACACAAAGGTCAGCGCCTGGACTTGATCCACATATGCAATATAGATGGCCATACTGAGCATGCTCATACACTTAGAGGAATGAAGGCAATGTCAGTCAACAACAGACTGAAAGGTCATACTGGGCATGCTCACATACTTAAACACATGAAGGCCATGTCTGCAAACACCAGTGGACCAGATATATCTGGCAGTTGCAGTTCTTAGTGCAGACACATGTCAGTATGCACCACTCCTGCCTTGCACACACAGTGGATAGGAATACAGACATATATGTAAGGACAACACACTATAATAACCAAAGGTAGATGGACATAGATGTGTGGAAGAGGGTGACCATGACAAGGAGCCATCCAGGCCTGTCCCACCCAGCACACAGCCAAAGGGCCACAAACATATGAGGTGCAGATGTCACTCACTGCAGATACTAGCCACCAGTATCTGTCAGCATGACAGACTATGTGGTGCACATGCCAGTTGTGCAACATGACTGTACAAGGAAGTAGTCATCTAGTAGCTGTATACATGTACCTGTGACATATGACCCCATGTGTGCCCGCATGTGGCATGTCAACCCCTACATGAATGGGTTATGGCCCATGTACACACCGACCTCCCCATAGCAGTATTATGACAAGCCTGCTGAGGTCATCCAATGTGAAATACACCTTTGGGAGAGCTGTAGCTCAGTAATCTCCATGGCACATCCTATAACTGTGTACTGCTGTAGTGATAAACTAGTTAGGTAGTAGTTCTAACCCCAGTCTTGGCAAGTGTGTGTTTGTGTGCATGTCGGTCTGTCTCTGACTGTGTAGAGAGAAATGCTTTTTAGGCTACTCACACTCCATACAATTCATATACTCAACTTTGGCAAGGCTGCTGATGTCACTCACCTAGAAATACACCTCTGGGAAAGTGAGAGCCCAGTAATCTCTGTCGCGTGTCCTGTAACTGCTGTAGTGTGACAAAGTAGTTAGGTAGGTGTTCTAACCCCAGACCTGGCAAGTGTGTGTGTCTGACTGAGTAGAGAGCAATGCTTTTTAGGCTACTCACACTCTGTACAATTCATATACTCAACTTTGGCAAGGCTGCTGATGTCACTCACCTAGAAATACACCTCTGGAAAAATCATAGCCCAGTAATCTCCATAGTGTATCCTGTAACTGCATACTACTGTAGTGTGATAAAGTAGTTAGGTCAATGTTCTAACCCCAGACCTGACAACTGTGAGTGTATGTCTGACTGAGTAGAGAGCAATGCTTTTTAGGCTACTCACACTCCATACAATTCATATACTCAACTTTGGCAAGGCTGCTGATGTCACTCACCTAGAAATACACCTCTGAGAAAGTTATAATCCAGTAATCTCTGTAGCATGTCCTGTAACTATGCACTGCTGTAGTCTGATAAAGTCATTAGGTAGGTGTTCTAACCCTAGACTTGGCAAGTGTGTGTGTGCATGTGTGTGTGTGAATCTTTGTGTTTCTGACTGAGTAAGGAGCAATGTGTTTTAGGGTACTCACACTCCTTAGAATTCATCTACTCAACTTTGGCAAGGCTGCTGATGTCACCCACTTAGAAATACACCTCTGGGAAAGTTGTAGCTCAGTAATTTTTGTAGCGCGTCCTGTAACTGCATACTGCTGCAGTGTGATTTAGAATTGTGGCATTGTTCCATCTCCACCCATGACAGTTCTGGATGTTTTGTGTGTGTTTCAATGTCTGTGTATGGAGCAATGCATTATAGGCTACTCACTCGCAGTACATTTTAAATGCCCTAATTTGGCAATCCTGCTGATGTCATTCATTGTGAAATACAACTTTGGGGCACAAGTTCTTTAGTAATCCCTGTGGTGTGACCTATAACTGCTTCATGCTGAAGTGTGATGTAGGCCTTGGTCAGGGGTTCTATATCCACACATGTCAGTTGTGAATGATTTGTGCGTGCCTCACTGTCTGTGTAGGGAGCAATGCATTTTAGTCTAGTCATTCACATTACAGTTGAAATGCCCTACTTTGGTAGTCATGCTGATGTCATTCACTGTGAAATACACCTTTGGGGAAGGATTTCTCTAGTAATCCCTATAAACATGCGTGGATGTGTGTTTGTGTATGTATATGTACATAACAGAAACTTGAATGACTATGCTCTGGCTTGAACATTTTACACTGTTTTTACAGCGTCTTGTCCCACTAAAAATGTTTTTTTGTTGTTTTGCAGCCTTAAACGTGTCGTTTTTACTAATTACCTCATAGGGATTTAAATGTTTTTGGTTTGAATAATCACATGTTGTTAAATGAAATGTGATTGTTCATTCTGGACCCAGTAAACCAAAGCATTTTAGAAAAGGTTATTCTTATTAGAGAATACAGGTTTGTAAAATATCTCTATTGTCTTTTATGACTGTTAAATTTGATAGACCACCTGACATAATTGAAAAATTATGAAGAATTATATGATTAGGATTATTATTATTGTCATTATTATTAGCTGTAATAATAGTGTGAAGCCATAAAGGTCACTGGAGGAATAGAAAATTCAGTTGTTTTTTCTGTAAATAATCATTAGTATAGTTGGACAGTGAAAAAAAACTAAATTATTCAGACAGCTTTCAAATTGCATAACTATATGTACTGTCATCTGAATGAGCATGGGTTTTGTACCATCAGTCTAGGTGCAAAGCAGCAAGCATGTAGAAAAATTAAAAATCAGTGTCGGTAATAAGATCAGACTGGAATATGTTGAGCTCTATGTTATTTTGTATAAAATATTTTTGAAAAGACTGACAGATACTGGATAAAATGAAATGTCTATGTATTGTCACATTTATAGAAATCAGGAGAGATCAGAAGAGACTTTAAAGCATTTTGCCAAGAGCATTAGTGGTTCTGGACTCTATAGTAAACATAATGCTACCCAGCTTAAATCACTGGCAAACTTGATATAATATACTTTTCTGTCAACATACACAGGCTTTGAAAAAGAAAAGTGTCAGAAGGGAGTGGGTCAAATACTGAACCCTTTTCTGCTCCCACTGCTAAGTCTTGTAGGATCTGAAACTTCTCCACATACATAGACGTAATATACCTATGATATCAGGTAAAATACGGTAGTCCTCCCATTCCGCAAAGGTGGCACGAATCAGACCATGCTAACTTTACAGCAGTTAAGCTCGGACATATTTTATGCAAAGTGATGAAAGCAACCACTATGGAGCCTATGCAAAATGACACCTGGGATCTCTTGCTTCTTAAAATGAACCATGATTGCTTTGTGAAAGATAGCTGCTTTTCATTGAATCTTCTCACATTTATAAAGGCTAATTAAATTAGCTGAAGGACTATGCCAAAGTATTTCTTATAATCCTAATCCAGGGATTAAAAGCAAGCTCGGAGCTCAGACCAATGGATATGCATATAAGTGGACTGAGAAATGCTTATTGTATGGTTTCATAGAGCTTGTATGCTTCAATTTGTGAAGGGCTGTTTCAATGAGGTCAAGTGATGCATATGGTGAATTATCATCTAGATTTGAGAGGTAAGCAGATTTATCTCCTGGGAGCTAAAGCTAGGACTGAATTTATTTAGCCAAGCTATTTGTGATATCTTGTGGATTAAGAAGACAGAGTTATTGGACTCCAGGGCACTTCACTCATGGTTTTACTTGTATGTAAATGTTATAATCGAATTTTATAACATTTTGTTTGTCGAGTTAGTTTTATGCTGAGTTTGAGGAGACTTTATTGGCTTACGTTTCCGTACTTCATTTGGTATCATGATTTGTTTCATGATTTGGGCTTATGTTTCTAAGCAGGGAAGATCTTTTTTTCCTGTAATATAATATTTTAATTGAAAATTCCACCAACTTAATTTCTTCTCACGTCCCCCATAGTGCTATATTTTAGGAGAAATATTCAGTAGAATATTTTCAAAATTTCAACTGTGACTATACTTTGGATACTGAGGATTATACTTTAATTTATGTTGGTGAGAATGTTGTTAATCTTAGGACAGCTGCTAGTGAAAAAAGTCACAGAATAGTGAGGAGCGTTGAGCAAAGTTTTCTTTGTATTTATGGAGAATATGATAGTATTATGGTAATATTTAGCAAATGATGGCATAATAACATGCAAGTAGTGGTGCGTGGCACAAACTGGAGGAATTATGATTATAATAATATCACTGATATTACTGTCCCTAGTGAGAGTGTTAGCCATTCACTCAGGGAGTCTAATATTAATCAATTTCAGGTCAAATGGCAGGATATCTATTTATAGTTGCATCTATATCTACAGTATATCTATACGCATATCTGTCTTTCTGTCTATCTGTTTGCATGTCTATCTATGTATTTATTTTATACCACCAGAAAAGTATAAAAAATTGCAGAAGAGTACAATTCAGTGTCCAGTGAAAGATCAGACAAGCAACACCTAAATCTCCATCACTTGAAGACAGTACTAAACTCACTTAATGTGAAAAGAACCAAACTCATTTATGAAATAAAAACAGACTGGTTACAAAATAGTGTATAGGATTTTCTGTTTATCAGATTTTATTTTTCACTGTGATGATAGCGTATTTGTTTTATAAACATTTTTGTTCTTGCGCGCGCCATTAAAGTTTTGCCATTGGTATATACATATAATCAAATTAAAACAAACTGTGCAGGTTTTTGCTCATCAGATGTTTTTTCATGAATAAAGTTGAGAGTTTGCTTAATGAATTTCTGCCCGTGCATGAAATTTGATGCATTTCAATGAAAAGTGCCTTGTATAAATATATACTTATACATTTGTTTGCAAAATTTATGTTTATGGGCATGTTGAGACATGCTTGCGTATATTATATATGCAGTTAAGAATTGTATTAATAAGATTTTGCTTTTGAAACTGCTTTATTATGATGCCTTCTGTATACATTTGTAATCAAATTAAGAAACAGTATGTGGGTCAGGTACAATTAGGATTTGTATTATGCAAGCATTTTACCTTCACTGTACCTTTAATGTGATGTCAATTGTTTACATATATAACAAGTCTGTATAATGCTGTAATGGCTCTTTGTGCATTAGATGTTAAAATCCACTGACGAAGCTGGGTATTTTGGAGTGAAACTGGTTTGGTTTTGATTTAATAAATTAATTTGGTTCTCTTACACAGTCAGTGACTTTATTACTGTCTTTAAGAACAGGTGTTTATGGTGTTCTTTATATATTATATATTATATATTATATATTATATCTTATGTATTATACATTATATATGGGTTCATCCATCTTCATTGACTGCTTAATGTCAAAAGTTTGCCTTTCAACAAAATATCACACCCAGTAAAGTTGCTGAAAGGGGTGTAATGTTGCTGTAATCCTTCTTTCCTGGCATAGTGGAATCCGGGAGTTGGTATATATAAGAAGCAGAAGGTATGGGAAAGAGCACGGGGAGGGGAATTGCCCTCCTTGCAAAAATGTCCATGTTTCCATGTTTCAGGGTCAGGTCCTGAAGCATGTGGACTTGCCTGTGGATGAGTTAAGTTTGATGAGTTGGGTCGATTATATGTAAGTCCATCTGCTGTGAATTAAAGCATCTTTTATATAACCATGGTATGTCCTTAAGGAGTCTTTTGCATACATGGAACTTCACTATAGGAGGTTTAAGGTATTACATAGTGAAGACTCTTGCTTGGCTGAAGGTTTGTCTGTGTGATCTTTTTACCCTTTGTTTTGGGTTTACTTTTATATATTTCTGGTTATAGTTAGATAGGTCGATTGTGGCTAAGACTGACCTGTGTATGGTAAACCCACTTTGGTTGACACTGCATTGGACTGACAATTGTGTGATAAAGGATGATGTGTAGGGAAAGGGGATGTGCTCCCTTCCCAGTGATTGTGCAGTCTCAAAGTGAGTATATATAATTAACTGGAGGTGTGAGGGATGCAGGGGGAGGCAACTTGTCCTCCTGCAAAACACAGTTTGAAATATTGCATGCTCCAGCAAATAACCACAGATCATGCGCAGAAGCATGTCAACCTGGCGCAATTTGACATTACTAGATGTTAAGCATGTCATTGTTTGTGCTAGCCCTTTCTGAAATGCAGGGAATATTTTTGAATGCAGCAACATTAATCAACATTGTTCATCACAGGTTTTTGATTAAGAAAACAGTGATGAATGAGTAACACACCTATTCAATGTGGGGCAGGTAGTTTTACTAAGAAACCTGAGGAACTTTTCCTTGAAGTGAGGTATGACTGAAATAACTGGGTTCTGTACTCAGTTGAGGAAAGATCTTATTCAGCAAGTAAGTCTTTCCTATTTCTAAGAGACTGTCAAGAAGAGCTCATACTGTGTGATTGTGACAACGTTTCCATTTAAAAATGCTGAAGATCAGTTGCCTTCACATGAACAATCATATTCAGACCTTTGTGGCAGGATTGTTTGCTGGCAGATCTGTTTAGGTGTCTGGCATATCTGACTGTGTAGAGCTATGATGGTATTGTGTCTTGAAGGTTCAAGTCTAGCCAATGCCGAGGATGTACATTATGATTATTGAGTACAGTATTGTCATATTTGTTGGAGAGTTAGATTACTTTTGCAGGATTTATCAATGGTAGATTGTCAGCATGTATGAAACAGCTGTTATGCTCTCTCAAGAATCAGTCTGCTTTAAGATCATGTACTGTGAGGTCATGTTAACCATGCAGCCCCCCACTAACATCTGATTAATGTAACACAAATGGCAGTGGATAGTATGGTACACTGTACAAGTCTAAGAGGAATATCATCTTCCTTAACTTGCTGTCTAATACATTATTCATGCAGTAATACTTTTTCTAAAAAAAATCACATTAACTAAAATGTCCCTTATTTGTACAATCAGGTAGCATATAATTACCTCAGCAGAAGTGCAATTGCCCATGTGAAACTCAGTTGTACAATGATACGGTGCTAGAAGACATATATTTTGGAAAAGGAATGTCAGGTGATCATCTGGGGTAGGTAAGTCAACTAATTGTTTGTTTTTTTTTTAGGAGCAGAGCTGCAACCTGCAAGGAACAAGCCATTACAACAGAAGAGAGAGTTATGCTCCAATGTACAATATCAACAGGAATTTGCTGGCCTTATATCAAGGTACAGTATCTGTTTGCATTGCTAGCAACCCGATTTTGGGAATGGATATAGGCCACTATAGTGTTTGTTGAGGGAATAGGATGAAGTGCCCAATGGCCACATCTCCTAATCTTGGAGGGTTAGGAAGGAAATGCTTTCAATCCATTCTTTGGTTGAGAGCAGGATTGTCACTGGTTCACAGTAGTGCAGGCAGGTGACATAATGTCATATATATTATCAGCATCAATGGGACCGGATGGTGTCCCCGGCTGTGTGCTACAGGAACTCAACGAGGAACTAAACCCGCATATAAGGCAGCTGTTTAATCTTAGCCTTACCACAGGATACGTGCCCAAGGAGTGGTGTACAGCAACTGTGGTCCCACTCCACAAAGGTGGTGCCTCTACGGACCCTGGTAATTACTGCCCCATAACTTAACAAGCCTGGTCTGCAAAGCTATGGAGAGGATCATAATGGAACTCATAAACAAAGACATAGGGGACTTGCAGACATTGGACCCGACCCAGTTTGGCTTTGTCAAGGGCAGATCATGCCTTTTGAACTTGGTCGACTTCTTCAAAACAGTCACCAAGGCCATTGATGAGGGAAAGGCAATCCATACAGCCTACCTTGACCTTGCAAAAGCTTTCAACACAATACCCCACTCGGGTATTATAGAGAAACTTACCAGCTTAAATGTAAACCCATATGTCACAAGATGGGTTGCAAACTGGCTAAAGGACAGAACCCACAGGGTTAGAGTTGCTGGCGCCATGTCAGACTCCAAGCCGGTCACAAGTGGTGTCCCAGAGGGCTCAGTCCTTGGCCCCCTGTTGTTCGGCATCTACTTCTCAGAAGTACAGGCAAACATAGGAGGACTATGGCTGACAAAGTTTGCAGATGACTGCAAACTGGGCGCCATAGTGGAAAGTACATCGGACACAGATATCCTTCAGAGGGGTCTCACGGAAACTGATAACTGGTGCCAGAGCCAAGGCCTGAAGTTAAATGCCAAAAAATGTATAGTCATACCCTTCGGGAAAAACAAGGTAACCCCAAGCTACCATATAGGTGGCAATCCATTAAGCACAGAAGAGGTTATCAGGGACATGGGGACCCAGGTTGACAGTGGCCTTTCTTTTGACACTCACATTGCTAAAGTGGTTAGAAAGACCTTCTACATTGCCCACTTGATCATGAAGGGATTCACATCCAGATCAAGTGAGGTCATTGTTCTCCTGTACTCTTCACTTATCAGACCAATGATCGAGTACAATGCCCCATTTGGGATGTATCTCACCCGACACCTGCAGCAATTGGAGAGACCCCAAAAGTTCCTCACCAAAAGGATAAAGGGACTCCAAAATCTGTCATATGCTGCCAGACTGAAGAAACTCCAGCTCTATTCAGTCGCATACCGCCTGCTCAGAGGTGACCTGTGCCTGACATACAAGGCCATGTCCAACCCTGAATTAATGGACATGCTCCACCTCAAAAAATCCAAATCTACCAGATCCACTAGAGCAAGTGACTTAAACCTTAGCATGGATATAAATAGGACATGCTGGAGGGATAGATTTGTCACCCAGAGACTCCCTATGCTGTGGAATAAAATCCCGGTCCATGTGAGGCAGAGCACCTCGCTGGTTCTGTTCAAGAGAAATCTTGACCGGTGGATGGGAGATCGTAGGTTTACCCCGGGAATCATCTCTGTGTCACTGCTGGACAGAGGCACAACAAACTAATGGGCACAGTATTTTTTAACATAAGGGGTGGCGTAAGCCACAAAACTTTGGGCTAGGCTTATAAATGCCTTAGGGCAGATAGCCTAGTATAAACCTATGAACCTATGAACCTATATGGTTGTAGAATGTGCGCATCAGTTATGTTGAAATCTTTACATGTTACTCTTTCCTAGTAAGGATTTTCATATTCTATCCACTGTACCCCATTGGGTCCTAGATCTTTAGCTTTTATGACTTGTGTGACACGGCCTACTACTTACCCTAGGAAAAATTTGTCGTTCAGGTATTCCAGCTTTCGTTATTCTCATCTTATGTAAATGCAGTTCTGTTATATGAGATTCGATGTTTAGAAGTAGATCCCCACAGATATACCTTTCTTAGCTTTGGTAACTAATGATGATTAAGGTGAGATGTCCTTAGCACAGTATTGTGTGGTATTGATTGCAACACCACACAGAGAGTATGCAGAAGGTCTCCAGATTATTTATATGGCATTGGGTTGTGGCTACATTGCATATTTATTTATTTATTTATTTTACATTTGTTAACCGCGCTAGTCTAACTGGATACATGTCCATTTTCAGCAGAGGCCCGGGGAGGTAAGCTTCACTTGAAAAGATTAACAAAAAGCTAAACATAAACATAAAATGGTTAACATATAAATGCATGTAGAAAAAGTAATAGATTATTACATTACATTTCAATCGTTGAATACAAACATTGTTACAGAACATTATATACATTTGCTAGTAACTCTATTCTCAAGGAAGAAAAAAAAAATAAATGTTTTTTTTTTTTTTTTGTGGATAGAGTAAGGAACAGATTTGGATTAGTCCATGAAAGTAGAGGTATTGGTTGAAAAAAAGCTAGGTCAGCAGTGATGATGATAGCAATGCCATTTTAGATTAGTCTGGGTTTGTACAGGGGCATAACCAGTGTGTTTTAAGGTAAAGTTTCAATTTTTGTTTAAATAGTGTTAAAGAGGACATAGATGTAAGTTCATTTGGAAGTTGGTTCCAGTATTTTCCAACAGCATTACAGAACAGAGAGTCACCAGAGATATTGTTAGATATACTTGTGGATACTAGTATGCAGGCTATGCACCATTGCCCCTTATTGCAGTGGTTCCCAGGGATCTCCTATATGTCCTGTTATCTCATTCCATTCTTTACTTGTTGCTACCTCATAATTTTTTTTCCAAGTGTTTAATCTCCTTACCAAATAGCAGACAAGGCAACTGGTCACTTACATATCTGCAAGTTGTTGTCAACTAATCCAGAGTAACATCTCATGGCTGCATATGCTGCGCATTCCTTCCATCTGCAAATTGCTAACATTTAATCTGCACTACTGGACAATCATTTTTAGGTCTGTTAACTGCATTTAGAGGTTAAGAAAGTCAGGACACTGAGAAGGCAAAACAGACAAGTAAGATTAACAATGGGCAGGATTCATGAAGCCTCCGTGTAAGAGATACATGGCTTACACGGAGGCTGCAGTTAAACGGTGTGACGTCAGCATGTCATGCATATGCATGAGGGCATGGTGAATCATACCGAAGGCTAACACGGTCCGTGGAAGACAGTAGGGGACGTGTCCATAGGCCGAGCCCTGCAAACGGACACGCCCCCAGAAGAGTAAAATTGCCCAAAGTAAACACCCATGACAGAGGCCATGGAAATGTGAATAAACACAACACAACACATGTCCCCACAGACTATGAACATAAAATATATAAATGAACATGTCATATATTTTTTTAAATCGTAAAGATGTTTGCCCGTGAGTGTGCTCGTTTGCGCGGGCGTGCCTGTAGCTTAGCCACAGTTAGCAGTCAGTGGAAAAGCATATAAGAACTAAATATGCAAAGTAAGCTACGAAGCAATAGCATAGCGGTAGAGACGTCGGCTGAAGAGCAGGCATTCATGGTTCAAGCCCCCACAACATCAATTTTTATTTTTAGTAAAATAAGCACGAAACAAGTCCCTGACAAATATGTACACATATTAAATCATAGTTTATGTAAAATGTAATGAAACAGTCCATTTATTTTGAAGAAATGTGAGATAACAAAACAATAAAAAATGCGAGATGTGCCTATAGCTGAGCCACAGTTTAACAAGGTGAGTGCATCTGCCCGTAGGTGAGCAGTGGTTTAACAGGTGTAAAATGAGTGCCCGTAGGTGAGCAGTGGTTTAACACACTGAAACTGTGTGCCCCTAGCTGAGCTGAGCGTAATATGCGTGCTAACAGCCAAATGAAGCATAAACCAGCATGCCCCATTTGCGCAGAGCTGCGCACCACGCCAACAAGCTAACCGATGGGCAACGTTGAGCAAGCTGTATCAAAACTGCCTTTACACAGACACACCCCCTAGCCTGTCTAGACAGTCATAAAAAATAAAAAGCAGTGGCCAGGTTCGAACCCAGGATACTATACACCATAGTCAAGGTACTGAACCACTAAGCCATGACAGCAGTACCTATAAATGCAGTAATAGCAAATATATAGGAATGAATACATAGTGGAGCATGACAAAGCAGGTTTTGTGAAGTTGATACAATTCCAAAATAGCCAATCACAGATATGTGCGGGAAAACGGCCTATATAAGCCCCACAGGCGGGAATACACAGCATAAATGATTGTAGAACTGACTTGCAGCCAGAATGACAGGAGTAGGTGAGTGTAGTTGCTTTCGAGCACAGAGGTGGGGCATTGAGGAGTCCATATACATGGTCTGGCTCCTAGTCCACAATCATGAGGCCCAACTCATGCAGGGCCAGGTCCTGTGGGGAGCATATATGGCTGAAGCGTGGGACCAGTTGGCTCATGATCTCACCAGTGCCACAGGGATTCCAAGGACTGGTGAGCAGGTTCGTCACCACCATGCGGACCTGAAGAGACACAAGCAGGACCAATTGAACCTTTGGATCCAGGAGGCCCGGCAAATGCCCAAAGCCCCACTACTGAGTAAGTTACATGTAATTATGTATGTAAGAAATTAAACTGGATGATATTATGGAGATGTGTATTCCAATATTAATTCATTTATATTACAGCTGCAGGTGTCCGTTCTGCGAACCGCAGAGCCTATGGCGATAGGCTGGTGCGGTTGCGCCACCAGGCAGGTCAGTAATCCACTCCCAGTAACTGTAAAGAAATATAAAAGTATGACAGTTAGCAAAAGAGTGCAGTGTAGTCACTAAGTAATAGAATGTGCAAGTAACAAGTGTAAGAGTGTATGCAAGTATTGCTTGATTACAAAAGTGTGTTGCAGTCTGTAATCCAAACAGAAAAATGAAAATGTCTGAAATAAAGTCTGAAATAAAGATGCCCCACCTGTAATATAATAGTACACAACCTGCAGCAGGCTGAAAAGTACAGCTGCAGAAGATGAGCAAATCACATGTGTGAAATATACCCCTGTTGAAATACTGAAACATGACAGAAGTGAGACTGCTGGAAAGGATTGTAATAACTACAGGTAAAACATGTCAACAAAGCCTAGAAGTAAGTACCATCCTGAATAGTAAAATGAAAACAAGTGAGAGAGTGTGAGAAAGTGTTATAAATCCACCAATAAAGTAGTAATAACCCCTGAATAAAGTATACTGCAGTCAGTACAGAATGAAATGCATGTGAGAAGCAAAACCAAACAGCAAAATATGTTCAAAGTGTTGCTGCAGCTGGAATGTGTATCCCAAAATCTGGATATGTTGTTCTCAGTCTGCAATATGCAGATAGTATGATTGTCTGACATACCAAACATCCACAGTTGTCTATAGCTATATAAAGCAAATGTAGCAGGATGATGTAGCTGAACAAAGCCAGATATGAATGTGTATGAAGAACAATAAAATGTATATTGATGTAGCAGTAACAGTCCTATCACCAAATGGAAGTAGTTATCATATAGGAAACTGTAGTTAGAACAGTAGTGTGTATATATGTGCAGCTATTAGAAATGTACAGCATATGTATTGGTATTCGAAGGTGTTAATATTATTTTCTTCACCCCACCCTATAACCGCATATAACCCATTCCATGTGAAAATGGTATGTGCAATCACAATTAACACCCCTGGACATTTGCCCTGTTGGGTCATAAATATTTGCATGTCCGTTGATGCATCTGTCCTGTTCATACATCCAAACATGATGGCCTGTTGCCATCAATCAACCCTGCATGTTGTTGGACTGTGTATTGCTGTTCAAATTATGCATGTGTTATGCTCGCTGTTCAATGGTGTGAATATCTGGGTGTTTGGTTAATGGGAATACTAATGCATGCTGTTACAACTAATTGTGAATGGTATTATATGTTACTAACCCAAACTGTCATGACATAATGCAAAACATAGGACGACAGGGAAGGCGGGTTCCAGCGGACCCACCTCTCCCACCTCAGCTGGCGAGTGCACCTGGCACTAGTGCCCAGTCTGGACCCTCATCCGGTGGCCCTGTGCCACCTGCAGGTGGAAGCGCTGCAGAGGATGGGGCTCGTCCCCCCTCTGCAAGTGTAGCCGGAGGAGAACCACCACTCACTCTCCATAGCGTCCAGACTGTGGTGCGTAGGGAGATCCAGGACTCTGTTCTTGGGCCCCTACGCCAGCTTGAGGCACAGGTGGCACAACTTACGGGCATGCCTGTTGCCCAGCCTACACAGCCCCCAGCACAGCCCCATCCTGGGCAGTGAAGGAACAGTGGCAACTGCCCATGGGTGGGGATATTAGTTCCACTGTTGCCATCTGTGGGCTCATGGGCTCTGGATATCCAAACATCCTCCCCGTCAATTGTGTTACCCCCCCACACGTGTCATACACTGCCCCTGTATGTGTCTTGTTTGTCTTGTCTGTTGACCTACCCAACCTACCTCCCCAGCTACACCGACTTCCTTCACCTGACATACCACTCTCACCTGAAAAAAAAAAAAAAAAAAAGGGCACTCTGTACCCGCAAAAAAATTACGCCCCATACATAGCTGCCCATTCCACACACATGTCTGCTGGACATGGAAACTATCAATTACAATTGGCTGTACAAGTATTATTGTTGTCCTGACACCTCTCTCAGGGGTGGAAGGTTTTAAATGTCACACCAAATTACATACATATGCACAGCTGTTGCTGATGAAGAAATGGGCAGCTATGGGTCTTACCTACATCCCTCATGCAAATCCCAAGCTTGTTTCCCTACTGTCTTACCCTCTTTGTGACCCCTTTTTCACCACTTTCCTGTCTCCCCATTTTCATTTCTTTCAAAGAAAATAGCGCGGGTGTGCGCCAGAGTAAGCACTGTTAAGCGGTTGTAAGCGGGTGTGCGCAGAGCTGAATGCCAGTGCACCGATGGGGCATGCTACTATGTTGTATGGAATGTGGCAGGTATTGTTGCACAGGTGTTGGCTGAGCACTGATATCTGGCCATGTACTTGTGTATCCACCATGAGACACACACATGCAACATATGGGAGTAGTAGTATATCACTACACTTGAGTATCATGTATAGTATGTGTGCCATATATTGCTGACATAGTCTGCTGATATCCTGTTTGTGTTCTCTTCCAGGGAGATGGCGCGTCAGCGTAATCCCGCCTACTCTGCAGCAGAAGATGAGGAGATACACCAGAGCCTTGTGCGGGAGTATGACATACTGTTTTCCCGCACCAGTATGTCATACTCCCGCACCAGCCAGAATCAGCAGGAGAGGGCTGCACTGTGGCAAGACCTTGTCCGTAGGGTAAATGACATTGGCACGCATAATAGGACATATGAGCAGGTACAACATCACTGCAGTGATTTAATCAGAAATGTCCGTCAGCGTGCGTCGGATATCCACAGGCAACAGGTTGCCACAGGAGGTGGGGTGGCCACACATCGCCCCCTCACCAGACTGGAGGGGCTACTCCTAAGTGTTGTGGCTCCAGCCGCAGAACAGCAACAGCAATATACCTGCATCATGATGGAGGCTGAATCTACACAGCAGCACGACATAGAGCATGCAGGTAATATGCCATATGTACACTTGACTGTTCTGTACACTGTTAGTTGTGTAAGGTGTGTCCGTGGTATGTAGCTGTCAACATAGTATGTAATTGTGCATGTGTGATATTGGCAATATCAGCAGCTGATGTGTGAAAGGCAACTGGTGTACTACTGCACTGTATCATATGCAGTATCAATGGTACAGTTGTGCCCACTGACATTAATCTCCCCATTTCTGCAGTTCCCTCCTGGGTTACAGCAAGGCAGGCCATCCATGCTGGTGAGTGTGTTTAACAATACCTATAATAGTCCTGATAGTGCTAGTAATACTAGTGTAACTCAGTAGTACTCTGTGTGTATACTACGGGGTGTGCATGTGTGCATGTGTGCAGGTGTGCCTGTGCTCACGTGTGCATGTGTGCATGTGTGCCTGTGTCCATGTGTACACGTGTCCACGTGCGCATGTGTGTATGTGTGCATGTGTGCATGTGCGCATGTGTGCATGTGTGCATGTGTGCCTGTGTCCACATGTGCATGTGTGCATGTGTCCACGTGTGCATGTGTGCATGTGTACACATGTCCATGTGCACATGTGTGCATGTGTGCATGTGTGCATGTGTGCATGTGTGCATGTGTGCCTGTGTCCATGTGTGCATGTGTGCATGTGTGCATGTGTCCACGTGTGCAAGTGTGCATAAGTGCATCACTGGTAACATTGTGTGGACACTGTAAACTGTGTTTCCTGTCTTCCTCCCACAGGTTCTGGTGCTGCTCTGGTGTCCTGCAGCAGGGAACCTGAATATGGTGCCACAGGTACTGGTAATGATGATATCTGTGTAATGGCACAGGAAGGTGTGTCAGGGTCCACCATTGGTCAGCCAATTGACAGTACACAGCTGTCAACCCCATCATTGTGCACAGTCATCCTGCCAGTACATCCTTTGTCACCATTGTCCCTAGGTGATGGACAGGATACAGTGGGCATTGACCAGGGTAATGTGGTATCTGTGGCACATGCTTCCCCACACAGCAGCCATGGGCAGGGTCCTGCGATGGTACCACACAGACAGTTGCCCATGGGTTCTCGTGGGAACATCCGTGGGTGTACTGCCTCTGGCAGACGTGCCCAAAGAGGTCTGTCAACCTCAGCTATGTTTCGGGCTGTCATGCAGGCACAGTCGCGTATGGAAAGGTACACCAGACAGGGTCTGAGAGAGCTGAGAGCATGTCGCACAGCCATGACTGACAGTATGCGTGACATCCTGGATGCTATCCGTAATTTCACCGATGTCATAGACAGACATTGTGGGAACATATTACAGCAGTTCCACAACCAAATGTCCATGAGCCAGGGCAATGGTGGGCGGTTGCGGCGTCGATGTGGCCGTATGCCAGCAACAGCAGCAGCTGGCAGTCGGCGCATACAACAGGCCTGCGCATGCCCCCATAGTGCGAGCAGTAGCCCCAGAAATTCTGGGTCTGTGCTGTCATTGGAACGCCCCAGGAGACCACGTGCATGTGGCTCTGGACAGCCCCAACAGGGACCTGTGTCCAGTCAACACACTCCCACTTTTGATGACAGTACCCAGTCTGGCTTAGTACCGGATACGGTCCGTAGCACCCCTGCCAGGCACAGGTACCGTGTCCGTGCCCACAGACACTGATCTGTATGACCTGCCAGGTGAAGTCTGTGGCTGTCCACAAACCCCTGTATATGGCAGCCATGAGGTGGAACTGTGTGCGTGCATACACACATGAAATGTTAACACTTAGGGCTACCACATACATGCACACACTGCACCAACAGTGCCCCACCCTGTACTGCTGTCCCTCACTAACACACGTACACACACATGTCAATTGGTGGTATCAGTGACAGACTCAGGCATACCTAATTCACACCCTGTGCATATGATGAAACTGTGCCACCTCCTGCAATCTCCAACAGCAGTGCAGGAACAGGTAAACACATTGCTGATGCACAGGGTGACTACATAGAAGTGTATTAGTAGTATCATGTTGGTAACAGTACAGTGTGCTGATATGACTGTGTGTATATCCCAGCATGCCTGATGCAGTAACCGTATGACTGTCTTGAATTGTTATCTGCACCCATAGTACGTATCAAAGTGTAACAGCTGCACATTATTGCATACCGGTGGTAAGGATGTCAACAGATAGCCACATACATGGGTAGCACAGGGGGGAAGCTAATGCAAGTAGTGATATGCAATGATGGACATGTACAGTAATGGTGGCAAGTTGCCCACAACGACTATGCAATGTGGATGTTTGCGCATGTTGATATGTGTGCAGTACCAGTGTAATCCAAATCACAATTAACTATGACATAATATCAGTTCTACCATGGGCATCTGCGCTGTGCATTCCTGGGTACATGTTGATAGTGCCTACATGTTTGCACTGTTACCTACTGTTAGTGTTACCCCTTCTTTGTTGTACAATGGACTACTTCCAGCCCTGCTTACTGTAGCTTTGTTTGCATGCATGTTCGCTTGGGGTTCCCTGGAACACTGCTTCTACCTACAATGCAGAGTTACAGTGCTTCTGTGGACTCCTAGTGACATCTGCATAGCGTACGATACGTATGTCAAGTTTACACATGACAGAACGTCACTGTCTGTCCTGTTCGCATGTACGTTGCCTGTGACACATTGCACATGTTTTACCTGGCATTTACCCATGTGTGCAGTCATATATGCCAGTGCTATGAAACAGTAGCAGTACACCCACACATACACACCCTCAGTATGTTGTTCCCCATTGGCCCTATGTGTTGGTACTCACCATGGCAATCACACTCCTAGGGTAGCATGTGCAAAGGTAACCTGTGAATCACCTCTATGGTCCAGTTGTGGTTTATGTGAGTCATGTGGCAATGTCACAGCTGCCACATGTATGCAGTCAACCATCACCCTTGGCCAGGAACATACAACAGATGTGTGGGATGCCACCACATAGCCAATCTGGGGACTGAGCACTCTGAACCCAGTAATGCCATACCCTGTCAGGTGGCATGTCGTACTACAGTGACTACAATACCAGTCAGACATAGACAAGCACTGACAGCAAGCTGCACACACTGGGGCATATGTGTGGACTCAGAATAGCATCCTACCTGAGCATCACACACCTCTGCAGCTGGCACACAGGCATATGTTACGTCAGAACAGAGCACATGCCACACATGGCTCACACATCCCATGTGCCACACGCTCACAGCATGTAGGGCTACATAACACACCTGCTACAGATGTATCAGGTACCTCTCTTGGCCGCTGCAGTGGGGTCCCGCTCAACAGGCTGTACATGGTGAAGGTCACAGTGATATGCCTCTAGGGCACTATGGTCCACCACAAAACACAAGCATACAGGTCAGTCAGAGGCATGGACACATATGACTCAGTCATTGACCATGCCACTATGGATGACCTGAGACATACCTCCCTGAACTACATGATAGGGAACATAGAAGGGATCTCTCAGCATGTGACACGGGCCAGTATGAGCCTGATCTTGGTTGCCATCATACCCTCACCAGGTATGCTACCACTATATGTAGGAAGGGTGTTCTATGTCTACATTCTGCTCAGTCTCCAATGTCATTCATAGGGTATCCACTGGCTGTCAACGTGTGCTTACATGCTAGGGAAGCCGCAATGATGTGAGAGGGGCAGCTTGCACGTGACACCCATGGCCCAATGTATATTGGCGAAGCCCCTTGATACACACATACTGCCTTATGCTGCAGGACACGGATTACATAGCCACCTCCATGGGTATCACACAGGATAGGACACTAACAGTGATGCTACACAACTCCAGCAGTGTACACCGCAAGATGCATGCACTGGACACTGTCCTCAGCATGGTGAACTGCAATGTCTGTGCAGTACCAGAGTCCTGATTCATGGCTCACAGATGCAACCCATCACTGCCAGGTTATACCTCATACCATGCCTGTCGTCCCCTACACATGTAACACACATGGACAGGGGGGGTGGTATCCCAAGGCACCACAGATACACACACCTCCAGGTTGTTGGCACAGCACAAAGCATCAGGGCCTATTCATGTGCAGCTAACAGTGTGTCGGACTACCGTCTGGTTCATAGCCTGGCACACACAACCCTCCAATACACAGGAAACCCACCTATCCTCCATAACAACACTGGCAATATGACAGTCTCAAGAACTGTCTTTATATGGCTGGACTGCATGCAGCCAAACATTGTGCGTGAGCATTACTGTAGCTACAACACACTAGTTGAAGGGTTCCCAGCATGTGGTCACTGAATTGCAGTGGAATGACATGTTACCACTCCCACAACAAGTGGAAACATGCAGCACCTGTACATCGACTACATGTAGACTATATGGCCCAGACCAGATGTGTATCCCTTGCTGTAGGTATTTTACCATATACACCCACACTGTATAGACACATACCGCGTGCGGCCCCTGCACAGTAAGACACAGTCATATTGTTATGCATTGCAAATACCATTTATCCACTCAAGGCATGTGTCAGACATGGTAACTACTGCAGGTCACAGGTATTTATGTGCATGTGTTACACACATACATCATGTGTGCATTGCCATTGCTGGTTTAGGCAATGGCATGCATTGTTATGCACAAAGACCCACACAAGGTCATAATGTGTGACACAACCACACGTGGCAGTTGTGGGTTACCTATCTGTACTCTGACAATGGTAATAGACCCAGTAGCAGAGCGCACTATTGGCATTACTGGCCATCTAGCCCTGTTTGGCTGTGCTGATAGTGTGGTGACATCCCCTGTGTTTACTGGGGGAATATGCAGCATCTGGTGTATTGTAGTATTTGCCAAAAGGATCTGTTCTCTGACACTTGCATTTACACACACCCTACTATCCCCACACACACTTGCCATTTGCAGAATTCATACCCCTACCTAAGTCACGACACGTAACAGAGACGCATTAGCGAAGTGCACTATTTCAATTACTAGGAGGTTCCTCTTCTCTGGCTGTACTTATAGGGTGCTGACATCATCAGTGTTTTGAAAGGGTAATGTGCATCAGGTAGTGTGATCTCCTGATTGCCAAAACTAACATGTTTTTCATACAGAATTGCACACACACAAACTCCACACACACACACACACTTGCCGGTTTCAAACCCCTACCTAATTATGTTATGATACTTGAGAGCGACGCTGTAGCAGACTGCACTATTCAGATTACTGGTAGGTGTTTCTTCTCCAGCTATATGTATAGGGTTCTGACATCATCACTGTTTGGAAAGGGTAATGTGCATCATGTAGTGTGATCTCCTGATTGCAAAAAAGCACATGTTTTTCATACAGAATTGCACACACACAAACTCCCCATTTGCAGGTTTCAACCTCCTACCTAACTATGTTATGACACTCGTGACAGATGCATTAGCAGAGCACGCTATTCGAATTACTGGGAGGTTTCCCTTCTCCTGCTGTACTTATAGGGTGCTGACATCATCCGTGCTGAGACAGGGGAATGTGCATCCTGTAGAGTGCGTTCACAGTTGCCAAAAGGGACATCTCCTTCACACAGACTTGCACACACACTAACCCTTCCTTTGCACACACTGGGCAGTTGCAGGATTCAAACTCCTATCAAACTATGTTATGACACTCATGACAGATGCATTAGCAGAACGCGCTATTCAAATTACTGGGAGGCTTTCCTTCTCCTGCTGTACTTATAGGGTGCTGACATCATCCGTGCTGAGATAGGGGAATGTGCACCCTGCAGAGTGCTTTCACAGTTGCCAAAAGGGACATCTTCCTCACACAGACTTGCACACACATCAACCCCGCTCACCCACACACACACACACACACACACACACACACACTGAGCAATTACATGGTTCGAACTCCTACCTACCTATATTATGACACTTGAGGGAGACGCATTAGCAGAGTGCGCTAACCGAATTACTGGGCATCTGGTCTGCACCTGCAGTATTTATAGGGTGATGACATCTTTATTTCTACAGAGGTATGTACATATAGTACTAACTGTCAGGTGGGGGATAGCATATAAATGCATTTGCAGCCACCTACGTCAGGGTCAGGTATCCACATTGCACTGGCAGGTTATGTTCTATACCATGCTTCATGACCACAGGACCTGTAACACACAACACAACCCGTCCAGAACACCACACCCACATCCAGGACACACACTTAGCTTCCCTGGGAACAGTGCTGGGATATGCATGTGTTCACATACACCATTCCAGTTGTTAACAGGCATATTGTGTGTGAGAACTACTCAGGCCTCTACCACTTTACCCTACAGCCACTACAATTTGTGGGTCCATGTGCTATGGCAGAACCACACACCACAGCCACATGGGGGAATACATATTGCACCTGTCCATCTGCAACATGGGTACTCACTGTTCCACACCAGAGGTAGACCACCATTGTTGATATCTGACCTTACCCACCTTTCCCTGGACATCCATATCCAATCCCCACTCCCAGGCAAGGTTGTCACTGCACACAAACTGTATTTAGCACAAGCAGACTCTACACTTGTGAAGACTGGGGTGGACGACTTCAAAGGACCCATGCTGGGGGACTATACTGGCCACTCAGCATAATCCTTGACAATTGCATTCTATGAGCATGTGTACGGTTTGCATTGATCATGCTATCCCACATATACCCATGACTGCTCCACAACAAGACACCTGTCAGGTGTACACCAGCCATATATGAGCCATCCAACAGACAGAGTGAGCTAATACATTGCAAAGCTGTAGCCCACAGAGGGAGGACATCTGTGAACAGTTCTGGCACAGCACTTCATTCACACATAATCATCAAAACACAGTGTTGACAGTGGAATTGTCCATACAATGCAGATAGGGCTCCCCTCAGTCTGTTATTGACGGCCACTTACTGTTAGAGATCCTCAGCAACGCTCTTCCAGCACACACCAACAACATGGCTGTGGCTTAGCACATTCAAACCCTGGGATCTCCACTGTGCCCCTGCTTGACAGAGGCACAGCTCACTAGCCTCACACATTGCCTTATGTGACCTACTTTACAGTGGAACAGTAGCCTACTGTACTGGGCATGCAGATGCCAAGCACACTCTGGCTGAGCTGTCATTCCCTAGGGCAACAAGCCTAGTATTGAAACTGCTCAATGGGGCCGGTAACTGGAGGTAAAACAAATTGCAAATATTTCTTAAAGTCTTAAATAGTCCTTGAATAAATCCTCTGGTTTAGTTCCAAGAAACGTTTATTGAATAACACAAGAATCACATAAGCGCTTTTGTTTGGCCACTGCCAAACTTTTTCGAAACACAGCCAAACATTTCCTGTTCTATTAAATAGATTCATAGTGATAAAATCAATTAACTAATTAAACAATTATGTTACACTTTACGCTATACTACAATATATTTAAAACAAATTTCATTTTGTAGCATTAAAGCGCACCTAAATATTATATTGTACGATGCGCTGTAAGTGATAATAATTAAATAAATATGTGAATATGATGAAGGTGACATAGGATGGATTGTAACTAAACACAAATAAATACGAATCAAATAGCTTGCATAATCTAACTTTGCTTGAATATATATGCTGTTACGCTTTAAGCTATACTACTATGTATTTGAAACAAAGTCATTTTATGACATTATAGCGCACATACATTTTATACAATCTGGTGCGCTGTGAATGGTAATGAAATAAAATAAAACAAGTTTGTAAATATATATTTTTTGATAATGCTGAACTGCTACATATAACGAACAAATGCAAATACGAAACAAATATGAGATTCAAATAACCACGTAGTTGAACATTACTGAATCTTGTATACTACGAGACCAGATGAATTCTATTATACATTCAAAATATGAATTATGTATATATATAAACATATAGGGCAGGATTCAGGAAGCCTCCGTGTAAGAATTATAACTCTTACATGGAGGCTGCAGTTAAACGGTGTGATGTCAGCATGTCATGCATATGCATGAGGTGCATGAGGCATGCTGAATCACACTGTAACTCTTACACGGTCCGTAGACACGCCCCCAGAAGTCTAGAATGGCTGAAAGTAAACAGCCACGAGGGAAGCCATGGAAATGTGAATAACCACACTACACAACACATGCCCCCACAGACCAGCAATGTAAAAAGTGAACAGATGTTGTAAAATGAAAATAAAAACTGTTTTATTTTTTTTAAACCCCGTAAATGTTTGCTACTGTGTGCGCTCGTGTGCGCGGGTGTGCTACTAGCGCAACTGCAGTTAGCAATAAGTGGAAAAGGATATAAGAACTAAATATGCAAAGTAAGCCAAAAAGTAATAGCATAGCGGTAGAGTTGTTGGCTTGAGAGCAGGCAGGCAAGGTTCGTGCCCACACAACAACTTTTTTTTTTTTTGTAAATAAGCACTAAAAATGCCCCTGACAGTATTGTACAAATGTAAAAGTATTCCCTTTTATAAAATGGAATGAAATGGAGCATATGTTTTCAAGTAATACAATAATAGAAATATTTAGAAATGTACTGATAGCTAAACTGCAGTGAGACAGAGTGCCCATAGCCAAGTAGTGTTTCACAAACTGCAAACTGCTTGCCCATAGCTAAGGACTGGTTTAACAGGCTCAAACTGTGTGCAACTAGCTGTGCTTAGGTTAACATGTGTGTTATTAGCCAATTAAGGTGTAATCCAGCGCACACCGTTTGCGCGACGCTCCCACAAGCTAACCGGCGGTGCGCATGCGTGAGCTATACCGACTACCTCACCTGACATACCACTCTCACCTGATAAAAAAACAAAAAAAAGGGCACTCTGTACCCACAAAAAAATTACGCCCCATACATAGCTGTCCATGTTGCACACATGTCCGCTGGACATCGAAACTGTTAATTACAATTGGCTGTACAACAGGTATTGATGTTGTCCTGACACCTCTCTCAGGGGTGGAAGGTTCCAAATGTCACGCCAAATTGCATACAAATGCACAGCTGTTGCTGAGAAAGACATGGGCAGCTATGGGTCTCACCTACATCATTCCTGCAAATACCAAGCTTGTTTCCCTACTGTCTTACCCTCTTTGTGACCCCTTTTTCACCACTTTCCTGTCACCCCTTTTTCTTTTCTTAAAAAGAAAATAGCGCGGGTGTGCGCTTGTGTGCGCGGAGCTAAACGCCAGTGCGCATGCGTGAGCTCAGCGCAAATGAGCGCAGACCTGGTTTTAAATGCTTAAAAGTGCCTTTGGCACTTTTGATTGACAGGTCCTGTACTCATTTCAAAAGAAAAATAAATTCTTACTGTCAGTCTCGAACCCAGGACCTTGGTAACACTAGTCTGCATGACTTACCACTAAGCGATGACTCTCATGCAAGAGCCTAGTGCTAAAATAAATATAACATGTAATAGTAGGAATCAATAGAAAGGTAATATAGGATGTGTACTACCCAAAGCATGTCAGGTAGATTTTAATGCCTGAGATACTGGATTCCCACACTAGTTTAGTGTTCATGGAAACAGCCCTGCTAATTGTTAGCTTGTACATAATAATGTGAGGTAATGTTCATATATGAAAGTATTATATGTACACATATGTATATATATATATATATATATATATATATATATATATATACATACATATATATATATATATATAAATATATTAATACATGTGAAATATAGTGGTAGGTGTCAGTATTCACACACACTCACTACAGGAAACAGTGAAAATAAATGCAGCAACCACAATCTACAACACAGCCTGACTCCTGTGAGACTTAATAACCCTTTTAACTGTGTAAAGGTGCCTTCAGCACTTTGATTGACAGGTCCTATACTCAGTTTGAAAGAAAAAAAATTCCTACTGTCAGTTCCAAACCCAAGACCTTGATAACACTAGTCTGTATGACCTACCACTAAGCCATAACTCTCATACAAGGACATCGTACTGAAATAAATATTACATGTAATAGTAGGAATCAATATAAAGGTAATATAGGATGTGTACTACCCAAAGCATGTCAGGTAGATTTGTAATGCCTGAACGACTGTATTCCCATACTAGTTTAGTGTTAACAGTAACAGCCCTGCTAATTGTTAGCTTGTACATAATAATGTAAAGTAATGTACATATATGAAAGTATGTATATGTACACATACATACATATATATATATATATATATATATATATATATATATATATATTAATACATATGAAATATAGTGGTAGGTGTCAGTATCCATACACACTCACTACAGGAAACAGTGAAGATAAATGCAGGAACCAGAATCTGCAACACAGCCTGACTCCTGTGAGACATACTAACCCCTTTAACTGCTTAAAGGTGCCCCCTGCACTCTGATTGATAGGCCCTATACTCAATTTGAAAGCAAAATATAAGCATACTAGTAGGCCCTACCACAAGACCATTGTAACACTAGTCTGTATGACCTACCAGTAAGCCATGACTCTCATACAGGAATATAGTGCTAAATAAGTGGAACATGTAATAGTAAGAATGAAGATAAAGGCAATATAGTATGTGTACTACCCAAAGCATGTCAGACAGACTTTTACAGTCCCAATTACTGGAGTCCCATACTAGTGTAGTGTTAACAGAAACAGCCCTGCAAATTGTTAGCCTGTACCCAATATTGTCAGCTAATGTACATATATGAAACTATGTATATGTACACATATGTATATATAGCAATACATATGAAATATAGTCGTAGGTGTCAGTATGCATACACACTCACTACAGGGAACAGGCGAGAGAAATGCAGCAACCTGAATTCACAAGACAGCATGAAGCATGAGAGATGGACTAACCTTCACACTCACAGAACATTGTCAACAGCATACCAGGATGGTCCACACCCTTACAATCTGAAAGGGCAACGCCTATCTCACATACCCTTTTATAGCACTGTCCTGAAATCACAGTGAGACATGCAAGCAGTACACAACTGGATGTATGCAATTAGCCAATGCTGCCTTACAATTGGTGCAGAGGCCATCACATGGACCTATGCAGATACCTACAAAAGCATCCAGTACCCACACTCCACACATGCAATGCAGTCATTGCACAAAACCTACTGAGAAAGAGAGAGAGAGAGACAGAGAGAGAAATAAAAAAAATATACAGACAGCCAGCAGCAAAACCAGCAGCAGCAGCAGCAAACAGCAAGCAGCAAACAGCAAGCAGCAAGCAGCACCACTGACACAGCAACAGCTGCCACAAACACAGGTAATGCAAAGTAGCAGGTTAATACTGTGTTTACTGTGACACCTCCAAATGTATCATAGTTCATTATCTATAGGTATGTCCATGAGATAGGTTGTGTGTACATAGTCCTGAAATATATACATATGTAATATTGCTGTACATGTTGCCCATACTTAAAACTTCCATAGCCTAGAATACAAGGCCAGTTGTGCATATGATGCAGTAGTTACCAGGGTCAGTAGAGGTTACTCCTCATTGGTGTGGGACCACTGTGTATGTATGGCACTGTTCAGGTACATATCCTGTAGTAAGGCCAGGCAACCTCATTAGGCCAAAGGTGTAATGTGCATCAGGTACTGTGGTACCCTGATTGCCACATCAAACATGTTTCCCATACGGAAATGCACACACAGACACATCCCACATCCACACACTTGCCACATTCAGGCTTCAAAACACTATCTAGGTATATTCTGGTACATGTGCGTGTTACAGTAGCATGTAACACTATACTGAGTACTGGCAGTTGTCTGTTGTCATGTTGTTTGTATAGAGTAAAAGGATTGTTCGTTTATCCTACTTCGTTTTGTGGACATTACTTGAAGAAGTGTTACCTTACATGTGTTATTGGTACCACCACCTTCACTTTTGTAGTTTTGTTTGTATAGTGTGCTGTCAACATCACTGCTTGTTAAGGGAAATGTGCACCCTGCAGTGCATAGCCCCATTTGGCAAAAGCCACATCCCACCCCCACCATTGTGCACACACTAACCCCACCCACAGTAAAACACATACTTTCCATTTGCAAGATTCAAACCCCTACCTAACTGTGTTATGACAGTAGAGGCAGACACATTAGCAGAGTGTGCTATTTTCATTACTGGGAAAAAAATCCTTTCTAATGCTGTACTTGGAGGGTGCTGACATCATCTGTGTGTAGGAGGAGGGATGTGCACCCTGTAGTGTGGTCTCCCAGTTGGCAAAAGGCACTTATCCCTCCCAGCATTATGCACACACACACATACCCCACTCATACTAATACATTCCCTTTGCAGGATTCAACCCCCTACCTATGTTATGACACTAGAGAAAGATGCATCAGCAGAGCATGCTATACGAATTACTGGAGGACTTTAATTCAGGTAATATAGTTATAGAGTCCTGACATCATCAGTGTTTCAAAAGGGGAATCTGCATCCTGTAGTGTACTGTCACAGTTGCTAATAGGGGCATTTCCCACACACACATCGATGTGTTCGAGCTTTGCATATGTGGGGGATCCAGTACTCCAGTGTGATTAGTATATGGTTCGATTGCAACAATGAGGGATATACTTCCAGTGGTGAGCATTTTGTACTCATGTTTGTGATGATCAGGTCTAGTATATCTGCCCCTCTTGTGGGAAGGTTGATTACCTGTTCCATAGCTAAAGAGTGTCTGATCTATGGGAACCCTACAGCTTGGGTATTGTGGCATGTGCAATGTTCACAGTCTATGTGTGGGTAGCTGACGTCACCCAGTATGATGGTGTTTGCAGAGAAATCTATACCCTCCTGTGTGAGCATGAAGGCTGTGTGGGAGTCCTGAGTTTGAGAGGGTGCTGTAAGAGCTCCTCTGTGTCTCTTTCCATGTGGTCCAGGGAGGTACGTCTCAGGTTGCTTGCACCAGCATGGACAATGACTGCCTCATACTTGTACTTGCTGTGGAGTGACCTGTGTGCCTGTGTTATGTGGCACATTCTATCACCCGACAGGTAGCTAAATGTGACCCTCACCTTGCTCAGTCTGGAGGGCGGGACGTCAGTCAACAGCTCATGTCAAGCATGTTCACACCCCTCATAAATTATGTGGAAACCTTCAAAGGCCCAGGCCTGTTGAAAATATGGACCAGACTGCAGATACCTGTATAAAGGCATTCTATGGACACATTCAGGAATGCATGGATCATGCAACCACATATGAAAGCATGACCCAATCCTCCAAAGGCAGACGTCCTGTGTGCTGGACACCAGCCATAAACAAACTATACAATAGAAGGATGAAGCCACTACATGATACAACAAACTCCCAAAATGTGAAGGCATCACTGATGAGTATTAGAAGACAACTACAGGCACTCATACGATTGTCTAAGGCCATCTTTGAGAGAAGATTCCACAAGCCACTGAGGATAATCACAAGGCTTTCTGTAGTTATGTTAGGAACCTGGGTGGTAATACCCAGATATGCTCAGAGGTAATCCAAGATGTCACACGAAATGCAAAACACACAGACATTGCCATCATCCTAGTGGACAGGTTCACTGCTGCCTTCTCCCCCACACCACACCAAAAGGGCAAATATGTCTCCCAGCAGAGTGCTGCCCCCCCTGACATCACAGATGCTCAGGTAAGAGCTGCCCTCTCCAAAGTAATAAAGACTGCATCAATGGGACCAGACAGTGTCCCAGGCTGTGTCCCACATGAACCACAAGAAGAGCTACACCCAGACATAACACTACTGTTCAATCCCAGCCTTACTACACAATATGTGGCCAAAGAGTGGCGTACAGCAACAGTGGTCCCTCCACATTCAGGTGGTGCCTTAACAGATCCTGGACACTATTCGACCCATATGTCTGAATAGCTTGGTCTGCAAAGCTATGGCAAGGATCATCATGAACCTCACATATATAGATATTGGGGACCTACAGACATGTCACCATACACAGTTTGGCTTTGTTAATGGCAGATCCTGCCTCTCAAACCTGTTTGATTTCTTTGAAACAGTCACCAAGGCCACTGTCAAGGGGAAGGAGGTCTACACAGCCTACCTGGACCTTGCATAAGCCTGTGATACAATACCCCACTTGTGCATTCTAGGGAAGCTCACCAGTATACATATTAACCCCTATGTCACTATTGATATTGCACAGTGGCTCAAGGGCAGAACACACATGGTTAGAATTGCTGGAGCCATGTCAACCTCAAACCAGTTACAAGTGGTGTCCCACAAGGCTCAGCCCTGGGAGCTGTCATGTTCATTATATATTTATCATAGGTACAGGCCAACATGGAAGTACTGTGGCTGAGCAAGTCGCAGATGACTGCAAACCGGATGCCATAATCAACTCTCCGGCTAACACACGCATCCTCCAAAAGGGCCTCTTGCAAACACACGACTTGTGCCATAGCCATGGCCACAAGGTGAATGACAAAAAGCGTATAGTCATCCCCTTTGTCAAACACAAAGTAACCACAAAGTACCACATATGTGTTAATCCATTACGTGCAGATGAAGGAATTATGGATCTTGGGGTACACAGCTCGATCGCATCCTACCATTTGACAACAACATGGACAAAGTGGTTAGGGAAACATTTTATATGGGCCACATCATCATGATGGGATCCACATGTAGATCAGGGGAGGACATTGTGCCCCTTTACTCATCCCTCATCATGCCCATAATTGACTATAATGACCCTGTGGGCATGCACCTTACCAGACACCTGCAGCAACTGGAAAGACCACATACGTACCTTGACAAGAGGATCAAAGGGCTCAAACAGATGCCACATACTGACTGGTTGAAGAAACAGCAGCCCTACTCAGTGGCATACTGCCTCTTCATAGGCAATCTGTGCCTGACATATAAAGCCATGTCAGACCCTCACTTAATGGCCATGCTGCACCTCAGAATATCCAGATCCCATCAGGATACACACTGGAAAGACTGGAACCTCAGGAGTGATATACATAGGACATGCTGGAGGGGCACATTCATAACTCAGAGGCTCCCTTCATTCTGGAATATTATCCCAATAGAGGTTAGGCAGAGTCACTCAGTGACTATCTTCAAGAGTGATATTAATGACTGGATGTGACATCGTAGGGTTACCCTGGGTATCACTTATGTGTCACTGTTAGACAGAGGCACAGTATACTAACCTTGGAAAAGGGCATAGTAAGATAGATTTACAATGCATGGTGAAAGCCACACACATTCTGGCTAGGTGGATAAATGCCCTGGGCAGACATCCCTGTATAAACCTATGGACCTATGTATCATGTTCACCATTGGCCCTATGTGCTGTTAATCACCAATGCAATCTCAATACTATGGTAGCATGTGCAAAGGTCAGTTGTCAGTCACCTCTATGGTACAGTTGTGGAATATGTGAGTCATGTAGTAATGTCACAGCTGCCACATGTACACAGTCAACCCTATCCCCTACCCATGGATGTACAACACATGTATGAGATGGAAACACATGGCCAAACTGTGGACTAAGCACTCTGAACCCAGTACTGGCATAACCTGCCAGGTGGCATGAAATACTACAGTGACAGCAATACCAGTCTGATGTGGACCTACACTGACAGCAATACAAGCATGAAAACACACTGGGCCATTCGTGGAGCCTAAGGATAGCATCCTGCATGACTGGCAGATACCTCTGCAGCTGGCACACAGGCATACGTTAGGCCTGCGCACAGCACGCATAACACATAGCACACAAATCCTGTGTGCCAAACAAGCACAGTCTGTACGGCTATACAACACTACTGCTGCAGTTGTGTTAGGTACTTTTATTGTCCAGTACAGTGAGGACATGCTCACCAGGCTGGACAAGGTGTAGGTCACAGTGATATGCTCATGAGGCACTATGGTCCACCACATAACACAAGCATACAGGTCAGTCAGATGCATGGACACATATGACTCAGTCATTGTCCATGCCACCACAGCTGATGTGGGATGTCCCTCACTGGGATACATGATAGGGAACATGGAAGGGATCACTGAGCAAGTGACACAGGCTGGTAGAACCCTGACCTTGGTTGGCATCAGACCCTCACCAGGGATTCTGACATATTACTGAATGCTAATGAATTACTGTAGCTACAACACCCTAGCTGAACGGTTCTTAGCATGCGGTCACTGCATTGCTATGGAATAACGTCTTACCACTCCCACAACAGGTGAAAACATGCAGCACCTGTTCATCAACAATAGGTAGACTATATGCCCCAGACCAGGTGTGTATCCCTCACTACTAGGCTGATAGCATCTACATCTCACACTGTATATACACATCCCACATGCAGCACCTGCACAGAAGACCACAGTCATAATGTTACCCTGTGCAAATACCATGTATTCAAATGTGGCAGGCATCACACATGGTAACTATTGAAGGTCACAGGTGCATATGTGTATTTGGCACACTCATACATCATGTGTGCATTGCCATAACTGGTTTAATCAATGTCATGCATTATTGTGAGAGACAACCCGCACACATGGGCATTCTGTGTGGGCAAAACACACGTGGCATGTCTGTAATCAAAAGCCATAAATAATTGTGATATCGTTTAGAAAGGGGTATGTGCATCCTGTAGTGTGTTTTCCCAGTTGCCAAAAGGGATATTTTTGTCATACATACTTACCCCCCCTTCACACATACTTGCCAGCTGCTAGAGTCAAACCCCTACCTCACTACGTTATGACACTAGAAACAGAGGCATTAGCAGAGCGCGCTATTTGCATTACTGGGAGATTTACTTTCTCCTGATATACTTATAGGGTGCTGACATCATCGGAGTTTAGAAAGGGGAATGAGCATCCTGTGGTATGTTTTCACAGTTGCCAAAAAGGATGCTCCTTACATACACACTTCCCCCCCTTCACACACACTTGCCACATGCTGGATTCAAACCCCTATCTAACTATGTTATGACACTAGAGACAGATGCATTAGCAGAGTGCGCTATTTGCATTACTGGGAAATTGTTTTTCTCCTGATATACTTATAGGGTGCTGACATCATCAGAGTTTAGAAAGGGGAATGAGCATCCTGTGGTATGTTTTCACAGTTGCCAAAAAGGATGTTCCTTACATACACACTTACCCCCCTTCACACACACTTGCCACATGCTGGATTCAAACCACTATCGAACTATGTTATGACACTAAAGACGGACACATTAGCGGAGTGTGCTATTCGCATTACTGGGAAATTACCTTTCTCCTGATATACTTATAGGGTGCTGACATCATCAGAGTTTAGAAAGGGGAATGAGCATCCTGTGGTATGTTTTCACAGTTGCCAAAAAGGATGTTCCTTACATACACACTTGCCACATGCTGGATTCAAACCCCTACCTAACTAGGTTATGACACTAGAGACAGATGCATTAGCAGAGCGCGCTATTCACATTATTGGGAAAGCTTCTTTCCCCTGATATACTTATAGGGTGCTGACATCATCAGGGTTTAGAAAGTGGAATGAGCACACAGTTGCCAAAAGGGATGTTCTTTTCATACACGCACACTTGCTGGATTCCAACCCCTACCAAACTATGTTTTGATACTAGAGACGGATGCATTAGCAGAGTGCGCTATTCACATTACTGGGCGATTACCTTTCTCCTGATATACTTATAGGGTGCTGACATCATCAGAGTTTAGAAAGGGGAATGAGCATCATGTGGTGTGTTTTCACAGTTGCCAAAAGGGATGCTCCTTTCATACACACTTACCCCCCTTCACACACACTTGCTGGATTCTAACCCCTACCTAACTATGCTATGACATCAGAGATGGATGCATTAGCAGAGTGCGCTATTCGCATTACTGGGAGATCACCTTTCTCCTGATATACTTCTAGGGTGCTGACATCATCAGAGTTTAGAAAGGGGAATGAGCATCCTGTGGTGTGTTTTCACAGTTGCCAAAAGGGATGCTCCTTTCATACACACTTACACACACACTTACCCCCCTTCACACACACTTGCCACTTGCAAACTCCCTACCTAACTATGTTATGACACTAGAGACAGACGCATTAACAGAGTGCGCTATTCGGATTATTGGGAGATTCCTTTTCTCCTGATATACTTATAAGGTGCTGACATGATCAGTGTCTAGAAAGGGGAATGAGCATCCTCTGGTGTGTTTTCACAGTTGCTAAGAGTAACATTTGGACTAAGTGTGTGGGCATGCCCAGTTCAGCCTTCCCATGGCATGTTGTGTGAAAGATGTCTCATTTATCTAAGTGTGTGAACAGGACCAGTGTGAGCTTTCCATATGTTGAACTCTGCAGCCCATCACATTTGTGGATGAGTGTGACCTTCAACAAATACCTCCAGTTTATGGTTGTGTGTTCTGTGCCATGCTGTGTAGTTACTGTCCAAATGCTTTTTGTGTGAACACAACAGGGAGTATACTGTGCCTGCAGGTTTTGCATGGGATACTTTGCACACTATTGTCAACATCCGTTCATACTGACCTAACACTGTAGTACTGTATAGTGTAGTGGTTCAGTACTTTCCCTGTGGTGGTCAGTATCCTGGGCTTTAGTCCTATCACTGCTTTACATTTCCATAGTGTGCACAACAGCCTGGTTAGGGTCCAGTTGTGCACATCTGCACAAAGGCGGTGCCTCTACGGACCCTGGTAATTGCCACCCCATAAGCTTAACAAGTCTAGTCTGCAAAGCTATGGAGAGGATCATAATGGAGCTCATAAACAAAGATATGGGGGACATGCAGACATTGGACCCGTCCCAGTTTGGCTTGTTCAAGGGCAGATCATGCCTTTTGAACTTGGTCGACTTCTTCAAAACAGTCACTAAGGCCATTGCTGAGGGAAGGGCAGTCCATACAGCCTACCTTGACCTTGCAAAGGCTTTCGACACAATACCCCACTCGAGTATTGTAGAAGGACCTACCAACCTAAATGTAAACCCATATGTCACAAGACGGGTTGCAAACTGGCTTAAGGACAGGACTCACAGGGTTAGAGTTGCTGGCGCTATGTCGGACTCCAAGCTGGTCACAAGTGGTGTCCCACAGGGCTCAGTCCTTGGCCCCCTCTTGTTCGTCATCTACTTCTCAGAGGTACAGGCCAACATGGGAGGACTTTGGCTGACAAGGTTTGCAGATGACTGCAAACTGGGCGCCATAGTGGACAGTGCATCAGACACGGATATCCTTCAGAAGGGACTCACGGGCACTGATAGCTGGTGCCAGAGCCATGGCCTGACGTTACATGCCAAAACATGTATAGTCATACTCTGCAAGAAAAGCAAGGTAACCCCAAGCTACCATATAGGTGGCAATCCTGTAAGCACAGAGGAGGTTATCATGGACCTGGGGATCCAGGTTGACAGTGGCCTTTCTCCTGACACTCACGTTGCTAACATGGCTAGAAAGACCTTCTACATTACCCACCTGATCAGGAAGGGATTCACATCCAGATCTAGTGGGGTCATTATTCCCCCGTACTCTTCACTTATCAGACCAATGATCGAGTACAATGCCCCATTCTGGATGTATCTCACCTGACATCTGCAGCAATCAGAGAGACCCCAAAAGTCCCCCACCAAAAGGATAAAGGGTTTCCAACAGCTGTCATATGCTGCCAGATTGAAGACACTCCAGAGGTGACATGTGCCTGACATGCAAGGCCATGTCCAACCAGGAAGTAATGGACATGCTCCACCTCAAAATCGCAAAATCCACCAGAACCACTAGAGCAAGTGACTTAAACCTTAGCAGGGATATAAGTAGGACATATTAGAGGGATAGATTTATCACTCAGAGACTCCCTATGCTGCGGAATACAATCCCGGTCCATGTGAGGCAGAGCACCTCACTGGCTCTGTTCAAGGGGAATCTTTACCTGTGGATGGGAGATCATAGGTTTACCCTGGGGACTGTCTCTGTGCTACTGCTGGACAGAGGCATGACAGACTAATGGGCACAGTATTGTTTCCATATAAGGGGTGGCGTACGCCACAAAATTCTGGGCTGGGCTTATACCTGCCTTAGGGCAGATAGCCTAGTATAAACCTATGAACCTATCTGACCATGTTGCATTATGTTCGGATATGAACTACTTACAACAGCCTCATCCAACATCAGTAGTGTATTCCACAACATAGGTGTACATTGGCAAACACTACCGATGTGCCCTAGGCCATTTCTAATGCTAGTCTGAGAGTGTGTTTGTCCTTCGACACATTGTAAGTGTAGTTTGCCATGGCATATGTCTTGTGTAGTATACTGTGCCTCTGTCTACCTGTGACATAACATTGATACCCAGGGTAAACCTACCGTCTCCCATCCACTCATTAAGATTCCTGTTGAGGAGAATCAATGAGTGACTCTATGGATAACCTGTACTGGTAGTTTACTCATGCGTGGGGGTGGCTTCTGTGTTATGGATAATGCAGTACAGTTTGCCCTATGTATGTCAGCGCTGGGGTTCAGGTCCCTCATGTGCATAGCTCACTGCCATTCAGATTGTACAAGGTGCAGCATGTTCATTGATTCCAGCTTGGACATGGCTTTCTACATCAGGCACAGCTTGCGTCTGGGTGGCCAGCATGGCAGTGTGTGGAGTTGCACTCTGTTTAATCAGGCAACACATTACATGTGTTCAAGCTCTTTGATACTCCTGGTGAGGTACTGTTGTGGACTTTACAGTTGATGGAGGTGTCTGCTGAGGTACACCCCACGGGGCTGTTGTGGTCATTTGTAATGCTGATGAAGGATAACTGCAGAACCACAATGACCTCCCCTTATCTTGATGTCATAACCTTCATGATTAGGTTGGTATATGGATTGTTTCTGTTAACACTACAGCCACATGTTTGTCCTATGCAGGATATCTATCCCCTTGTGTACCCAGGTCTGTCATTACATGTGATGTATGTAATGGGTTAACACCTATGTGGTAATTGGTGGTCACTTACTGTATATCCACAGAGGTTGACTATACAGTTGTCTCCATTTCACTTGCTGACATGGCTATGGCACCGGTTGTCTGTTTCTATGTGGCCCTTTTGTGGGACGCTTGTGTCAGCTGAAGTGTCAGATATGTTAGGCGGTTTGTAGTCCTCTGCGAACATGTTCAGGCACAGTCCTTACATGTTGGCCTGTACCTATGGGGCATATATACCAGACGGGATAGGTCCCAGGACCAAGCTTTGTGGGATGCCTGTTATATGTGGTTTGTAGTCTGACATGGCTACAGCATGTCTGGCCATGTCAGTTCTGTCGTTGGTCTGGTTTGCAACCCCTCTAGTGACATTGGGGTGTATATTTAAGCTGGTGAGCATATCTGTATTGAACACGTAGGGTATTGTATGGAAGGCTTTGCAAGGTCCAGCTACACTGTGTGGGCCACATTGCCCTCATCAGTGACCTCAATCACTGTTTCAACTGAGTCACACATGTTTAGGGGCGGGGTCTGCACTTCATAAACCCACACTGGCTAGGGTTGGGTGTCAATTGATCCCCAATATCGTTATGTCTGTGGTACATGCTGATCCTTACCATAGCTGTGCAGACCAAGCTTCTCAGGAATCTGTGGTGGTTGTTTTTAGTATCCATTCAGGCAACACCTTTCTTGAGAACACCCACTGTTGTTGTACACTGCTCTTTGGGTACATATCCTGTGGTAAGGCTGACATAATGTCAGGGAGGCAGCGATCTGCTGGGAAAGATATTTGGCATTATGAGGGGGGGGGGTTGCACTGCACCTGTCAGGATGTATGTTGGCAATACGTTTGTGTGTTTGGTATGTTGTTTGTAATATTTGTGTGATCCAGAGCATATCCAGGAATTCACAACACGCTTACTACCATCAGTTGCAGCAGCCTTGGAGTTACCCTTAGTGTTCCGTACAATTTGTATCATAGTAGGTTCATGGGTTCATACTAGGCTATCCACCCTAGGGCATTTGTAAGCATAGCCACAGTGCGTGTGGCTTTTGCCACCCCTTGCTATGTGAATATTATGGCCACTTATGATTTACTTAGCTGTGCCTCTGTCTGGACATGACACAGTAAAGACCCCCTGTGTACATCTACAATTATCCATCCATTTTGCTAACTTCCTGTTGAAGAGTGTTAGTGAGGGGCTCTGCCTAATATGTAGTGGTATTCTGTTCCAGGATGTGGAGAGACTCAGGGTTAGGTATCTGTCCCTCCAGCACATCCTATTTGATTATGTGTTGAGGTTGACATCTGACTCACACAGCTCCGATGGCTTTGGGTTTTCTGGGGTGGAGCATGTCCATTACTTCTGTGTTGGACATGGACTTGTACAACAGACATACAATGCCTCTGTGTTGGCAGTATGTGACTGCATTCGGCTGTGGTGTCTACAGCCGGGTGGCATATGAGATATAGTTGAGACCCTTTATGACTCTTGCTGAGGTACCTTTGGGGTCTTTCTAACTGCTGCAGGTGCCAGGTAATGTACATCCCAAATGAGGCATTGGATGACAATATGGTCTGATAGGGGAACAGTATAGGGGCGCAATGACCTTTGTTGACATAGATGTGACTCCTTTCATGATACAGTGTCCAATATAGACAGTCTTCCTAGACAAATTGGCGATGTGGCTGTCACATGACAGGTGACTGTACACTTGTGTCACTAGGTCCCTGATTACTCCTTCCACACATAATGGTTTACCACCTATGTGGTTATTTGTGTGTACCTTGTTTTGTATTTGGTGGTACATTCATCATGTCCACTGTCTTCAGGACAGTGGGGTGGGGTTCCTGTGTGTGAGAGTGTGGTCTGAAGCATGCTACAGACTGTACAGCAATCTTGCGTACAGGTAGTTGCACATGGGTGGACTGCAATGACATAGGCATTGTCAGTTAACTGGATGTATGGCTGTCTGTGCTGAATATGGATACTCACCCTCCTTCTATGTTTTGTTACAGTTTTTTTTGTTACAGGTTTTGTGGCCATAACACATGATATGTGGTATTACCTGGTAGTGCTGGTGTGCTGTCACGAGGCTTGCAGCAGGTGTGTATCACTGGACTGACATCAATGTATTCCATACTGGGGAGGGCCTCAGGAGCATGCATATTGAGGTTTACACATCTGGCATTGATCAGCATTACCCTTCTGTTTCTTTCCAGTTTTGTTTTCTATGGTGGTGGGTTGCTCTTTTTGGCCTTGCCTACGGGAGGATCTCTGTAGTTTGCAAAAGCCTTAGGCAATATCCAGACGCTCATGGGTAACAGGTGCATGCCATCCCTGGGACAGCAGCATGTCTCACTATGGAGGCACCTATTACAACTGTATCAGGCATGTTGTTTCTCCTTCTGTCCTGTGACTGTTTGGCACACCAGCTTTGCGTACTATGTGTTACATGTGCTATGTCTGGTGTTTGTTTTATTGGGTGCCTGCTTTGGAGGCTTGTGTTGGTGTTGTGTGTTTGTAATTAGGGCCTCTGGGAATGTTTTTGTGTTGATGTGTTTGGTTTACAGTCATTGTAGGTCTATGTGGGACTGGGTTTGTGGTGTATGTGGTTACCTTGTCCTCCTGACTAGTTTTGACAGTACTGATTTGGGGGTGCTCAGGCCCCGATTTGGCTACCTGGTTGCGTCTATCACATACATTTGTATTTATTGGGGTGAGTTGCTGTTGTGTGTGTACTTGGGACAGGTGTCACATTGCCACTGGATTCACAGATTCTACTTGTTTTGCCTGGCCTTAGTGGATTGTATGTGTGGACACATTTTATTCACAGATTCTACTTGTTTTGCCTGGCCTTAGTGGATTGTATGTGTGGACACATTTTATTGCCATACTAGTGATCACTGATTACTTCACTTTTCATGTTAGATCTATCATGTGGTAGCTTCCTCATTCTCTTCAATGGTTTAGTAATGTATGGTGTCCAGCATACCAGATGCCTGGGTGTATGGCATTGTGTCTTGTTGTTTGTGATTGCAGACTCCAAGCACTCTAGGCTGTGTTCCTGGTATGCCTGTATAACATGTTCTGCAGTGTGTCCCATATTCTGGACCTGCACAGGGCTTTTCATGGATTCCACATTGGTTTGTAGGGGTGCAAGCTATGCTTTATACATGTGTTTCACTGTGGTAGTCTGGCCAGGGACTGGGGTCGTGATGTGTAACTACAGTGTGCTTACTCTATGGTCTGGTCTTACCAGTGAGGGATACACTTCTCATCTTGACATCCAGTACACATATTTCTGATTATCACATCCAGTATGCTTACCCCTCTTGGGGAAGTGTTACATTTTGCATGTCCGTTTTGTTTAATGGATTCTGTGAAATTGTCTACACTTGTGTCAGTGCTAATATAATACAAAGAGTATAGTGACATACACCTCAAAAGCTGACTTCACACTTCTTTGGACTGAGATGGTATCCGTTAAGCCCACTGGGCCAGTGGAACCACAACACACAATGGTGAATCCTTCACAGACACTTTCTACGGACATCTCTGAGATAGAATGGACCATGCAATCACTAATAGAAACATGACCCTCTCCACCAAGGGAATGTGGCCTGTCTGGTGGACCCCAGCCATAAACAGACTGTATAACAGATGAAGGATACTAATGCAAGACAGAGCTACATCTCCTAAAGGGAAGGCGGCTGTGAGCAGCACTAGTAAAAAGCTACATTCTCTCATAAAGACATCCAAGGTAAACTTTGAGACATAAACACCAAAGACGATAGAGATAACCACACTGCCTTCTTCAGTTATGTCAGACACCTGGGTGGGAACCCTCAGATATGCTCTGAGTTGGTACACAACAACATATATTTCAGTGACCTGACAGATATTGTCAACATTCTGGCAGACAGGTTCAGTGCAATCTTCCCCCTCCCTCACCCCCAAAAGAAGATAGTTATCACAGCTGAATGTAACCTCACTGTCATCTCAGATGTCCATGTGAGAGCCGCACTCAGCAAAGACAAGAACACAGCATCATTGGGACCTGATGGTATCCCCAGTTGCGTGCTATGTGAACTCCAGAAGGATCTAAACCCGTATATACAAATGCTATTTAACCTTAGCCTTGCTACAGGATATGTACCTGAACACTGGCGTACAGCAACAGTGGTCCCACTCCGCAAAGGAGATGCCTCCACAGACCCTGGGGACTACCACCACACAAGCTTACCCAGCCTTGTCTGCAAAGCTATGGAAAGAGTCATTATGGAGCTCTTAAACAGAGACATTGGTGACCTACAGACCCTTGATCCCACCCAGTTCAGCTTTGTACAGGGCAGATCCTGCATTTTGCACATGTTTGACTATGTTGATACTGTCAGTAGGGCCATTGATGAGGGCTACACGGTCCACACAGCCTACCTGCACTTGGCTAGGGCCTTTGACACAATACCCCACTCAGGCATCATAGACAAGCTCAACAGCTGAAATATCAAATCATATGTCACAGGATAGTTTGCAAAATGGCTAGGAAACAGAACCCATGACGTCGACATTGCAGGTGCCTTGTCAGATTCAAAGCCAGTCACACGTGGTGTCCCACAAAGATTTGTCCTGGGACCCATCTTATTTGGCATTTACTTTTCAGATGTGAAAGCAAACATAGGAGGGTTGTGGCTGACAAAGCTTGCAGATGACTGCAACCTAGGCACCATATGTGGATACATCAGACAGCACACACATCCTACAGAATGCCATCACAAAGACAGATAGCTGGTGTCGGAATCATGGCCTGAAACTGACTGCAACTGATGTGTGGTCATCCCCTTTGGGAGGAACAAAGTACACACAAATCAATACATAGACAGCAACCCACTGAGCACAGAATAGAAATCAGACACCTGCGGACACATGTAGATAGTGACATCTCATTTGACACCCATGTTGCCAAAGTGGTTTGAAAGACTTTCTATCCTGCCCACCTTATCATGAAGGGTTTTCCATCCAGATCACAGGAGGTCATTGTACCACTATACTTCTCCCTTATCAGGCCCATGATTGAATACAAAGCCCCATTTGGTATGTACCTCACCCAGCACTTGCAACAGCTGGCAAGACCCCAAAAGTACCTTACCAAGGAGACCAGGGGTGTACAACACATGTCATATGCTTCCAGACTAAAGGAAATCCAGCTTTATTCAGTGGCATACCACATACGTACAGGTGACCTATGCCTGACATACAAGACCATGTCCAATCAGGATGTGGTGGACATGGTCCACTACAAGCAATCCAAATCCACCAGAACCATGGGAGCTGAAGATTTGAACCTCAGCACATACATGTATAGGACATGCTGGGGGACAGAGTCATAACTCACAGGCATCTCACACTCTAGCAGAGTATCCCAGTTCATGTTAGACAGAGTCCCTCACTGACTCTCTTCAAGAGAAGTCTGGGCAACTGGATGTCGGATTTTAGTTTTACTCCAGGGGTCCTCCCTGTGTCACTACTAGACAGAGGCACAGTCAAGGTATTCAATTATGTACGGGGGTCATAATGTGTCACTACTAAGTGAGATACACAATATTCGGAATCTATTCTGTACACGTATTACCACTATAAGGGGTGGCACTAGCCACATCACTATGGCTAGGCTTATAAATGCACTAGGGCAGATAGCCTAGTAGTAAACTATGCAACTATGACACTATGGTGTATGTGTAGGTATTGTCAGTCAAGCGATATAATGTGGTTTGGGGGGCTTGATATCTTCCTGTCTTCCAACAGTTTGTTGTCTATTCCTTCTGGCATGTCAAGGGATCAGTTGCTAGTGTCCTCTCCTGCTCAGCTGGTGAACCTGGGAATATTGAGGCAATGTTACAATTGACACATGTACACAGACAACCCTCTCCTTCTCCCACAAAACACAAATGCATGCAAGAGATGCAACTATATAGCCAACCTGGAGGCTGAGCTCTCTCAACATAGGACTGGCAGGACCAGAGAGGAGGAGGAGAAGGTGACCACACACACACCACAAACCCAGTCTCACATAGCACTATCACAACTTCAAATCATACACATAAACACACAAAGACATACTCGGAGGCTCTGATCACAGATCTACCATACCAGCAGAGGCCACCACAGCAGACACCCAAACAACTGCCTCCACAGGGCACAGCACATGCAAAACATAGACCACAGAGTCAGTGTGCCAAACATTCACAGCCCTTAAGGCCAAACACAATGCCAAACACACTCGTCATAGGTGACTCCATAGTCAGACACACTGACGTCCCACTCACCAGATTGAGTAAGGAGAAGGCCACAGTAAGCTGCCTATCAGGTGCTGGGATCCACCACATAATGCAAGCACTCAGGTCACTCAACTGCAAGTACAAGTATGACTCAGTCATTGTCCATGCTGGTGTGAACGACCTGAGATGTACCTCCCTGGACTACATGATAAGAGACATAGAGGAGCTTTCTGCTTATGTAGCCCAGACAGGTATGACCCTGACCTTGAGCAGTATCCTACCTTCACCAAGAATGATGCCACAATACAGAGACAAGATGATCATCTGTAATAGTTGGCTTAATCTATGGTGTCATTTAAAGGGGATCCAATGTCCGTCTGCCTGGGATGACATGCTGGACAAGCCACGCTGATTCGCAGGGGACGGCTTGCACCTGTAACCCCTGGGCTTCCGGAATTTGGCTCAGCTCTTGCAACCCCCATTGTGCCTTTTTTAGGCAAGGCTCAGATTCTAAACCTACCACCCTAGAACACAAAAACGGAAGTAAACTAAGGGTGATGCTGCTCAATGCCAGACGTCTCAACCTCAAGATGCACGCACTTGAAGCCCTTCTCAGTATGGGGAACATCGATGTCTGTGCTGTGACTGTAACCTGGTTCAAGGCTCCTGACAGCACCCCAGCAGTATCAGGTGTTACCTCATATCATGCGTTCCGGCCCCAAAATTCGGACGACACCAAGAAAGGAGAGTGGGTGTCCATATTCATCAAGGACACCCTCACCTCAAGGTTGGTGGCAACACATGATGCATCGGAGACCATCCAGGTGCAATTAACCATAGGCAAAACTGCTCGGCAGTTTGTAGCAGGTTACAGGCCACCCTCTCAAACTCAGAAACCTCACACAGCTTTCCTGACAACACTGGAGGGGATAAATGTATCTCCAAACATCATCATACTGGGTGATTTCAACTATCCCTATATAGACTGGGATCACTAATCAAGCCCTAATCAGGCCCCAACACTCTAGGCCAAAGGTTCCTAGAGTTCATAACCTCAAATGCCATGGAACAACTAGTCACCATCCCCACAAGAGGAGACAACATACTAGATCACATCATCACGAACATGGGGTCACAATGTTCAACACCAGAAGTATACCCATCATTGGTGAGATCAAATCATAAACTAATCTCACTGGAAGTCCACATCCCGCCCCCACCCCAGATAAAGAACACCACAGTGAAGAACTTCTCAGAAGCCAACTTCACACTTCTAAAGATTGGTGTGGTCTCTTTCAAGGCCCCAAGCCAGCGGAAACAATTACCCAAGCCGCTGAATCACTTACAAATGCCTTCTACCAGCACCTCCAGGACTGCATGGATCAGGCAATCCCACACAAAACAAAGACTCTTTGTACCAAAGGCATGCGTGCAGTCTGGTGGACCCCAGCCATAAACATGCTCTACATCAGAAGGAAGGTGCTACTACAAGGTAGAGCAAATTCCGTAGAAGGGAAGACACCCCTGCTCATTATGCGTAAAGAACTGGGATCTCCCGTAAAATCATCCAGGGCACATTTTGAGAGAAAACTCGCTAAGGACTCAGAAGACAATCATGAGGCCTTTGTTAGCTATGTTGGAAACCTGGGAGGTGACTCCCAGATATGCTCAGGATTAGTTCATAATGATGTAAAGATCACTGAACCTACAGACATTGGCAACATACTGGCTGACAGGTTCAGTGCATATTTCTCCCCCCCTCCCCCCAAAGGGAGGGATATCTATACCAGGGGATTGTATACCCAAACATCTCAAATGCTCAGGTGAGAACTGCTCTATCCAAGGCGTGAAACACAGCATCCATGGGACCGGATGGTGTCCCCGGTTGTGGGCTCCACAAACTCAATGAGGAATTGAACCCGCAGTTAGGGCAGCTGTTTAATCTTGGCCTCACCTCAGGATACGTAACCAAGGAGTGGCATACGGCAACGGTGGTTCCACTTCACAAAAGTGGTGCCTCCACCGACCTCGGACACTACCGTCCCATCAGCTTGACAAGCCTGGTCTGCAAAGCTATGGAGAGGATCATAAAGGAACTCAAGAATGAAGACATAGGGGACTTGCAGACTTTGGATCCAACCCAGTTTGGCTTTGTCAAGGGCGATCATGCCTTTTAAACTTGGTTGACTATTTCAGAATGGTCACCAAGGCCATTGACGAGGGCAAAGCAGTCCACACAGCCTACCGTGACCTGGCAAAGGCTTTTCGATTCAATACCCCACTCGGGTATCATTGACAAACACAACAGCTTAAATGTAGACCCATACGTCACATGATGGGTTACAAACTGGTAAGTGACAGCACCCACAGGGTCAAGGTTGATGGCGCCATGTCACACTCAAAGCCTGTCACAAGTGGTGTCCCACAGGGCTCAGTCCTGGGCCCACTTTTGTTCGGCATCTACTTTTCAGATGTACAAGCAAACACAGGAGGATTATGGCTGACAAGGTTTGCAGATGACTGCTAACTGGGAACCATAGTTGACAACCCATCTGACACAGACATCCTTCAGACGGGTCTCATAGAAACGGATAACTGGTGCCAGAGCCATGGCCTACAGTTAAACGCTAAACAATGCATAGTCATACCCTTTGGGAAGAACAAGGTTACCCCTAGTTCACATATAGGTGTTACTCCTCTAAGCACAGGAGAGGTTATCAGGGATGTGGCCACCCAGGTTGACAGTAACCTTTCGTTTGACACTCACATTGCCAAAGTAGTTAGGGAGACCTTCTACATTGCCCACCTCATCATGCAGGGATTCACATCTAGATCAAGGGAGGTCATTGTTCCCCTGTACTCATCACTCATCAGACCAATGATTGAGTACAATGCCCCATTCGGAATGTTTCTGACCCAACACCTGCAGCAATTGGACAGGCCCCACACATTGCTCACCAGAGAGATAAAAGGTCTCAAATGTATGTCTTATGCTGCCTGGCTGCAGGAACCCCAGCTCTATTCAGTTGCCTACCATCTGCTCAGAGGTGGCCTGTGCCTGTCATACTAGGCCATGTCCAACCCGGAATTAATGAACATGCTTCACCTCAAAACCTCTAACTCCATCAGATCTACACGGGCAAGAGACTTAAACCTCAACACGGCTATTCATAGGGCGTGCTGGAGGGACAGATTCATCACCGAGAAACTCCCTATGCTGTGGGACCTCATCCTGGTACATGTGAGGCTGGGCACCTCGCTGGCTTTGTTCGAGAGAAATCATGACCAATGGATGGGTGATCGCAGGTATACCCCAGGGATAACCTCAGTGTCACTGCTTGACAGAGGCACAGCAACATAATGGGCATATTATCCTTAGAACTGAAGTGGTGGCGGAAGACACAAAACTCTGGCCTAGGCTTATATATGCCCTAGGGCAGATAGCCTAGTATGAACCTATGCACCTATGAACATAGGCCTGGTGCAGTTCCTGCTATTAGGACAGTGGTCTGCAGCAAGCTATTTAGTAGTAGGCAGTTTTAACAATTGGTATTTGACCATGGCTAATCCATGTTGCTTCTTGTTGTGGTAGCAACATGGGGGTGTGGTTATCCATGACATTTATTGCTAGTCACCCTCGTTTTGTAGCTTGTTCCATGTTTTTGCACATGTACATCCCTGTATGAGGTGTGCCCTGGTAGTGTTAGGGTGCTGGTGTGGGCTTTGTCCCAGTTGTCTATTACAGCACTGATATCTACATCCTCTATACTGTGTGCGGTTACACTGCACACATCTTGCTGTTTATACTTCTGGCATTGGGTAGCATTACATCTAGGTTCCTATCCCTTGTGGTACCTATGAATGTGGGTTTGTGTTTTTGTGGTTTGTGATGGGTGAGGATGGATGTTAGTCAGGGTCCTCAAGTGTGCATGTGGTACGTGGTGTTACATTACTTGATACATGGCATTCATGCCTCGGGTGGTGCTGCAGGGCTGCCTCTGTTGGATGCACATACTACACTCCCTGTACATGTTTGGAAGCAGGTTGTGTCATGTTAGTCATCCCCGTTACTGTATGAGTGAGTCAGAGCGGGTATCAGTCCCAGTGTTCCTACTGACCAAGTGTATGTGCTATGTGTTGCCTCTTTGCCAAGGCCAGGGCATACTGGGCATGCCTCCTTCTGCCTACTGGAGCAAGGTCAGGTTGTTCCTCCTCCGAGTCACCCTCTGCCTGTGGTGGCCTTGGCAATGGTGGGGGTATGTTTGGCCCAGCCCTATGCTGGTCCTGCTGCAGCTGTTTCCGCAGGATCATATTATGTAGCATAGCACATATCATGATCATTTGGGTACATGTAGTTGGTGTGTACTGCAAGGCTCCACCAGATGTGTCCAGACACCGGAACCGTGACTTGAGCAGCCCAAACACACGCTCTATGACGTTACGTGTTTGTGCGTGTGCCTCATTATGGCATTCCTGTTCAGGTGTGTGTGCATTTCTGATGGTTGTCATCAGCCACGGCTCAAGTGCATAACCTGCATCCCCCACTAGGTGTCCGTGTGGGAAGTCCCCACTGGCAAATGATTGGGACAGCTGCGTCAGATGCCAGATGTGGGAATCGTGGTAGCTCCCAGGGCAGCCAGCACACACATTCATTATTATGCCCTGGGCATCACACACGACCTGGCAGTTGATGGAGGGGAATCCCTTGCGGTTCATGTAGGCTCTACCCCGCTCACCGGCTGGTGCTTTGATGCGTATGTGCGTGCAGTCTATTGCACCCAATACTTCAGGGTATCCCGCTATTTCCTGGAAGAGACGCATATTGCTGGCCACAACCTCACGGGCATTGGGGAAATATACATGATCACCGACATGTGCTGACATGGCATCCAGGAACTGGTGCAGTACCCTAGAGGCTGATGCCTGTGATATCCCCATCATATCACCAGTTGGTGTCTGGAAGGTAGCTGTTGCTAGTATTCTTAGGCCAACACATACCTTGGTTTCCACTGGGATGGGTTCCCCTCTGTTGGTTCTGTGTGTGAGGCGTGGCCTGCACAGCTCAACAATTTGCTGCAGAAGGTCTCTGTCCACTCTGTAGCGCTCTACTATCTCCAGGTCATGTAACCCATGGTAGGTGACCCTGGGCCTGTATACTCTTCTCCTTCTCCTCACTTTGGGTTGTCTGTCAGCATCTGCATTGTCAACACCCTCAGCAATTCGCCTATGCCTGATTATAACAGCTATGGCAGCCCCTAGCATTTCTGCTCTGAGTTCAGCTTTTTTCAGTTTTCAATTCTGATAGCTTACTTTCTTGCAGTATCTCTTATGAGAAACACCCTGCACTGCTCTTTGCAGTGTTTTAAGTGCTGGGCTGGGCTTCTAGTCTGCCTGTGTAATTGCCTGCTTCCAATTGTTTCCACCAATTAACTCCAGCAGTATCCTCTGGCAGTTTCCCTGTATTTTGGTTGTTTCCTGTTTCCTCTCTGTTTCCTCAAGGGGAGGAATGTGCACACCAGCTTAAGCACGCTCACAGTCACTTAAATGCGTGCACACATCCTTACACGGTGTTACACGCACGCACACATCCTTACACGGCGTGAACTTGGCTGATTCATGTTAAAACGCGCGCACACAGCCTTAAACATGTGCATGCCTACGCAAACCATTGTAAATGGTTTGCAACACGCTCCCACATGTTGAACCTGCCTTACACGCGCGCACACGCGCGCATGCACGTATTTCAAGAAAATTTGAGTGTAGGGATAGTGTGCACCCTCTATTTCTTGACTTTCCTAGTGTTCTGTTGGGACACACCTCTCTCCCTGATGTCTGTCTGTCATCTGTCAAGTTACATTGCCCTCCAATCTGATACATTTATTTCTATCATTCCCCCTGTGATGTCACCTACCTCTTACTCTGTTCCTCCCCTTCTATAACTCTTACACTACTCAGAAAGTGCTCATTACCTATGTGGCAGTGTGATTCAGTATTGTAACCCTCATTTACATAGGATTGCCTAGTAATGCTTAGTTACATGTCTTACACGGAGCTTCCCCCCCTTGACAACCACTAAACGGAGGCCATATTGTTTTTGGTCTGCAAGTCCCTCCATTGACATTCCATGTAATACATAAATCCCACAATTGTGGGCTTATAAGCTTCGGTTTTCAGTTTTAGGCAGTGCACCCCGTTTGCGTGGGTGTGCGCTGCAGTTAAACATCATAATCCCACGTAAAAAAATAGTTATTTATAAAAATTTTGCAACACTTTTTCATGCCAATGGCCACATATTTGGCCATTGGCATGCTTAATGAAACATATGCACCCTTTATTTGGAGCTGACATAGCTCCGTTTTAATTTTTGCAGAAATGTACTCAGTTGTCAGCTGAGTACATTTCTGCAGCTAACACGTCCGTTACACAGACCGGTTTGGGCTTCTTGGATCGCTCAGATACCTCATTTGCATATATTTCAGCTGCATATGAGGTATTGAGCATTTCCACGCCCAGTCCGTGTAAGAGACGTGTTAGCTGTCTCTTACATGGAGGTTTGGGCTGTTCCTGAATCGGGAGGCTTACACGGAGGCTTATACTACTCTTGAACTTCGTGTAAGCCTTCCTGAATCCTGCCCATAATGTTATTTATTTGTTGGTTTTTTACATTTTACTTAAAATTATAAAATATTTAATATATTTATATATAAAAACATTTAATAAATATTCAATAAATAATTAAATTAAACATCTAATGTTTTAAAATTTTAAAATTGATATTAAGTATTAAAATATATAAATATAAAAATAGTATAATTATATATAAACGATTTCAAATATAATGACTACAATTAAAACCAACATAATTAAAACCAACAATAATAAGTCTTATAATCAAATCAATATAATTCATTTTAATCTGTGTAACATGTATGTATACGTATACATTATCTACTTCATATTTTGTCCTACTTATAACACTGGCTTAATGTTATCTAATTAATGATTTTAATTTCAGGACACTACTAATAGAAATGTGATTATTCATACCTGGCCAGTTATTAGAATTTAATCTCAATTGCCACTCAAGTTCTGATTTTTCTAAAACTGGTTGCCATGCCCCTCCTCTTACATTTTGTTTCATTACATCTAACACTACAAACTGAAAACTATGTCCTGGATGAAACTTTACATGTTTTGCCAATGCATTAAAATCATTTTCATCCCTTATTGCCCTTACATGTTCACTTATGCGTTCTTTAAATTTTCTTTCTGTCTTCCCCACATAAAACATAGGGCAAGCAAGACAGAACCCACAGTACACTACCCTTTCAGTTGAACAACAAGCTTTTTCTTTCAAAATTATTTTGTTATTAAATATTTTTATCTGAGATGTTTCCTACACATATTTACAAAATTTACAGTTACCACACCTATAAGTTCTACCAACTTCATAATTTTTAACTCTCTCAAAAGTACTTTTCATATTCCTACCCTTTTTATAAACAATAGTTGGTTTTTCATCCAATATATTGTGCAATGAAATATCATTCATTCTGATCTGCCAGTTTTTATTCAAAATTTCTCTCACGATGTTGCTATGAATACTATAATTCGTAATAACGAATTTTAAAATTTTTTTATATCACTTTCTTTATTACATACTGTCAAATAGTTTTCAGTAAGATCGTTTTTTAGAACTATAGATCCAATGTCTTGTTGATTTATAAATATATAGTTTATATTGGTATCATCTGTATTCATAATTAAGGCCTTATCCTTATATTCCAATAATGGTTTATATACCGATTCATCGCGTTTCTTTACCACTTCAGTCATTACCTCAGATATTAAAAATTCTGGATATCCTCTGTTTCTAAACATAGTAGATAACAACTGACATTCAGTTATAAAGTCTTCTCTTTTACTAACCATCCTTGCTGCCCTGACAAATTGCCCTTTAATAACTGCTTTTTTTTGTGTGAAAGGATGGCAACTGTTGTAGTGTAAGAGGGTATTACTATAGGTTTCCTTCCGGTAAATTTCAACTTTATATGTTTTCTTCAATTTGCCTTTCTGTAATAAAACATCTAAAAAAGCAATATTATTTACATCATAATTTACAGTGAATTTTAAAAAGGATGTAGTCTCGTGTAAATATTCCAAGACTTTTTCTATTTGTTCTGTATTTCCTTTCCAAACAATAAATATATTGTCCAAAAGGTGAAGATAAGTCCTACAATAATCAAAGTAATTAGAACTAAAAACATAGTCATATTCCCACATATACATAACAATGTTGGCATATAGGATCCCATTGCCACCCCCTCATTTTGTAAATAAATCTTGTTATTGAAATAAAGTTATTTTTAAGAACCATGTCCAATAATTGATCATATAAATTAATATTATTTTGACAAATACCTTTTTTATTTAAATAAGTATTGAACATAAGCATGCCTTCAATGTGGGGTATTGAAGAAAAAAGGTCTTTCACGTCAATAGTGACTAAAATATCATCTTCATAGTAATCAATTTTATTTATAACTCTAAGAAAGTGCCAAGAATTCTTAACAAATGTTCCTCTGAATAACTATATCTCTTTAATTTATTATCTATAAATTTTGCTATAGGATATGTAATAGACCCTTGTGCATCCACTATTGGTCTAAACGGTGGACAATTGATATTTTATGTATTTTTGGAACCCCAAACATTGTTGGGGTTCTCGGATGATCTATATTAAGATAATTAATTGATTTTATCACTATGAATCTATTTAATAGAACAGGAAATGTTTGGTTGTGTTTTGAAAAAGTTTGGCAGTGGCCAAACGAAAGCGCTTATGTGATTCTTGTGTTATTTAATAAACGTTTCTTGGAACTAAACCAGAGGATTTATTCAAGGACTATTTAAGACTTTAAGAAATATTTGCAATTTGTTTTACCTCCATTTACCGGCCCCATTGAGTAGTTTCAGTAACTTGGTTTCGTTTTGGATTTCTGTTTTTGGTTTGGTTTACAGCAAGATGGATTTGGCGGGGAACACATTGGAGGTATTACCGGAACGTACGGAAGAGGTATCCTTACATTCCATTTCGCGCCTTTTACAGACTTTGAGTGACAGGATGGATCGGTTTGAACAGTGTTCTTTGTCGCAATGTTCGAACATAATGTTACACAAAAATCCCCTCATAGACATTAATAGGCAAGAACCTGATGTTTTGTCACCTACCGAAGATAGCAACAATAGTTCACGGCAAGGGGAATCTGATGTTCAACCTTCTACATCAAGGGATAATCGAGAAGAATTAAGGGAAGAACTTTTAAAGTGGATGCATAACACAACAGCTTTTACCATTAATCGGATTACTACAACAGGTACTGTGGCATCCCTTTCAGATAAATTATCAGAATTAGATTATATTCTTTTGAAAATAAGAAAGGTGCAAATGGACAATCTTTACTTTCAAGAATGCATAAATAAAAATATCGTACCTAAAGGCCTTAGGGTATGGAGATTTCCGACAGGACTATGCATAAATTCTACATTACATATGGAACTTTTAAAGTTATTTGATAAGTTTGGGTATGATTACATGAGACTGGTTATTAAAGAAAATAATATGTTATTAAATCAGTTATTTCAGCAGGCAAATGATTTAGATAAATTAATAAAGAATGATGCATCCTTCAGTAAATTTGACTTTGATTATCATCGGATTTTTAAGTCTATAGATGAAAAGGTAAAAATCATTAAAGAAAGGAAAACAAAAAAGTTAAACCGTGATATCCAAGCTTATAATGAAGGATACGCATATCCTCAGCCCCCCACTTCACAACAACAGGGAAAACATTTCACTAATAGTATGGATAACAACAGAAATAATAATAATGTTTTTGTTGAAAATAATTCCGCAATTGATGAATTTTGTGAAGATAATACAGATTTTTTAGGGGAGAATTATTTTCCGACACTAAGAAGGTCCGAGAGGTTACAACAACAGCAACAGAACAACTATCAGATGAATCAAGGGCAACAATTTCAAGTGAACAGTCGTGGTTCATATATGAGGGGGAGAGCACAGATGCAGACAGGCCCTTGGAGAGGTCGTTGTTAGTAATAGACATTGATGCAAAAGGTCCCATTAAATATTATAATGGGAAAAGGGACTTTGTAGTTTATAATTATTCAAACCTGGTCTTTGACGAGGACATTTGTGAACTGTTGTCATATGGACAAACATTTGTCCCAAGTAGGAAAATGAATATAGTAGACAGCATTATCGATTTAAAGATGTATACTAGGAAATTGAATTTTGCACAGATGTTTAAAAATAGCGAAAGTGTTGTGGGACCATTTTATGTTTCGAGTTCTTTTAACCCCCCCCCCATTACACCCTACTATTGAGATGCTTGAAAAGGCATGTGAGTTAGATTGTAGATCAATTGCAAACAGTAACAATAATAAGGTTAGATATAATTTATCAAAGTTTGAAAATGAAATATTAAATTCTTTATCAAATATGAATATTGTGAGATTTATAAAACCAGACAAAGGTGGGGGTATAACAATATTCAATACAAGTGACTATAATCAAAAGATGGAAACTATATTAGAGGGAGAAACATATTCTTTGAGTTCTATAAATGAGATGAACATTTCGTATAGAAGGATTAAAGGAATAATTTATGATTTATTCATAGATGGTGATTTAACAACTGATGATTTTAATTATCTTAATATAGATCATCCAAGAACCCCAACAATGTTTGGGGTTCCAAAAATACATAAAAATATCAATTGTCCACCGTTTAGATCAATAGTGGATGCACAAGGGTCTATTACATATCCTATAGCAAAATTTATAGATAATAAATTAAATAGATATATTTATTCAGAGGAACATTTGTTAAAGGATTCTTGGCACTTTCTTAGAGTTATAAATAAAACTGATTACTATGAAGATGATATTTTAGTCACTATTGAAGTGAAAGACCTTTATTCTTCAATACCCCACATTGAAGGCATGTTTATGTTCAATACTTATTTAAATAAAAAAGGTATTTGTCAAAATAATATTAATTTATGTGATCAATTATTGGACATGGTTCTTAAAAATAACTTTATTTATTTCAATAACAAGATTTATTTACAAAATGAGGGGGTGGCAATGGGATCCCCTTGCAGTGGACTATATGCCAACATTGTTATGTATATGTGGGAATATGACTATGTTTTTAGTTCTAATTACTTTGATTATTGTAGGACTTATCTTCGCTTTTTGGACGATATATTTATTGTTTGGAAAGGAAATACAGAACAAATAGAAAGATTCTTGGAATATTTACACGAGACTACATCCTTTTTAAAATTCACTATAAATTATGATGTAAATAATATTGCTTTTTTAGATGTTTTATTACAGAAAGACAAATTGAAGAAAACATATAAAGTTGAAATTTACCGGAAGGAAACTTATAGTAATACCCTCTTACACTACAACAGTTGCCATCCTTTCACACAAAAAAAAGCAGTTATTAAAGGACAATTTGTCAGGGCAGCAAGGATGGTTAGTAAAAGAGAAGACTTTATAACTGAATGTCAGTTGTTATCTACTATGTTTAGAAACAGAGGATATCCAGAATTTTTAATATCCGAGGTAATGACTGAAGTGGTAAAGAAACTCAATGAATCGGTATATAAACCATTATTGGAATATAAGGATAGGGCCTTAATTATGAATACAGATGATACCAATATAAACTATATATTGATAAATCAACAAGATATTGGATCTATAGTTCTAAAAAACGATCTTACTGAAAACTATTTGACAGTATGTAATAAAGAAAGTGATATAAAAAAAATTAAAAATTCATTTATTACGAATTATAGTATTCATAGTAACACCGTGAGAGAAATTTTGAATAAAAACTGGCAGATCAGAATGAATGATATTTCATTGCACAATATATTGGATGAAAAACCAACTATTGTTTATAAAAAGGGTAGGAATATGAAAAGTACTTTTGAGAGAGTTAAAAATTATGAAGTTGGTAGAACTTATAGGTGTGGTAACTGTAAATTTTGTAAATATGTGTATGAAACATCTCAGATAAAAATATTTAATAACAAAATAATTTTGAAAGAAAAAGCTTGTTGTTCAACTGAAAGGGTAGTGTACTGTGGGTTCTGTCTTGCTTGCCCTATGTTTTATGTGGGGAAGACAGAAAGAAAATTTAAAGAACGCATAAGTGAACATGTAAGGGCAATAAGGGATGAAAATGATTTTAATGCATTGGCAAAACATGTAAAGTTTCATCCAGGACATAGTTTTCAGTTTGTAGTGTTAGATGTAATGAAACAAAATGTAAGAGGAGGGGCATGGCAACCAGTTTTAGAAAAATCAGAACTTGAGTGGCAATTGAGATTAAATTCTAATAACTGGCCAGGTATGAATAATCACATTTCTATTAGTAGTGTCCTGAAATTAAAATCATTAATTAGATAACATTAAGCCAGTGTTATAAGTAGGACAAAATATGAAGTAGATAATGTATACGTATACATACATGTTTCACAGATTAAAATGAATTATATTGATTTGATTATAAGACTTATTATTGTTGGTTTTAATTATGTTGGTTTTAATTGTAGTCATTATATTTGAAATCGTTTATATATAATTATACTATTTTTATATTTATATATTTTAATACTTAATATCAATTTTAAAATTTTAAAACATTAGATGTTTAATTTAATTAGTTATTGAATATTTATTAAATGTTTTTATATATAAATATATTAAATATTTTATAATTTTAAGTAAAATGTAAAAAACCAACAAATAAATAATAACATTATATGTTTATATATATACATAATTCATATTTTGAATGTATAATAGAATTCATCTGGTCTCGTAGTATACAAGATTCAGTAATGTTCAACTACGTGGTTATTTGAATCTCATATTTGTTTCGTATTTGCATTTGTTTGTTATATGTAGCAGTTCAGCATTATCAAAAAATAAAATATTTATAAACTTGTTTTATTTTATTTCATTACTATTCACAGCGCACCAGATTGTATAAAATTTATGTGCGCTATAATGTCATAAAATGACTTTGTTTCAAATACATAGTAGTATAGCTTAAAGCGTAACAGCATATATATTCAAGCAAAGTTAGATTACGCAAGCTATTTGATTCGTATTTATTTGTGTTTAGTTACAATCCATCCTATGTCACCTTCATCATATTCACATATTTATTTAATTATTATCACAGTGCATCGTACAATATAATATTTAGGTGCGCTTTAATGCTACAAAATGAAATTTGTTTTAAATATATTGTAGTATAGCGTAAAGCGTAACATAATTGTTTAATTAGTTAATTGAATTTATAACTATGAATCTATTTAATAGAACAGGAAATGTGTGGTTGTGTTTTGAAAAAGTTTGGCAGTGGCCAAACGAAAGCGCTTATGTGATTCTTGTGTTATTCAATAAACGTTTCTTGGAACTAAACCAGAGGATTTATTCAAGGACTATTTAAGACTTTAATAAATATTTGCAATTTGTTTTACCTCCAGTTACCGGCCCCATTGAGCAGTTTCAGTAACTTGGTTTAGTTTTGGATTTCTGTTTTTGGTTAAGCCTAGTACTGACCTCTACACCCATATGTTCAATTGTCAGATGCACAATATTTGTTGTGCTATTCTACTGTTTGCAGGTCTTTATTGCCATAGCATTCCCTGTTCCTATGACCAACTTGTGTATCTGTGGAAGATGTTTGCATATGATGGCGATCCACTATATCACTTATGTCTCTGTAGTCATTTACTGTGTGCACTGGGCAGATTGCTGTGTTGTGGTTGGTTCCTGGAATGACACGTACAAATGCCAGATATGTGTGGCCAACTGCTAAATGAAGATATGGCCTAAGTGTGTGAGCATGCCCAGTTCAGCCTTTCCATGGTATGTTGTCTGACATATGCCTCATTTATCAAAGTGTGCGAGCATGCCCAGTGTGAGCTTTCCATATGTTGCACTCTGAAGTCCACCACATATTTGGGTGTGTGTGAACTTCAACAATATCTCACATTTATGGTTGTGTGTTGGGTGACATGTTGTGTACTAACTGGCCAACTGCTTCATGTCTGCCACAACAGGGATTATACTGTGACTGCAGGGATTGCATGGGATACTTTGCAGACAGTTGTCAACATACTTTCATAATGACCTAACACTGTAGTACCGTATAGTGTACTGGTTCACTACTTTCACTGTGGTGGACAGTATCCTGGGCTTTAGTCCTATCACTGCTTGTCATCTTCATAGTGAGCACAACAGACTGTGTAGAGGCCAGTTGTGCACATATGACCATGTTGCATTATGTTCAGATATGGACTACCTACACCAGGGTCGTCTAACATTGGTAGTGTATTCCACAACATAGGAGGACATTGGCAAACACTAGCGATGTTCCCTAGGCCATTTCTGATGCTAGTCACAGGGTGTGTTTGTCCTTCGACACACATTGTAACTGAAGTTTGCCATGACATATGTCATGGTTAGTATACTGTGCCTCCGTCTACCTCTGACATAACAATGATACCCAGGGTTAACCTACCATCTCCCATCCACTCATCGGGATTCCTCTTGAGGGGTGTCGATAGGTGACTCTCTGGCTAACCTGTACCGGGAGTTTACTCAAGAGTGGGGGTGCCTTCTGGGTTATGGATCATTCTGTACAGCTTGTCCTATGTATGTCAGTGCTGGGGTTCAGGTCTCTCATGTGCATAGCTCACTGCCATTCAGATTGTACAAGGTGTAGCATGTTCATTGATTCCAGGTTGAACATGGCTTCATACATCAGGCACAGCTTGCCTGTAGCTGGGCAGTATGGCAGTGTGTGGGGCTGCAGTTTGTTTACTCAGGCAACACATGGCATCTGTTCATGCTCTTTGCTACTCCTGGTGGGGTACTGTTGTGGACTTTACAGTTGATGGAGGTGTCTGCTGAGGTATATCCCACAGAGGCTATTGTAGTCAATTGTGACACTAATGAAGGATGACTGCAGAGCCACAGTGACCGCCCCTTATCTACATCTGACAACCTTCATGATTGGGTGGGTATATGGTATGTTTCTGTGAACACTACAGCCACATGTTTGTCCAGTGCAGGATATCTATCACCTTTTGTCTCCAGGTCTCTCATTACATGTTAGGTATGTAATGGGTTAACACCTGTGTGGTAATTTGTGGGCACTTACTGTATATCCACGGTGGTTGTCTATTCACAGTTCTGCAATTAGCTTGCTGACATGGCTATGGCTCCAGTTGTCTGTTTGTAGGTGGCCCTTTTGTGGGTTGCTTGTGTCAGCTGGGGGTTGGATATGGTGGGCTGTTTGTACTCCTCTGCATACATGTTCAGTCACAGTCCTTCCATGTTGGCCTATACCTATGGGACATATATACAGAACGGGGGGGGCCAGGGCCAAGCCTTGTGGGATGCCACACATATCTGCTTTGTAGTCTGACATGGATGCAGCATGTCTGACCATGTCAGTTCTGTCCTTGGTCTGGTTTGAAACCCCTCTACTGACATAGGGGTATATATTTAAGCTGGTGAACATATCAATACTGAACTCATAGGGTATTGTCTAGAAGCATATGCACGGTCCAGCTACGCTGTGTGGACCACATTTCCCTCATCAATGACCTTAATGACTGCTTCAGATGGGTCAAACATGTTTAGGGGCAGGATCTGCAGTTATGACAGCCACACTGTGTAGGGTCCCGTATCAGTAGGTCCACAATAGCTTTATGCCTGCGGTATATACTGATCCTTTCCATAGCTGTGCAGACCAAGCTTGTCAGGATCCTGGGGTGGTAGTTTGCAGTATCCATTCAGGCAACACCTTTGTTGTGAAGGACCACTGTTGTTGTACACTGCTCTTTGGGTACATATCCTGTGGTAAGACTGACATTGGGCAGTAGTGTGATTTGGCATTCCATTATTCTTGGAGTCCATGTTGGCCTCAGCCCAGGACACCATCACATACCTTTGCTGCTGTGTGTTTTGCTTTGCAGATGATGGCTGTTACCTCAGCATCTGCAATGTCAGGGGACCAGCAGTCTGCTGGGATAGATATTTTGCATTCTGGGGTTGCACTGCACCTGTCAGGTTGTATGTTAGCAATATGTGTGTGTGTTTGGTATGTTGTTTGTAATATCTGTGTGATTCGGAGCATATCTGTGGATTCCCAACATGGTTCCTACCATCAGTTAAGTAAACCTTGTGATTATCCTTAGTGTCCTGTACAAGTTGTATCTTCATAGGTTCATGGGTTCATACTAGGCTATCCACCCTAGGGCATTAATAAGCCAAGCCAGAGTGTGTGTGTGTCTTTCGCCGCCCCTTGCTATGTGACTATTATGGCCATTTCTGATTTTCTTTACTGTGCCTCTGTCTGGTCGTGACACAGTGAAGACCCCCAGTATACATGTACGATCATCCATCCACTTGGCAATATTCCTGTTGAGGGGTGTCAGTGAGGGGCTCTGCCTAATATGGATTGGGATCCTGTTTCTGGGTGTGGGGAGCCTCTGGGTTATGTATCGGTCCCTCCAGCACATCCTATTTCATTATGTGTTGAGGCTGACATCTGTCACTATCACAGCTCCAATGGCTTTGATTTCCTGTGGTGGAGCATGTCCATTACTCCTGTGTTGGACATGGCCTTGTATAACAGACATACAATGCCTCTGTGTAGGCAGTCTGTGACTGCATTCAGCTGGGGTGTCTACAGCCAGGCAGCATATGACATATATTTCACACCCTTTATCCTCTTGGTGGGGTAACTTTGAGGTCTTCTGAACCACTGCAGGTGTCACGTACGGTACATCCCATATGAGTCATTGTACTAGATTATGGGTCTGATAAGGGAACAGTACACGAGCACAGTAACCTCTGTTGATGTAGATGTGAATCCTTTCATGATACGGTGTCCAATATCGACAATCTTCCTAGCCACATTGGCATTGTGAGTGTCACATGACAGATTACTGTCGACTTGTGTCCCTAGGTCCCTGATTACTCCTTGCATACATAATGGTTTATCACCTATGTGATAATTTGTGAGTACCTTGTCTGGTATTTGGTGGGACATTCATACTGTCCAGTGTCTTCAGGATGTCTGGGTGGAGTTCTTGTGTGTGAGAGTGTGGTCTGTCGCATGCTACAGACTGTACAGCAGTTTTGACTACACTTAGGTGCACATGGGTGGTCTCCACTGCTTTGTTCATTGTCAGTTACCTGGCCGTATGGGTGTCTGTGCTGCATATGGATACTCCCCCTCCTTTGATGTTTTGGTCCAGGTGTTGGGGCCATAACGCATGATATGTGGTATAACCTGGTAGTGCTGGTGTGCTATCACTAGGCTTGCAGCAGGCTTCTGTCACTGCACAGACATCGATGTTCTCCATACTGGGAAGTGCCTCAGGGGCATGCATATTGCAGTTTACACATCTGGCATTGGTCAGCATTACCCTTATGTTTCTTACCACTTATGTTTTCTACGGTGGTGGGTAGTCTTTTTGGCCTTGCCTACATACGGCTCTATGGAGGTGGCAAAGGCCTTATCCAGTATCCAGACGCACAGGGGTAATAGGTGCAAGCCATCCCTGGAACAGCAGCATGGCTTGTCATGCTTGACATCTCAAGCAGACAGACATTAGACCCTCTTGGACTGACAGCTGTAACTGTGCCACCTGTTAAAGATAATCATTCTGTGTTTGTACTGTGGCATCATTCTTGGTGAGGGTTGGATGCTGCACACGGCCAGTGTCATACCGGCCTGGGGTACATACTCAGAGAGCTCATCCATGTCTCTTTTCATGTAGTCCAGGGAGGTACATCTCAGGTCATTCACACCAGCATGGACATTGAGTGCATCATATTTCTGCTTGCTTTGGGGTGACCTGCGTACTTGTGTTATGTGGCATATTGTGGCAGCCTACAGGCAGCTTACTGTACCCTTTCCCTTGTTCAGTCTGGTGAGTGGGACAGCAGTGTGTCTGCCTATACAGACACCTATTACAACTGTATCAGGCATGCTGTTTCTCCTTCTGGCCTGTGACTGTTTGGCACACCAGCTTTGTGTACTATGTGTTGCATGTGCTATGTTTGGAGGTTGTGGTTGCTTGTGTTCTGCTTTGGAGGCTTCTGTTGGTGTAGTGTGTTTGTAATTAGGGCCTCTGGGAATGTTTTTCTGTGTTTATGTATTTGGTTTACAGTTGTGGTAGGTCTATGTGGGACTGGGTTTGTGGTGTATGTGGTTACCTTCTCCTTCTGACTACTTTTGACAGTACTGAGTTGGGGGAGCTCAGCCTCCGGTTTGGATACATGGTTGCATCTATCACATATATTTGTATTTATTGGGGGGAGTTGTGGTTGTCTGTGTACTTGGGACAGGTGTCACATTGCCTCTGGATTCACCGATTCTACTTGTTGTGGCTGGCCTTTGTGGATTGTATGAGTGGACATATGTTATTGCCATACTACTGATCAGTGATTAATTCACTTTTTATGTTTGCTCTATCATGTGGTAGCTTCCTCATTCTCTTGCATGGTTTGGTAATGGCTGGAGTCCAGCATGCCAGATGCCTGCGTGTATGGCATTGTGTCTTGTTGTTATTTGTGATTGCATACTCCAAGCATTCCTGGCTGTGTTCATGGAATGCCTGTATAACATGTTCTGCAGTGTGTCCCATATTCTGCACTTGCACAGGGCCTTTCATGCATTCCACATCGGTTTGGAGGGGTGCAACCTATGCTTTACACATGTTTTTCACTGTGGTATTCTGGCCAGGGACTGGGGTTGGGATGTGTATATCCAGTGTGATTACTCTATGGTCTGGTCTTACCAGTGAAGGAAATACTTCTCATCTTGCCATCCAGTACACATGTTGCTGATTATCACATCCAGTATGCTTACCCCTCTTGTGGGAGTGGTACGTTGTTCCTGGGCATTTTGGTTTATGGATTCTGGGAACTTTTCTCCGACTGTGTTGGTGCTAGTATAATGTTCCCGGTGTATGTCTGGGTATTTTTAGTCAAGCAATATAATGTGGTTTGGGGGGCTTGATATATTCATGTATTCCAACATAGGCCAGGTGCAGTTCCTGGTATTAGGACAGTAGTCTGCAGCAGGCTATATACTGGGAGGCGGTTTTAGCCATTGGTATTTGATCATGGCTAATCCATGCTGCTTCTTGTTGTGGTACCAACATGGGGGTGTGGTTATCCTTGACATTTATTGCTAGTCACCCTCCTTTTGTAGCTTTTTCCATGTTTTGCGGCTGTACAGCACAGTATGAGGTGTGACCTGGTAGTGTTAGGGTGCTGATGTGAGCCTTGACCCAGTTTTCTATTACAGGACTGATATCTACATTCTCCATACTGTGTGCATTTACACTGCGCACATCTTGCTGTTTAGACTTCTGGCATTGGGTAGCATTACATCTAGGTTCCTATCCCTTGTGGTACCTATGAAGGTGAGTTTGTGTTTTGAGACTTACCTATTCAGGGCATGCCGTGTGTACTGACAGCCTTTGCCAGTATCCATGGGGCATGGACTGATAGGTGCATGCCACCCCTAGCAGGTGGTGCATCATGTCATGCTCCACATGTCTTCCCAGCCTAAAACACATTGGCTCCCCTTTGACTAACTGCATTACTTCAGCCAGTTATTGCACTTGATCATCCCATCGTTATTTTGTGGCTTCATGCTTGGTGAGGGTGGATGTTAGTCAGGGTCCTTTGGTGTGCATATAGTACATGGTGTTACATTACTTAACACATGGCATTCATGCCTCAGGTGGTGCTGCAGGGCTGCCACTGTCGGATACGCATATTACACTCCCTGTACATGTTTGTGAGCAGGTCATGTCATTTTAGGCATCCATGTTATTATTTGAGTGAGTCAGAGGGTGTATCATTCCCAGGGTTCATACTGAGCCAGTGTATGTGCTATGCGTTGCCTCTTTGCCAAGGCCAGGGCATACTGGGCACGCCTCCTTCTGCCTACTGGGGCAGGCTCAGGTTGTTCCTCCTCCGAGTCACGCTCTGCCTGTGATGGCCTTGGCAACGGTGGGGGGCTGTTTGGCTCAGCCCTATGCTGGTCCTGCTGCAGCTGTTTTCACAAGATCATATTATGTAGCATAGCACATACCATGACAATTTGGGTACATGTAGTTGGTGTGTACTGCAAGGCTCCACCAGATGTGTCCAGTCATTGGAACCGTGACTTGAGCAGCCCAAACACACGCTCTATTACATTACGTGTTTGTGCATGTGCCTCATTATGGCTTTCCTATTCAGGTGTGTGTGCATTTCTGATGGGTGTCATCAGCCATGGCTCCAGTGGATAACCTGCATCCCCCACTAGGTGTCCGTGTGGGATGTCCCCATTGGCAAATGTCTGGTACAGCTGCATCAAATGCCAGATGTGGGAATCATGGTAACTCCCAGGGCAGCCAGCACACACATTCATTATAATGCCCTGGGCATCACACATGACCTGGCAGTTGATGGAGGGGAAGCCCTTGCGGTTAATGTAGGCCCTACCCCGCTCACCGGCTGGTGCTTTGATGCGTATGTGTGTGCGGTCTATTGCACCCACTACCTCAGGGTATTCCGCTATTTGCTGGAAGAGATGCATATTGCTGGCCAATACCTCACGGGCATTGGGGAAATATACATGATCACTGACATGTGCTGACATGGCATCCAGGAACTGGTGCAGTACCCTGGAGGCTGATGCCTGTGATATCCCCATCATATCACCAGTTGGTCTCTGGAAGGTACCTGTTGCTAGTATTCTTAGGCCAACACATACCTTGGTTTCCACTGGGATGGGTTCCCCTCTGTTGGTTCTGTGTGTGAGGCGTGGCCTGCACAGCTCAACTATTTGCTGCAGGAGCTCTCTGTCCACTCTATAGTGCTCTACTATCTCCAGCTCATGTAACCCGTGGTAGGTGACCCTGGGCCTGTACACTCTTCTCCGTCTCCTCACTGTGGGTTGTCTGGCACCATCTGCATTGTCACTACCCTCAGCAAGTCGCCTATGTCTCATTATGACAGCTATGGCAGCCCCTAACATTTCTGCTCTGAGTGAAGCTTTTTTAGTTTTCACTTCTATTAGCTTACTCCTGTCTTGCAGTGTCTCTTGAGAGAAATATCCTGCACTGCTGTTTGCAGAGTTTTAAGTGCTGGGCTGGGCTACTATTCTGCCTGTGTAATTGCCTGCTTCTAATTGTTTTCACCTGCTAGCTCCTGCAGTATTCCCTGCTAGCTTCCTACTAATTCTGTTGCTTCCTTTTTCCTTTCTGTTTCCTCAAGGGGGAACAACGTGCATACCAGCAGAAACACGCTCACAGTGGCTTACACGCACGCACACATGCTTACACGGTTCAGAATCTGCTTATTCGGGGTAAAACGCATGCACACCCACACAAACAGTGTTACAGGTCTGCCAACAGGCTCCTACATGCTCAGTCTGCCCTACATGCGCACACACCAGCGCAAACAGTGTTAAACATCTACCAACATGCTCCCACATGCTCAGTCTGCCTTACATGCGCACACACTGCCCTACTCGCGCTTCATGGTGCGCACACGTGTGCATGCACACCCAGCAAGAAACTTTAGTGTAAGTAACAGTGTACACCTTCCATTTCTTGACTTTCCCATGCTTATCTTGCGGCACTCCTCTTTCCCTGATCTGTGTATAAGTAACAGTGTACACCTTCCATTTCTTGACTTTCCCATGCTTATCTTGTGGCACTCCTCTTTCCCTGATCTGTGTATAAGTAACAGTGTACAGCTTCCATTTCTTGACTTTCCCATGCTTATCTTGCGGCACTCCTCTTTCCCTGATCTGTGTATAAGTAACAGTGTACACCTTCCATTTCTTGACTTTCCCATGCTTATCTTGTGGCACTCCTCTTTCCCTGATCTGTGTATAAGTAACAGTGTACACCTTCCATTTCTTGACTTTCCCATGCTTATCTTGTGGCACTCCTCTTTCCCTGATCTGTGTATAAGTAACACTGTATACCTTCCATTTCTTGACTTTCCAATGCTTATCTTGTGGCACTCCTCTTTCCCTGATCTGTGTATAAGTAACAGTGTACACCTTCCATTTCTTGACTTTCCCATGCTTATCTTGCGGCACTCCTCTTTCCCTGATCTGTGTATAAGTAACAGTGTACACCTTCCATTTCTTGACTTTCCCATGCTTATCTTGCGGCACTCCTCTTTCCCTGATCTGTGTATAAGTAACAGTGTACACCTTCCATTTCTTGACTTTCCCATGCTTATCTTGTGGCACTCCTCTTTCCCTGATCTGTGTATAAGTAACAGTGTACACCTTCCATTTCTTGACTTTCCCATGCTTATCTTGCGGCACTCCTCTTTCCCTGATCTGTGTATAAGTAACAGTGTACACCTTCCATTTCTTGACTTTCCCATGCTTATCTTGTGGCACTCCTCTTTCCCTGATCTTTGTATAAGTAACAGTGTACACCTTCCATTTCTTGACTTTCCCATGCTTATCTTGTGGCACTCCTCTTTCCCTGATCTGTGTATAAGTAACAGTGTACACCTTCCATTTCTTGACTTTCCCATGCTTATCTTGTGGCACTCCTCTTTCCCTGATCTGTGTAAGTAACAGTGTACACCTTCCATTTCTTGACTTTCCCATGCTTATCTTGCGGCACTCCTCTTTCCCTGATCTGTGTAAGTAACAGTGTACACCTTCCATTTCTTGACTTTCCCATGCTTATCTTGTGGCACTCCTCTTTCCCTGATCTGTGTATAAGTAACAGTGTACACCTTCCATTTCGTGACTTTCCCATGCTTATCTTGCACTCCTCTTTCCCTGATCTGTGTATAAGTAACAGTGTACACCTTCCATTTCTTGACTTTCCCATGCTTATCTTGCGACACTCCTCTTTCCCTGATCTGTGTATAAGTAACACTGTACACCTTCCATTTCTTGACTTTCCCATGCTTATCATGTGGCACTCCTCTTTCCCTGATATGTGTCTGACATCTGTCATGTTACACTGACCTCCAATGAACTGCATTTCTTTCTACCATTCCCCCCTGTGATGTCACCTATTTCCTACTCTATTCCTCCCCCTTATGTATCTCTTACACTACTCAGACTGTGCTCATTTGCTATGTGACTGTGAGATTCAGTATCCTAACCCTCATTTACATGAGATTGCCTACTAATGCTTAGTTACATGTCTTACACTCAGCTTCCCCCTTAGCAACCACTACACGGTGGCCATGTTGTTTTTGGTCTGCTGGTCCCTGCATTGTCATTCCATGTATTGCATAATACCCACATTTGTGGGTTTATATCCTTCATTTTTATGTTTTATACAGCACAGCCCATTTGCGCGGGGCTGCGCTGGGTTTAAACATTATATTTTTATTATTTTTGCATCGGGTTACCTTGCCAATGGCCACATACTTGGCCAATGGCATGCTGCCTGACACATATGCACCCTTTATTTGGAGCTGACATGGCTCCAGTGTGAATTTTGCAGAAACGTACTCAGTTGTCAACTGAGTACAATTCTGCAGCTAAAACGTCTCTTACAACTGGCTGGTTTCTGCTTCGTGGATCGCTAATATACCTCATTTGCATACCTTTCGGCTGCAAGTGAGGTATTTAGCATGTCCATGCCCAGTCCGTGTAAGAGACGTTTTAGCTGGTCTCTTACACGGAGTTTAGGGCTGTTCCTGTTTCGCGAGGCTTGCATGGAGTCTTATACGTCTCTTACACTCCATGCAAGCCTTCGTGAGTCCTGCCCAATGTCTTTGTCTTGATTTTTTTTTTAATGTTTACCATTAATATAGTTTTGTTGCCCATTTATTGCTGTGGTCACAGTGGGTTCTTCGGGAGTTATAATATAAATTAATTATTCATAAAACACACAATTATCATAATGCTATAATCAGGGGTAAAACATCTTCCAGTCAGTATCATTAATGCAATCAAATCAAATACAGAAATCTACTATAATGCACAGCAGACTAGGGTTACCACCTGTCTCTCTTTGCGAGTGACAGTCCCTCTTTGGGCAGATGTGTCCTGCAGGGGGAAAAAACCCCTAAAACATGGCAAATGTTCTGAGATTTTAGGATAAAACGTATTTCCTAAATTTTCTTTAGTAGTTGCATAAAACAATTATTTTGTGCCTGAAGCACTGAAATGTTATATGAAACAGCATAAGTAACTTAAATATTATAGGAATACGCTTTTATTTTGGCAAAAAAGTTCTATCCTTTGCACTGACCATGGGTATGTTTTGTTCTGTAAAATCTCACATTTCTACAAAAAATGTTCCACTTTTGGTATTTGCAAAGGTGGCAACCCTACAGCAGACTTGAAAAACTCTAATAGCATAGTTCACTCTTTCCTGGTTAGCAGTGTTTGAAATGTAAACCTCAGTATTAAAACAGCTGTACAAGCAAGGAACTAAACCGCTTAACAACCATTATCCTGGATAAAACCTTTACTTCACATAACCCCAGAAATTCAAAAATAGCTCCACTACTCTTGGTAAGGATTGCAGTAAAAAGACCCCCTTTCTACAATATAGTATTTTGCAATTCAGAGATTCATTAGCTGCAATAGGAAAGACCTCATTATTGTCTAACATGCATGTCTTTGAATTGTCGTTAACTATGGCAGATGTGCACTATCCTGTGACAGTTAATGGTGGCGGCAGACACATCTCATCATTAGCACAGGCACTCCCCCAAATTCACTCTGCAACACATAATACATTCATTCAGGCACACACAAAGCATAACACCTACCCCATACCTGTGTCTGTGTTGCCCCTGATTCTTCTTTTTCCTGCCCTTGTACATCATGAATGAATACAGCCAATCACTGATGCTAGACACTGGAGTTTCACATGTCATAACCTTTAGTAAATACACGTACTGCAAAATGTGTTATTCTAGTCCGCCGGATTCACTAATCTTCCATGCAGGACTAGGCTAGTCCTGCATGGAAGCAGCCTTTTAGGAAGAGGACGGCAGCGCGCCAAGCATATTAATGAAGACAAGCTGCCTGACCTCCTAATCCTACACAGAGCATGGATGAGTATACCCCTGCAAAGTAGAACAGCAGAAACTGTAGATAAATGAGCGAGACCGCTCATAGGTGTCCGCATATCCCCACGAGCAGTCCCCCATGTGTACAACAGCAACACGACATAAAAATAAAAATGCGTAGCCCCTGTATTTATTTCTAAAATGCCGAGTACAGCTAACAGTAGGTGCACGGGTGTGCCCGTCACTTAGCTACGCTTAAAGCAGCTTAAAAGGCTGAAGAGGATAACAAGGAAGATATATGCAAATTAAACATCTCAGCAATAGTGTAGTGGGCAGAGCATCTGCTTAATGAGCAGGCATTCCCAGTTTAAGTCCCACTGCAGCACATACCATTTACCATGTGAAATTTGTATACGAACATTTATTTACATTTTATTGCTGTATAACCTACTAAATAACATTTAAATGTGAACTGGAGTATTGCATGAAATGCACATGTGAAGAGCCAGTACCATAATGAATAAGTCAGCAGTAAGCAGGCATAAGCACAGATAAGCAGTAGTAAGCATATGTAAGCACTAGTGAGCATGTGCAAGTGCGTATGGGTGGGGTGAAGCACCGCTGACACAGGTTAAGCAAAGGAGAAGCTAACTACATGTAAGACACTGTGACTGGAAGTCAGCAGTGCTTACCTCTGTGCAAACCCGCTAACAACCGCTTGAAAGTGCCTTAAGCACACCGTATCCAATGGCCAGTGTTCTGCCCAGGAACAAAACAAACAGCCTCCGCAAGGCTGGAACCCAGGACCCATGCACACCCTACATGAAACGATTTACCACTAAGTCATATCAGATATGCAGAAATTGTATGTTGACAGAAACATAACCCCAGCCCAGTAATGCAACAGTACAGAGAATGTATACCTACAGCTAGATGGGCATGTGTGTGCAAATATATCACTAACTAAATGGATACACATCTATAGATGTAGCCACACACACACACACATATATATATATATATATATATATATATATATATATATATATATAAATATACACATATATATATACAAATATATGAACAGATATACATGCAAATGCTAACAACTACACATATATATGTCAACATCTATATGTCCATATATACACATCAAGTGACATATGTACACAGATATATGTCTCCGTAAGTATATTCCGACATAGACATATGTAAGCAAATATATATACCCACAGAGGTATATATGGCCAGATATCTGTAGATACCAATGGTAGATGAACAGAAACATATATGTCCACATGCACCGTCAATGGGCCTGAGAGGCTCCAAACAACATATGTCATGTACGAATTTACATACCTCCCCACCCAGCCAAACACGTCCACCCTGCAATACACTACCAAGCTCATAGTATTGTACGTCTGCCATTGAACTAGAGAATTAAATCAGCCTCTGTTATGCATCACATGTTGACATCACATACTCCTCTCCCCCACCCACTAGGCTGGCTGAGCAGTACAGGCCCATCCAACCCAGGCCATCCTCAACCCATACATGCATAACTCACAGTTCTGCTTCCCCCCACCCGCAGCACACATGCAGCCACCACCCCTACCCAGGTTACCGACCCGTAGCTCCCACACCACCACACATTGCCCTCCCCCCCTTGGGACCTATCCCATATGATGTCCCGACCCAAGTGTCCTAGGTGTGGCACACGTCGGAGACCATGCATATAGCCAGGGGTACCTATGTAACCCTGGGTGTAGATGAAGGTTTAATACCCAATGTTTGGGTTGTCCCACATGGGACGAATGTATTCCTGGTACTAACAATAGATGTCACGTGTGACTCTGTGTACACCAACGGATGTAGTGGTAGGTATCGCAAAGCATACGTGGCACACAAGGTTGGTCGGTATGCACATAAAATACAGTATCCAGCAATACCAGTCAACATTACCGGATATGTAGCTAAAGATTTACAAGTATATGTGTTAGTATAAATACCCATAACTAAATAGATATATACCTCCCCCTCTCTGTAGGACATATGTATACAGACATAGATAGACATATAAATAAATACCCACATATACATATATACATATGCAGACACCCATACATCCACAAATCATCAGATATATATACAGCAATATATATATATATATATATATATATATATATATATATATATATATATATATATGTATATATGCATGCAGACAGATACATATATGTGTGTATATATATATATATATATATATATATATATATATATGTGTGTGTGTGTGTGTGTGTGTGTTTGTGTGTGTGTGTGTGCAGATATACACAGATATATAGCTATGATAAGATACAGCACTTAAGAATGACAAATGTTCACAGACCGTGTCAATGTGGGTGAGGGGCCCAATCAACAAACATGTAACACGTAGCAGCACCCCCCCCCCCTTAGCTAGCCAGGTGAAACATACAAACACACAATAAAAGTAAACACATGACTGCTTCCCAGACTACAGGCAGGATAATACCAGTGGGAGAGACCCGCCAAGTCTAATCTTGAAACAAAGACAACAATGTCCCTTGCGGAACAAGCCAAAAATTTAATGGCTATTCGGGCTTCCAGCCATTACACAAATAACCTACGGCAGGACACGCATGTTCCCGGACTACAAGGTTGGGGAAGCCTAATGACCCATGGGGCAAGATAACGTACATGATGGGTCCCAAGAAGTGAAGAGTTGGCAGTGTGTAGTGGTGTGTTTAGACCCAACCTGTACCCAGAGTAAGGAAGACTGCTGAAGAGGAAGTGTGGTCTGGTAACTATGGGTATGATATTATGGGCCTAGGTGTGCAGGTGTTGGCTGGAGTAGTTCTATGTGGACCACCCCAGGGATGTAAGCAATAGTGTGTATTGGGCAGAGCCGACGCCTAACGAGCAGCCATGCCCGGTAAGAGTCCCACTGCAGCAAAGTCTAGTTTACATGGCAAAGAACGGTATAACCAGATGTGTTGTTGCAAAGCCACTAAATGACACCAAGGAACACATGGTCACAACACCCCACCGTAGACATGTAAGCTGAACTAATTGGCATCACAAGGTATGATTGCTGTCCAGACCTCTCAACTGTCCCCGATCTTCAGGGACATCCCTGATATAGACTCGGATTGTAGATCTGTCCCTCTTAATCCCTCTTAAAACTGGTGAATGCTGAAGAAAAGGTGGTGAGTTGCCCTTGATAAATAATGATAGTAATCCAGAGTTATAGACGTTTTATGTCAGAATATCTATATTACACCACAGTCTCTTAATCTGCAAATGCTTCAAGCTAATAGTACAAATATTTAAAGATTTTCCCTGATTGTCCCTGATTATTTGAAGATTTGTCCCTGAGTCTGTTGAGATTTGTCTCTGATCGGTTGAGAGCTATGTTGCTGTCCTCACCCCCACCAGGGGTGTGATTGTCCAGACCTACCCCCAAATGCAGGGTATACACACAGCTGTCGCTGTAGAAGAAATGGCCAGCTGTGGACCTTCCTGGCAGCCGTCCTGCACATCCCTGGACATGTCCCCACTATCAGCCCCTCTGTGTGGCCCAATAACACCACTTACCTATCGACCCCTGTTGCATTCGTAGTAATGTTCACAGTCACAGGTAGCTGACACCCTCCACAAACTTTATTGGCAGAATATGGAACCCCCAACCCAGGTGTATTACCGCAGCTGTCCCAGACTACACATGTAAAGAACACATGAAGGGAAAACCCAAGCACAATTGGATCACCACCTTGTGAAGTCCACCACCCCCAATACTCCAGACCCCTACAGCAATTACTGACATCGACACCTCCTGTCCTGCCTCGCATACATATCCCAACACCCTTCATACCTGCACTACCACTCCCCCACCAATCAGTCGAATAGCCTACTATACAGTTAAAATGACCCCCCTCCACCTACCCACCTACACCACCACTATTCACATCTACGCTACAACACAGGTATGGCATACCTAAACCTAACTCAAATACTTGAGTGTAGCCTAACCAGAAATGCTAAATTGGAATTCCACTTAACCTTAGACTGACCTTTGTGAACAGTCATATCTGACCTGTACACCTGATGTAAGCATGTATAATAACCACATGTACATGAAGTAGAGTGGGGGTATGCAGCAGAAAGTGGGAGTATGCCTGTGTGAGTGGCAGTAAGCAATGCCCACACTGGTTAAGCAACGTGGAGGCCAACCCAGTGTGATAAGCCATAACCGGAGGTCAGCAAGTCAGAGCTTAGCGCACACCAGTGCATACCCGCCTAAACTTCCCCTGTAGTACCTTAGGCATGCTGTAGCCCACAGCCCTCATCGTGGCCAATAACAACATAATCACACTCCCAGGTGCCCCCCCTGCACACTATAGTCCAAGTGAGTTACCACAAAGGCATGGCAGATATACAATCAGCTGCTGTTATCACAAACATATCATCCGGCACAGTAAGTCAACAGTATAGGAAATGTATGGAAGTATGTACATTAATACCAGCAAACATGTGCACAGTGCTCAGTCACAGTATTCCAAGTAGTCTATGAGTACCAATGAACAGTGCCTGTCCACACATACTGCGAGAACAGTAGTGTTGTATAATACTGAAGAGAGGAATGGAAAACGGGCCACGACGTGGGGGCATGTTTCATCCGCGGAAGCGGGAGATGAGGCTGGTCTGGTGTGTGAGCAAACCGCTGCATCTGAAAACCCTGGCAGGATGCTACCATGGGAGAAACAGTGTAGACCACCAAAGTCTACTTATGACACAACAACAGGTCCGTCCGTCCCCCGGGATGCACCAGACTTTGTGGGTCACAATGATGTTTCCACCAGTATCGGAGGTGGATGAAGGGAAGGCTCAAATGTACCTGGACTAAATAGATGAAGAGCCTGCAGAAGGTTGCATCAAGATAGTAATATGGAGGAATACCGAGATGTGCAGAGAGGGAAATGTGTGGAGGTGTGGTATGGCAGGGCTAGCAAATGCAGAATGGATGGATGCTGAGTACATGGATCTGGGGGGGCCATGGAAAGGGAGAATGGGTATGACATTAAGGTAGGAATATGCAACGTACGCTGAGCTGCAACAGTGTAGTGGGCAGAGCATCCGCCTAACGCGCACGCATTCCCGGTTTGGGTCACACTGTAGCACATTCCATTTCCCATGTGAAATCAGTATAACATAATCATTTTGCTGTATAACCTACTAAATGACATTTACACTTGAACAGGAGTACGGAACTACACATAGCCCACTCACTATTCATAGGACATGAGATGACACAGATATATGCATACACAGACAACTTGTAATGGTGTATTTTACAATAATGTATGCCATTACCAACAGCACATAGATCTGCACTTATGTAATCAGTGAGGAATGCAAAGCCCACACAGAAAAGTAGATGCAAACAGTGCAGATATATAACATACTATGCTGTCCGGGACAGACCCGTCAATTCGTACTACTGTCGCCAAAAGATTTGCCATCAAGATTGGTAACAATAAACAATAACTTATGTAGGTCAGCAGCCACCAGTTACACCCCATACTCAAGGCCTAGGGGAACAATTATTACCTGTGATAATATCTATGTATCTGTCACATGTATGGACCCTGACCATCAAATGTCATGGGCATCCACGATATGACTGGGATGATAGCAGGAATGCTAGCAGTACATTATGATAGGCCAATACAGAACAACCCCTAACCGTATCACAGCAGGATGAGGCAGGAACACAGGGCCATACCCATAATATTGCAGTTACACATCTTGTACATTGCTGGTGTTACAGGATTCGATGCAACATACCCTAATACAGGAATAACACATCAGGAACAGAACTGGAAGTAGCCATGTACTAATAGCACGCCACAGACAGTTTTCCAGGGATATATCTAGGACAAGCCCTGTGTGGTGCACAGGCAAAAGCAAACAGACAATCCACTGGCCATCATGTGGATAGTCCCACTGTTGAGAGCTATGCAGACAGATTGCATTCCATCCTAAACAACTATGTACACGCAAACACTGCAAGACCAGCAATATACAAAGCACATAACAACACCACTCACTCTGTCTGTAGGTCTGGAATAACCTAAGAATGTGTAGTTGTCCTGTGCCTGCAAGCTCCGCTCTATTAGGTACCGCAACCTGCCTTCTGTAACACTGCTGTCCACATACAGGAAGGATGTCCTCCATACTGGAAAGGTGAAGGGACAACGTCCACATGAGTAAGCATTTTATAGCACTGGGTTGCCATGATGATGGTTAACAGAATCACTACACAGCAGGCTGCATGCAGTCAGAAACTGTTGCACACTGAATGGTGCAGAGCCCATCACCTGATCATGTGCATCACCTACAAAAGCCATGCTGTAATCCATTTAAACCAACTCATTTGCTCTACTGGACAGGGAGAAGAGAGAAAGAGAGAGAGAGAAAAAAAGAAGAAACCAACCAAAGAAAAAAGGATATTGAAAACATACGTATACCACGGAACTTACACAGTGGGGAACACAGTACTACATGCCACAACTGGGAAGGTGTCACAGCTATCTAAACACTAAAAGGTATGTAAAACACAACTGTATGTAATTTAATGTAAGACGTGGTATAGATTAATAGGATGTATGTTGTAGAATGTTTGATATGTGCCATCTGTAGTTGTCCCTGTAATGATTTCCCACTGATCAACTGCTCTGGACAATACTGTCTGTCCCTGTAAGCAGTGAGACATACCCACCAACTGTGCAGATCAGCAATGAATGACAAAGATGTCAGCCATAATATCTGTGTATGCTATGTTAGTGTGGATCATAGCTGTTGGTGGATGTACTGCCGTCATGATAGACACATGTGTGTCAGTGCACAGCACTTGCAGGACAGTCATGTGAATGTGTAATGTAGCATGCACAAATGCCATAGGTGTGTAATAGGCATACCAGCAATCTCACACCATAGTTGCCACCCTAATGTTAGGCTGTGTTCACATGTGGCACCTGTCTGTGTTGCTGCAAGGCAGAACAGTGCAGCTGTGAATGAATGATGGTTACAGAATGCGGACCGGATGTCTGTATGCACTCCACATATCTGTGTGATATGGACTGTGACGTGTATGTGTACAGATACACACACTCATATAGACATAGGTATATCAACAACGTACAAAATATATCTACATATATATGTACATAGATGTATATTCATACACATATATATAGTGGCACTGACAATGGCATGCAGGTGCAATAGTCTGTAACAGGTCAGCAAAGATAAATGTCCCCACAGGAAGCATAGCTACAAACACATAGCACAAAGAGTGGCACATACACATAGCACAAAGCTTGGTACAAAACAACATATGTCCCAATGGTAGGTAAACAGCTGACATAATAATTGCGGTCTGTGAACATGTTGTTGTAGCTGATATGGTGGGGGGAGACATATATATGTATTAAGAACTATGGTAACCCTGCTGTATGGGTGGCTCATACCTGTTTCCATCTTTATGTCTTCCAAGAATCATGTCACATTGTCGCCTTCCCACTTACAGCACCGCAGAAATGGCTATCATCATCGACCACCTGGTACAGCACTATGTACTTGTTTTTGGCTGGACAGCCCACCAGCAGGAGAGGACCGCCCCTTGGAATGAGCTAGTCCTCAGGGTCAATGATGTCGGACTGCAGAACTGCAGCTATGAGCAGGTCTGGCATCATTGCACCAACCTGCTTCGCCATGTACTTTGGCGTGCAGCTGCCGTAAGGGGGGAACCACCTCGCAATGGGGGGGACTCACCCACCACCCCCCTTACCTGTGTGGAGGAGCTTCTCAGCAGCCTAGTGGCACCTGTCTGCCTGCAACATCAACACCTGGCAGGGCACATCTTGGAGGTGGGTGCCAATGGCACACCAACTGAGGAGCATGCAGGTAAGGCCCCAGGGCACATCTGTACACCCCTCATGTGTATGCATCTGCAGCTGTACTGGTACATCATGCAGAACTGTGATGTCATATACTTTGCCTACTGCTGTGTAGTAGTAATAAACAGTTGTGTAGAAGCTGTAATATTGTGTAATTCTACTGTTGATGAAATGTAATGCTGCACTCACCTGTTATGAATGCCACAGCTGTGACCACTGACATCAGCTTTCTCACACTCCTATGTAGGTCCCTCCAGGTTACAATCACAGCAGCAGCCCGCAGACGGTGAGTATGGTTTGTGTTCATGCATGATGATAAAGTGGGCATGTAATAGCTATGGGCTATACCCCATGCACACATCTAACACACCTACCCGTACTGCATGCTGTACACATTCACGTTTTGTTGCTGAGAAATGCACTCCATCACAGTAGAGACCATGTTGGGGTATCTGAAGGGTACAACAGACACATGTAAGATAACTAACATCCTGTCAATGTGCAATGTGTCCATAGGGATGTAACATGTAGCAGGACACACGGCCTACAGTAGGGACATGTGTGACTCAACACCACCATGGCTGCAGCTGCACACAGACAGGTTAAGTAAACATTGCAGACGTAACCCTGACCCCACAGCACTCGTCACATCAGTGTGTGCACTCTAAGGGATGTGCACATGTAGACCTTTCAACCATGCAGAGGTCTGAGACATGTGTAGGGCACCCCTCACAGCCATGGTAAGGTCCACTGGTTGTCAGTGTAATAGTCATGTACTGGTCATACATGCACTGCTGATGTTGTGATCTATAATGCACACATCAGGCATTCACAACTGATAGCTGTTCACATACCATCCCAGGTATGTGTTGCTACAACACACAGGGGCTGTGAGCAGTGGAGCTGACATAACCAACACAGTACTACAGATGCATCAATGGTGTCTGCACCTGCAAGGTATGGTGCACAGTACTAGGCAGGGTGCTGAACAGGCCACAGTAACACATTGTACATGGCTGCAGTGTTAACACGGGTATGCGCCATCACTTACCAACAAAGCCCATGCCTCACACACATGTATACTGCCGCTATTATGATGTCACTATAGTTGCACTGCATGCTGTTGAGCTCCATGTGTAATGCATGTTGACAGAAAGCTAATGGGAGGACTGTGTGTACAAATGTGCAACTCCACATGTAAGAGTGTGGGGTGTGTGTGTGTGTGTGTGTCTGTGTGTGACTCGGTTGTATTCGTAGGTGCAATCTAGTGGAGTGTGGATGATGCATGTCAGGTGTGTGTGTGTGTGTGTGTGTGTGTGTGTGTGTGTGTGTGTGTGTGTCCATGTATGCACAGGCAATAGTGGGATTGACCACATGGGGGTACTTCCCCTTGGGATTGTGCCATAAATGGAGTGAGACATGGAACACCAGGACAACCTGTCAGGTATGTGAACACAGGACAGCTGATAACATAACAAGGGCTGTAGCATGGAGCATATATTGGGAGGTGCAGGACATACCAGGTATACACATCATATTGCCAGCAGCAGATAGGTAACTGGCTACCCACATATGCAGCACTACAAATGCAATGGGGAATTACCACAGCACATCAGTGAGTGTATCCAGGTAGTACTGTCGTCCGCATGATGGGTCGCTTGTGCAGCAGATGTGGCATGGACTGAGCAAGACTGTAGTATGAGGCTCTAGTGTGTGACATATGTAGTGAATGTAGCAGCCCCAACCATATAGAGACCTCATTCACCATTACTGCCCATACTCAGGGTAATACAGGGTGACAGCTGTGAGGCCATGTACAACTTACTCCACCCAGGTCAGCGAGGCGATGGAGTAACAGGTAAGGTATGGTAACCACATGTGTAGGCATGGGGAGGGATGATATGTTAATGGGCTGCAGTGATGCGTGTGTATTAGCAAGTGCCATGGAGGAAGGGGAACACGTAACTAACTGTGGGACTGTCTGCAAACACAGCGAAAGTGAAGTTGTTAGGTGGTTGTCAGTGTGAGTGTGTGTGAGTGTGTGTACTGTTATGCACTGCTGTACAGGTCTTAACATGTGTATTTGTTTCCCCCATAGGTGGAAAGGTGGGTTAGGGTCCCTCCTGCTTGCATACTAAGGTGGGTGTCCCTACAGACACCGATGATGATGAAAGTACAGGTAAGGCACAGGTGGGTTGTCAGAGGCCGACACTGCACCAACATGTGTCATCATCCTCCTAGCCACCCCAAGCCTGGACACAGTTACAGTGCCCCTACAATCCCCATGACATGTGGCCATAGCAGAGGGACAGTTGACACTTGGTGGCAATGGCCAGGAAAGTGTGGGGTCCATGCCAATTGTGTCAAGTCACAGTTGGCATAGCTGGATGTCCGGAAGGCCACCACATCGGTAGATGTACCATGGGGCTCGTGGGAGGACTGCAGTAATCCTGCCCCTGGAAGAGGCCCCACAACTGGTACCACCAGTAGCATGTTTCTGACTGTAATGGAGGCACAGGCACGTATGGAAATGCAGTCTAGACAGGTCCTGAGGCTGCAGAGGTCTGATTTTGCAACTGTAAGTGGCAACCTCCGTGAATTTGCTGTTGCCTTCCATGAATATACTGAGGTCATGGATAGACGGTGGGGTGAGATGGTTAGTCTCCTTGACCATGGTATGTCTGTGCTAGAACATGTGGTGGGAGTGGTGTGATGTCTGCCTGGACGTAGGCCAGAGACACAAGCAGCTGGTAGTCTATGTGGATGTGCCAGGATGCACAGTCACTCCTGTAGTAGCAGTACCAACCCCAGCACACCACAGGGGCTGCCGTCCACACCACACCACAGCAGGCCATGTGCACATGGCCCTGGCCAGGCCCAGGTGGGACATGGTTTCAGTGGACATATGTCATCAACAGGGGAGAGTAGGACCTCAAGGTCTGTACCTGCACACGCCCATGGAACCCCTGGCAGGCACAGTCCGCATGTCCATGGCTGGAGGCACTGAACTGCACACCCTGTCAGGTATGGTCTGCAGCTGTCCAACATTACCCATATGGGGTAGCCAAATGGCGAAACTGTGTGCATGCATACCCACACACTGTGCAACCACACCTAGGGTGTTCCCATACTGGCACACACCACATCACCACGCCCTAGTCAAGGAACCACAACCCTCAACCACACATATGGTGACACATGTTTGGATCATCCTTGGCCTCTGGCCCACCTGCAACACACCCTGTGCATATGATGATACCTGTGCCACATCCATGTCATCCATAACATCGATGCAGGGACAGGCTAACATAGTTCTAATGCACACGGTGACTGTGATAGAGTGCCGCAATGTACCACAGTGTAGAATGTGGTCAGGGGTAATGTGTACTGCATACATATCAGGTAGTGTAGCTATGCAGCTAGGGTAACATTCACACACCCTGTACATATGATGATACCTGTGCCACATCCCTGCCATCCCTAACATTGATGTAGGGACAGGCTAACATGGCTCTGATGCACACGGTGACTGTGATAGAGTGCCACAATGTACCACAGTGTAGAATGTAGTCAGGGGTAATGTGTACTGCATACATGTCAGGTAGTGTAGCCATGCAGCTAGGGTGACATTCACACACCCTGTGTATATGATGATACCTGTGCCACATCCCTGCCATCCCTAACATTGATGCAGGGACAGGCTAACATAGTTCTGATGCACACGGTGGCTGTGATAGAGTGCCGCAATGTACTTTAGTGTAGAATGTAGTCAAGGGTAATGTGTACTGCATACATGTCAGGTAGTGTAGCCATGCAGCTAGGGTAACATTCACACACCCTGTGCATATGATGATATCTGTGCCACATCCCTGCCATCCCGAACATTGATGCAGGGACAGGCTAACATAGTTATGATGCACACGGTGACTGTGACAGAGTGACGCAATGTACTGCAGTGTAGAATGTAGTCAGGGCTAATGTGTACCGCATACATGTCAGGTAGTGTAGCCATGCAGCTAGGATGCATCCCAGCTGTTGGTAATACCAATTGATATCCCCATACTGCATCCATTTGTGCTGTAAGCATACATGTGTCAGCAGGAGGATGGTCCGTAGTCATATTCCACAGGGGTATGTCAGTGTGGTGACACCATGGCAGTGACATATGTGGAGTACAGTTGCACACATCCCACAGGTATGTATAACAGCTATTGGCCGTGCACACATGACCGGTGGCCTGCTGGTACAGGTATGAGCTGCACCCTTATGTCAACCCATCCACATACACACACACATCCTGACTTGGCGACACTGTGTCTAGACCCCAACCTGGGTATGTAGTGCTACTGAACTGTGTGGCTGTCATTGCACACACAACGCCATCTGTAGGGTGAGGTGTGTACCAGGTCACTTGCTACATGCAGACCATCCACAGACACGTACAATATGGTAATGGGGATGTAATGTTTGTATATGGTGAATACATAGTGTGGCATGCCATCATTAACACATTGACTGACAAATAACGGGTAGACACACATTTTAGAGACCTTGTTGTATAGTTGATAACTAACTAGTTCATGTGTCCAATGTGTTACAGGTAGGCTGCACACAGCACATGTGTAACTGGGCTATATCCTGTGTTCTTTTACCTGTATGGGTGATGATGACATTGGCCACCTGAGAGTGGTATGTGGGTCATATACCAGGTGTACCATGGTGTAAAGACAGTGTACACAGCACCCACATACCCCACTGGGTATTGTACACACTAGAACTCATCTAGATATTCTGACATACCCACTATCACACAGTGGCCACGATGCAAAAACAACCAATTGCATATCTCAACAGTGGTACCACAGAGATATGCATGTGATGCACATGCCACAGACACAGTAGGGTGTTGCATTGTGTTGCCACATCTATGGGCAACAACATTATCCATACTACTGTGTGGCAATGTGTATTCTATTAGGGGTATGTGGACTCAGACAAGATATGCACACATGCACATATACACATATGTGGCAGACCTCAATGGGATTCCCATGCCTACCAACCCATTGGTGCAACACTGTTGTGCTGGTACTGCAAGGCACATGTAGCTGTTACGGAGTGGAGTGTAACAAGCTACATGTTACCTTAATGGGGTTGAGAGGCACCACACACTATACGAGTCGTACGAATAGTTATCCCCCAGCCATACACATCCACCCTGCAATACACTATCAAGTGCTGACAATCCCATAACCAGGGTCAGTGGCTACATGGGCACACAATGTTACCTGTACTGCATCCCACCTGTATGATGTCAGGCTATTATTGGTAACATATCGTGCAGTACATTCTGGCTCCCATGGGCAATGTATTATGTGGATGCCATCAACATTACCAGGCTTCAGATACACAGACACAGATATGCAGATACAGGTATACATATACATGGTTTTATATATATACATATACATGTGACTAAACATACACACACAGTTATATGTACAGTATGAAACATAAGCGGTAGGTGCACACAATATGGAACAGCCACTATGCCCACATTTGACCCCTGAACGACTGGACACTGTATGTGCCACCCATACAAATGACAATCGTTGCCTGTAATACTACACAAGTAAGCAGTTGGGAGGGTGGCCTAATGGTTAAGGTGTTTGCCTTACAAATGCAAGGTGCAGGATTTGAGTCTCACAAGGGGTAATTGGCTAGGCTTAAAATGGCTCACAAGGGCAGTTAGCTTAGTACTAATCTATGAACCTATGAACATACGCCCACAGAGAGATCATAGGCAAAACAACATCCACAGGTTTGCTGACCTGTCATCGTGTACTATTACCAAAGCCAAACCAAAGCTACCAAATTACCAAAGCCAACTATTACCATAAGCTAAACTAACACTGCTACTGAAGTGGTCCCCTCTGCAAAACTCCTTGGCATCACCATAGATGAACACCTTAAATTCGACCTCCACATACAACAAAATATAAAGAAAACCCACCAAAAGCTAGGTATGCTATATAGGAATAACCAATTTCTCTCCAACTCTTCTAGGCATTCCCTAGCAATTACTTGCCTCCTTTCTTCTCTTCTATATGGTGCCCCCTTCTAACCAATCTGTCTGCTTCCAACACCTCTAAAATTGAAGCTTGCTACAATAAGATCTCCAAATTTGTCACTAAATCCAAAATATCAACTCACCACTGCCTTAGCCTAAAATCTCTGAACTGGTTAGAACTCCCTAACCACCTAGACTATCTCCAACTAACCACCGCTCACAAATTAATATTCTCCCCAGATAAATGCCCAGCCTTAACTAACATCCTTCCCCTATACATTCCAAACAGATCCCTGAGATCTGAACACCAAAACCTAATTTCCATCCACAAACCCAAATGTCCCGCTGGCCAGCTTCTACTCTCCTTCTCTCTAGGTAAAAAATGGAATTCCCTTCCTCCATCTCTTAGGACTATATATAACACTGAATCCTTCAAAACCCAACTTTTCCTACACCTATCTTCCACATGGAAATGCTCCTGCTTTCAACCTACATAAGTAACAAGTCTCCCCACTAGATCTCGACAATCCTCTTCCACTTTACTCTCAAGTTCTTTTTTCTCTTTCTATTCCTCCAAAAGCAGAAGTAGCAGACTTTAATTCACTCCAAGTTTGTAAATATGTAAATATTGTAAACATCTGAAGAGCCCCCCCCAAAAAAAGTGCCTGTTTTATACTGTCCTATGATGTATTTTGCAATTTCCTGAATGTATGAATCTCACTCTTGTATTTACCTCTACATTATGTAACATTTATTGTATTTTGTAACCTTCATAGTATTGTATTGCTATTGGAGCTTTTCTCCCTAGGCCTCCACTGAAAATGGGCACTTCTCGGCCCAGTAGACTTCCCCGGTAATCAAATTGAAAATAAATAACTAAATAAATAAATAAACTACAGTTCTATATGCCATGCCATATAGCTTTTCAGACACTGACAACTATATCAACGGAGTGATGCTACAGTGGACCGGTTGCACTCATACAGTAGGTTGGAAAGGTTCACAGCTGCTCCTGTTCAGGCCAAGCCATTCACATTGCACAATAGGAAAGACAGGATACAGGATACCTAACAGTCGACAGTATGTACTCCAGGTGTGTGGTTCAGCAGCCTCTATCTACACACTGTACAAACACAGTAGGTAGTATGGACATCTTATGACCACATGGGTTGTAACTGCTACATAACCTGGCATAACTGACACCCTCATGTGTACACCAACACACAGAACAGTTTATATTGCAAGGGGGCAGTAGTCCTGCAGTACCCAGATCCATGACAGTAATGTACATATAGGTGAAGTATGCGGTACTGTACATCCAGATACCTTAAGGCAGCTCAGCCCTGATAACCCCACATTTTGTAGCAGCCTAGGTCTTTTCTGGTGCTCCCCTTCTGGACTCAATTTTACAGGGCCATATACCACTGTTACATACACTGGGCTCTGCAGTGCATGAGGGCACACAAGAATTATGTAGATGGCACCCACACATATATGACCCCAGCCCCACCATATGTGTGGGGGGTTACAACAGCAGTGGATTGATGGCAGACATGGCAGTGTGTTATACTACCAGCCCACTATGGATCAACCACCAAGAACATGACATATGTGCACAGCTTGGAATGTAGGTGATGGACAAAGGCTGGAATACAGGCACATGTGTGGACAACTACTGCCATACACTACGCAAGGTGCAGGTGTTACAGGATAGTTCATAACATACCCTTATTCAAGGAATTGCTGGTCTGGATGGCCATGGATGTAGCCATGTACCGGTAACATGCAGCACACACACTGACAGTGTATTATCTGACTCAAGACCTGTGTGGTGGACAGACAAGATGTGATAGGCACAGCTCCAGTCAGCATGAGGGTAGGTCCACAGTTCTGTGCTATGCAGATGGACTGCATTCCATGGCAAACTAGTATGTACACCCACACCTTGTAATACCAGTACTGTACAATGCATAACATAACTCCACTGGCATTCTGTCTGTATGTCCTGATCTTCCAATGAATATGTGGCTGCCCTGAGTGTGCCACTTCTCCTCTATGGGGTATTGCTACATGCTGTCGGTAGCACTGCTGCCCACACATGAAACGGATGCCCATCACACACGAGATATAATGGGACCATGCACACATGATGTGGGGATCAATAGTGGGTGGTTGCCATGACAGTGTTAAATGGGTGTAGTACATGTGTATTCATATATCTGGCTATCTGGATATGTAAATGTACATAAATTCCCACCATAGTTCCTGGACATGAAGTGTAGGCCACCCCAGCCCGTATGTTCCCAATGTCATAGTTGCAGGGGATGTCAGGTTTCTCTAGCAGGTATACTAGTAGGCTATTGCTACTGTCATTGGGATGGTCTTCACAGACATGGTGTGTGTGGCAGGTCACATCTGCTCATAACGTGTGACATTGGTTACTGAACAACATCCAAAGGACATCAGTGTACAGTACTGCTGCTAGCATGTAATGCCACTGTGGACTTCAGCAGAGATATTGGCCAGTATATGTTGGGGTCTGACACAGTCTGTACATTCCAGAGGTATACACATATGCCCTTAGTGCTACACATGTGTACCATGCCTCACAATATGGATGTGGATGGCCATGAAGATGGATATAACACCTGACAACAGGTATATAATGTCCACCATAGGTCATACATTCACACACCCCTGCCTGGCCTATAACAGTATGACCACTGGTACAGGGGTGCCATGGCCACATACTACACAATAGGTATTGACATACATCCGCACTGCATCCCACTGCCCTGTCTGACATACATGACTGTTAGGGGAGGCCTGGCAGCAGAACATCTGTCTAGTATCTGTGCATGACATCCCACTGGGCAGCTACACTCAGCTGCTAGGCATGTCACAATGCACTGTGCCGGCTGCAGGCAGACTGGCTCAACACTGGGCTACACCTCCTAAGGGGGATTGCACATGTACCTGTATATACAGCAGGCTCCACAGGCATGCCACAGCACAGGGTAGGATACACCTGTGTGACAGTGCATATCCACAACCACTGTGAACACAGCCGCGGCCACATATGGTTAGCTAGCATGGTATGACAGTATATGGACTATGTGTTCGAAACCATCCTCATATGTGACACTCACGGACTTTCCTACTTATACTGGCCTGCTACACAATTTAGTCTGGTGGGTGTCTGTGGTATGGGACACGTGTATTTATGGCCCTACAAACATGTACACCACTACAGTACCATACAGTGGGGCAGTATGTAACATCTGCAAGTAGGGGAACTAGAACAATGTCATCTACCACAGTCTGTACACAGGCTAAGGTACATACCAACACTACACACACTGTCGACATTTACCATAGGTACACAGACCTCAGTACTGTACGAACATTCTCAGAATGTGCAGGTGGTGTAATGTAATGTAGCCCCTACTGTATATAACATGTGCAGCAGTCAGATATATCTGTGGCTTGTTCTCAGATATGATGCCACAAAGTATGGTGTACAGCACATATGCACCACTTCTTGCATGACATATGTACAAAGGTTGACAGAGGTGTGGCTGGGAGTACATACACATGACCAATATTGACATGCTGCTGTGATGACCACATACATTTACTGTTGTTACAAGGTTTTTGCAACATATGTCCTTTGAGGGATATGACGTCTGTGAATACCACAGCTTTCTCCATCTACTGACTGCAATCCTCACACTACCTTCAGCAGTCGACAGCTAGATGCTTTGTGGGTGGCACATGCAGCCACCGACACAACACTGCCCAGGCTGCAGATGACCCTGCAGATAGTGATTCCCTATCAACATGGAACTGACATGGCAGGTACTGAGACATGTACATCAGCCATATCCACACAAACACTGTGAAAGCAACATTACTCCAAATGTGGTATAGTGGCACCTACAGGCTGTAGTCAGGTCAGACACATCCACCTCCCATTTGATGCACTGTTTCCACAGTGTATGTTGTTAGAGATACACCGTAATCTATCTGGGATGCTGTTTGGCACACACCAGATCTAGTTCCTGCTCACAGTGGGTGACAAGGGCAAACACCACCATGATGTTCCTGGGTATTGGAGTGTGTTTCCATACAATTGGCAATGGGGATGTTATCACAGCTGTTTCACATGCATTCAGCTAGGAGAGGGCTGTGATTCGTGCAGAGGCCATCAGCTGATCATGAGTATTACCTACATTCCACATGCTGCTGCCTAAGCAAGGCAGATGTAGGTCTCCATGTCCACCTGAGAGGGGGTGAGGGATGCAGTCAAAGGCTAATACGTGTCAGGGAGGGTAAAACTGAGGCATGGGTGTGTCACACACCTAGCAGCACAGGGTATCAAAACCCTGATGACTATGTAGTGCTAGCACAGTCTGCTGCAATTATTGGATGCCCCACATGGGTTACCTGTTGAGGAGCACTCAGAACATATATGTGATGGGGAGTGACATCTGCAACAGGGATACAGTAGCTGTATGGCAGGTGACATACACGTGCCTGTCAGCATGAACAGGTGCCAGCATCAACACAGCCGCACTCTCACAAGGACCCACACATATTGATACATGTGGCAGGGCCAGGTGTACAACTCATCAGTTGTGGGATTGCCACATCACATCACTGTGCAGGTATCCCATGCACCACACAGGTCATACGGTGGCGGTACGGGCAAAGGGTATGGGAAGGTGTCTGACATCAGACAGTATGCTGCAGTATGCCCATGAGGGTTATAGGGAGTGTGGATGTGAACACCTGCAGCATGCAACACACACACAAACACACAGGGTGCCACTACTGACATGCATGTGTGCATGTCTGCACAGGTGTGTGGTGTTCGACTGTACCAGACAGCTGTCCATGGCTAGGCGATGGGTGTATCTTGGCATCAGGCCACATGACAATGGTCTGCATTGTGGCTCAGGGATGTAGTGTCTGCATTTGCCTACACAGGCGGGTATTGTATCCCTCATCTGGTCACCTGGGTGACTACTGTGTGTGGGCATTGCTGTGCATCACTTGCCATGTCTGTGTACCTTCATCCATGACATGGACTACATCTGGGATGTGCACACCTCCCACATGCATGTAAAGTGACATGTGGAACTGTACCTGGGGTGTCCGGCCCATGTTGTGAATGCAGATTATCATCAGATGTGCCAGTCCTGCCCACCTGTGGCTGGGGTTGGTAATGGCCAGCAGCTTTACCCTGCACCTACACGGTGTGCATGCTATCAGCATTCCTTGACGTGAGTGGCATCTGTGCATACGGGCATGTTGTCAGGCATGGTATGTCAGTTGTGGGTCACATATGATGGCACCACAGGTGGTGCAGTTGTCCATTGGAGAACATAGGGGAGGTGCGCTGTCTGCATGTATGTGCATATTGGACAGATGGACTGGGTGTCATGCCCTCTGTGGCCCACCGCTGTCACTCCATAGTTACTATTGGTGGCCAATGTGCAGTGTACCACTCACATATTGGCTGTTACTTAGGCATGTGTGTGTATGACACATGGGGTAAGAGTGTGCTCTTAGTAATACTGGAGTTGCTAACTGTGATTGCCTTGCCTTGATGTCACATGTCTGGGTATGACTCTGCACCCTGGCCTTTCAGCCATATCACATGTGTTATCCCTGTACAGTGGACATTGTGACATATAGTATGACCACCATATAGGAAAATGCAAAACCCACTCCACATTGGCCAAAGGTGTCTCTCACACCCTCATCTGTCATGTTTAATAGTAGAACCCCTACCTAACTAGTGTATGACACTACAGCACTACACAGTTATAGTAAGCGCCATGGATATTACGGGGGTAGCCCTTGCCCATAAGTATATTTCACACTGACTGACGTCAGCAGGATTGCCAAAGTAGGGTTTTGAAATGACTGCGAGAGACTAGCCTAAAATGCATTGCTCCCTACACAGACAGTGACACACACGACACATCCAGATCTGCCATGTGTGGGAATGAAACCCAACTACATGTCTAATTCACACTACAGCAGTGTACAGTTACAACATGTGCTACAGAGATTATTCGGCTACAATTCTCCCAGGGGAGTATTTCTAGGTGGGTGACATCAGCGGCCTTGCCAAAGGTGGTATGTGAAATGTATGGGGTGTGAGTTACCTAAAAGCATTGCCCTCAGCATAGTCAGACATACACACACTGTTGGCAGGTTGGGGGCTAGAACTCCCAATGAATTATTTACTCACACTATGGCCATATGATGTTACGGGACGTGCTATGGAGATTACTAAGCTCCAATCCTCCCAGAGGTGTATTTCAAGTTGTGTGATATCAGCAGCCTTGACAAAGGAGGATATTTGATTTGTAAGGGGTGTGAGTGGCCTAAAAGGCATTGCTCTTTACATAGTCAGTGAAAGACAGACACAGACACACACAGTTGCCACATCTGGGGTTCGACCTCCTACCTAACAACATTATCACTCTACAGCAGTATGCATTTACAGCATGCACTACGAAGATTACGGGGCTATAACTCTTCCAGGGGAGTATTTCTAGGTGTTGACATCAGCAGCGTTGCCAACGGTGGGTATGTGAAATGTATAGGGTGTGAGTTACCTAAAAGCAATACTTTCAACACAGCCAGACATGCACGCAAGAACTCCCAATGAACTCCTTACTCACACTACGGTCATATGATGTTATGGGATGTGCTATGGAGATCACTTGGCTACAATCATCCCAGAGGTGTATTTCAAGTTGCATAACATAAGCAGCCTTACCAAAGGAGGGTATTCAACTTATAAGGGGTGTGAGTGACCTAACAATCATTGCTGTTTACACAGTTAGTGGCAGACAGACATGCACACACAGATGCCACATCTGGAGTTCACCCTCCTACTTAACTACATTATCACTCTATAGCAGTAAACAGTTACAGCATGTGCTATGGATATTATTGGTCTACAGTTCTCCCAGGGGAGTATTTCTAGGTGGGTGACATCAGTAGCCTTGCCAAAGTTGGGTATGTGAAATGTAAGGGTGTGAGTAACCTAAAAGCATTGCTCTCTACACAGTCAGTGAGAGATTGACAAACACATGAACAATGACACACACTGTTGCCATGGCTGGGGTTAGAACTCCTACCTAACTAGTCTATCACACAACAACAGTATGTAGTTATGGGACGCGCCACAGAAAGTATCAGCCTACAAGTCTCTCAAAGGTGTATTACACATTGAAGAACCTCAGCAGGCTTGTCAGGGTACCTCTATGGGGTGGCCAGTGTGTGCATGGCCCATACACCATTCATGTAGGGGTGACACGCCACAGGCAGTCACACATGGTGCCATATGTCACAGGTGCATGTCTAGGGCAACTATGTCCTTTTTACGGCCATGTTGCACAGCTGGCTCATAGACCACATAGTCTGTGGTGCTGACAGGTACTGGTCGCTAGTAACTGCTGTGTGTGACATCTGCAACTGATGTGTTTGGGGCCATTTGGCTGTCTGCTTGGTGGGTCAGGCTTGGATGACTCCTTGTCACTGTCACTCTCTTCCACACATCTATATCCATCTACCTTTGGTGTATTATGGTGTGTTGTCCTTATATATATATATGTCTGTATTCCTATCCACTGTGTGTGCAAGGCATGAGTGGTGCATACTGAAATGTGTCTGCAGTAACTATGGCAACTGCTGGATATGTCTGGTCCACTGGTGTTTGCATACATGGCCTTCATGTGTTTAAGTGTGAGCATGCTCAGTATGACCTTTCAGTATGTTGATGACTGACATTGCCTTCATTACTCTGTGTGTGAGCATGCCTAGTAAGGCCATCTGATATGTATGTGTGGAGAATGTCTGGTAGTTTGTACTGCACAGCTGATCTTTGTGTTGTACACTGGCAGGTAGCATGCTGTGTCTGCAGGGTGTCCACCGATCATTTGGCATTGGCTGATGCAACATGTCTGCATAGCTGGGGGTACAACTGACTATTTCTATGTTTCTACACAGGAGTGAGGGTGGGGCGCACCTGACTGTTACTGTATTTCTATGTGAGGTGGGGGGCACGCCTGACAGTTGTACACATTTGCTAGGACTGTACTGGTATGTCCTGCAGTCCGATTCTGTCAGTGGTCTTATCCATCATGCTAGCTACGTCATGCCGGTGTACTTCCGTTTCTATCTTTTGTTTGCATACACATTGGTTTCAGACTTCCTAGCTGTCACAACTGACATCCCACTACCTGGCCTGTTGTGGTCTGTCTGTGTAGGCCTGGGTGGGGGTCAGTCATACCCCTCATTCAAAGGCCATAATATGGCATTTGTTTGTGTTTGTCTACACTTGTCATGCTGGCTGTGACTGTTTTGGGTGTGTGACCCCTCTCCTGACTGGCATGTGTGAGTCACTTATCCTGTGGGTGTCCCAGTATTGCAGGTGGTGCTGCAGGGCTGCCTATGTTGGATGCATGTAGTACACTGCCTACGCATGGTTAGGCACAGGTAGTGTAATGTTTGGCATCCCTTTTACTGTATGTGAGAGTCAGAGAGAGGTGCTATTCCCTGGGTCCCTCCCATGTCAGTGTATGTGCTATGCGTTGCCTCTTTGCCAGGGCCAGGGCATACTGGGCATGCCTCCTTCTGCCTACTGGGGCAGGCTCAGGTTGTTCCTCCTCTGAGTCACTCTGTGCCTGTGCAGGCCTTGGCATTGGTGAGGGGCTATATGGCCCTGCCCATTGCTGCTCCTGCTGCAACTGTTTCCACAGGATCATATTGTGTAGCATGGTACATACAAGGACAATTTGGGAATATGTAGTTGATGAGTACTGCAAGGCTCCACCGGATGTGTCCAAGCACCGGAACTGTAACTTGAGCATCCCAAACACATGCTCTATTATAATTCTTGTTTGTGCATGTGCCTCATTATGGAGTTCTTGTTCAGTGTGTGTATGTTTCTGACGGGTGTCATTAGCCACGGCTCCAGTGCGTATCCAGCATCCCCCACTAGGAGACCATGTGGGATGTCTCCAATGGCATATTTCTGGTACAGCTGCATCAGATGCTAGATGTGGGAATCGTGTTAACCTCCAGGGCAGCCAGCACACACGTTCAGTATTATGCCCTGGGCATTGCACATGACCTGGCAGTTGATGGAGGGCAAGCCCTTGCAGTTGATGTAAACCCTACCCTGCTCACCAGGTGGTGCTTTGATGCATATGTGTGTGCAGTCTATTGCACCCACTACCTCAGGGTATTCTGCTATTTGGCGGAAGAGACGCATACTGCTGGCCAACACCTCATGGGTGAGGGAGAAATATATGTGCTCACCGACATGTGCTGCCATAGCATCCAGGAATTGGTGGAGTACCCTGGATGCTGATGCCTGTGAGATCCCCATCATATCCCCAGTTGGCCTTTGGAAGCTACCTGTAGCTAGTATGCTTAGGCCCACACATACCTTTGTTTCCACTGGGATGGGTTCCCCTCTGTTAGCTCTGTGTGTCAGGCATGGCCAGCACAGCTCAACAATCTGCTGTAGGAGATCCCTGTCCACCCTATAGCACTCCACTATCTCCAGTTCATGTAGCCCTGGTAGGTGACTCTGGGTCTGTACACTCTTCTCTGTCTCCTCACTGTGGGTTAGTCGTCAGCATTTCCATCCTCGCCACCCTCAGCCTCTTCCACAAGTTGTATGATAGCTATTGCAGCCCCTAACATTTTGCTGTTGTGAGTGTTTAAAGTTCCCCGCTTGTTTACACCGGTGGTGTAGGGTATGGGAAAAACCAGAGGGGTAGGAGTTTGCATAGTTTACAGTGGCATTCTGGGCTGGGCTGGTCTGCTGCCTGTGTAATTGGCTGGTTCTGATCCGTTTCACCTGGCAGTGATCCTAGTACCCCTTGATTAACTTCCTACTGCTGCTTTCCCTTCCCATTGCCCTTCTGATTCATCCTGGGGGCGCGCCGCACAGTCTGTGTACTGCAATGTGCACACTACTACTATTTCCTGGGTTCACTTCCTTTATCTTCCTGTAGATCCCATTGCGCGGAATGTGCACACTACTACTATTTCCTGGGTTCACTTCCTTTATCTTCCTGTAGATCCCATTGCGCGGAATGTGCACACTACTACTATTTCCTGGGTTCACTTCCTTTATCTTCCTGTAGATCCCATTGCGCGGAATGTGCACACTACTACTATTTCCTGGGTTCGCTTCCTTTATCTTCCTGTAGATCCCATTGCGCGGAATGTGCACACCCACTTACACTGTGTCATATATGCTGGGCAGGTTTAGACACACCTCCTGGCTTTGCTGTGCTAAGCTGGATGCAACCCCAAGCCACAAGGCTCCAGTCCATTGACAGTATGCCTGACATTCCCACACATGATGTCACCTACCTCCTAGCCTTGCACTCAGCTATCCATACTCATACATTGTTTGGGCCTGCCTCACATGCTGGAGAAAACCGGGATTCACTATCCTTCCCCTCATTTGCATAGAATTGCCTGCTAATGCATAGTTACATGTGTCACACTTTGCCTCCCCCCTTAGCAACCACTATTCACTGGCCAGGTTGTCTTTTGCCTGCCATTGACTTGCATAGTGGAATGCTGATTTTAGTTAGACTGTTGTTTTTAAGTTTATTTTCTTATTTTCCCACTGGTCCCATTTGTGCGACGCTGCCCTATGCTTCAACGAGTCTACTTTAATTAAACAAAAGCGGAATCTGTCAAATACAAATCCATTGACACCTAAACAGCGAAATGCAATAACATCAAATACGCAAAACCGTAAAATTTAAACATCAAAACCGCAATAGTCGGCCAACCCCACCGCCCATAACATACTACCTATGCAAACACAACAACAAAAAACACATACATACACTAACCAAAACCCTACTACTAACCCTAAATTAAAGCAAAAAAAACCTACTTGTAACCCTACACTAAACCCCAAATACACAACTTTCTATGCACTACCCTTAACCCCTCCCTAACCCTAAGGTCCATAACTACAGCACACTTAGCCTATAGAACTATACCCACACAAAGTACATATTCCACACACATATACATAACAAAACCCTACACTAAACCTTAAATACATTACCTATTTATGCACTTACCTTAACCCGCACCCTAACCCTAAGGTCTGTAACTATCGCACACTTACGGAGCTATACCGCAGATGGGCCAACTATGACAATTCGACATTTCTGATATCACTATTTAGTGCGTACGACATTTCTGCATTTTGCTGTTTATGTGTCGACGGATTCGTATTCGATGGATTCTGCTTTTGTTTAATTAAAGTAGACCCATATTTCAATGGACGTGATCGTCAGACATATCATAAATGTTGTATTTTGTAAATTTGGCATTGTTTGCAATGCCAGTGGCCTTCTACTTAGCCATTGGCATGCTTCCTCAATGCTATGCAGCCTTTATTTGGAGCTGTCATAGCTCTTTTTTGCAGTTTGCAGTGCCATACTTGGTTACTAACCGAGTACATTTCTGCATATTACGCTAGTCCTGCACACCCTGATTCCTGCTTCCTGGATGGCAAATTTACCTCATTTGCATGGTTTTCACCTGCAGATGGGGTGATTTGCATACGGGGGCTGGGGACGTACAGCACTAGTGCTACAGCGCTCGCGCAAGTCAAACGTGCACATACGTGAATCATTCGGCCGCCATATTGGCGAGATCTCATATAACACTAATTATGCACGCTGTGCAAGCTTTTGAGAATCCGGGGTAGTGAATTTCTAAGTTTGTAGGAGATATAATTAAAATCTGTTACTGATTTTGTCATACCATTACTTCTGACTCTGTCTTGATTTCATGCTCTGTGAGGTATGTCTTATGCTTTATGCCCCTTCCCCTGAGAACTGTTGCAGGCATTGAGTAATGCCTGAGATCCCTAATATATGTTAAAAACACTCTGTTGTGACAGATTTTCAGTTAGTACAGTGTATTAATGCTGAGATTTACAGGTGCAGGGGATTAATTATTTTCCCCTTTATACGCGACTTTTTGAAACTCTTATTTTATTTTATATTACATCCCTGATGTTTATTGGTGTTGCAGAGGACTAACATCCAAGGTGAGGACACTGGACTGTAATCTAATTTAATGCCTTTAAGGCACACTGCTTACAGCATCCCTGGTGTCTAATGCTTTTCTGCGCAATTTTATTTTTAAATAAGTGCCTTTAAGGGACACTATATAGAGTATCATTTACATTTAGAGTTTCCCTTCTCCCAATCTTTATCTTCAGAATTCTCCCTGGTGGCTGGTGTTTCTCCTTCACTCATGTTATATTTAAGTGCCATTACAGCACATGAAGTTTTCACATGTGTATAATGTTTCTGCCCCCTCCATTCTCATTATATTTAAGTGCTATTTAGTCATACGGAGTTCTCCCTGGTGCCTAGTATTCTTCCAATCCATATCTGTGGCGTTATCATTGGTGGTTACTGTTTCCCAACCTACATCTGTAGATTTATCCTTGGTGGTTAGTGGTCTCCCCAATTTACATCTGTAGATTTATCCCTGGTGGCTAGTGGTCCCACCGAGTCAATGTTGCAGGCTTTGATCATTAATCTAGTGGTGTGTGGAAATAGGACAGCAGCTCCAGCATACACACACACACACACACACACACACACACACACACACACACACACACACACACACACACACACAAACGTGCGCGTGCATGTACACACATGCAAACACACACACACACACACACACACACACACACACACACACACACACACACACACACACACTCACACGTGCACACATACAAACACACACACACATATACACACATACATGCGCGCGCATGTTTACACATACACACACACACACACACACACACACACACACACACATACATGCACGCATGTTCACACATACAAACACACACACACACACACGCATGTGAACACATACAAACACACACATACGCATGTGCACACATACAAACACACACACATACACACACATGCATGTGCACACATACAAACACACACACACACACACACACACACACACACACACACACACACACACACACACACACACACACACACACACACACACACACAAACACACATAGACACACATGTGCACACATACAAACACACACACACATACACACACACACACATACACACACACACACACACACACACACACACACACACACACACACACACACACACACACCCTACCTAATGCCCTGACTGCGACCTCCAAGCCAGACAACACTCTCTACAATCACCATGTATCCCATCACAGTTCTTAGGGAGAGCACATAGCTAATCAATATATGCTTTTCCCTCAGAAATGCCTTATTAGCATTTAGCAGGGCTGCAGAACAGCCTGTGGTCCTGCATGCCTGTGTTAGAGCTTTCTCTGAATATACAGATGTTAGAATACAAAACAATGCAACCAATTCAAGTAAGCATATGATCAAAGGCAAAGAATTATATACCATGGAGAAGAGTCCAACAGAAAAAGTACAGTAAACACAAATCAGAACACGGAACAAATGTAGTAACTATTTAGAGAAAAAAAATATTTGAACAAATTAACTATCTTGCCAGTCTTGAAGCTGCCTTTTCTAATTAACATTTAGCTTCAACGATTTTGAAATGTTATCATATTAATAAAATGATAAGGAGATATTAAAGGTACTTTTTCCATGCAGCTGTGTTACAGCATTTAGCTAAAACTAAAAGTATAAGTATAATTGCCTTTTTTCTGCAGGTCTCTCTCCATGCATTTATTCTGTTAGTTTCTTGAATGCCCCACACCTTGTAAAAGATATATTATCTGTAAAACTTTAATGCATTTGGAATTTATGAAGCCCTTTCCACACCTGCATTCCAGGCTGTTTCTGATGGTTTCATCTAACACCTTGTGGCAGCAAAAACTCCTAATGGACTGTACTGCAGAAGAACTAACCGAGTTTGCTCAGTTGGTATCAAGCCAAAGGAAAATACATTTTCTGCAGCCTGTATTACAGAGTGTGTAGCTTGTAAAATCTGTGGCATTTCCTTTTCCTGCATCTTTAGCTGTTTCTGAAGTTTTCATCTAGCAATGTGAAAACAAAGTCAGTACTGAGTGCACTGCAAAAGAACAAGCTGTTCTAGAATGTTTAACTAGTTAGTATGTAGCCAAGAGGCAAGAAACTTTCTGCAACTTGTTTCACATTATGTAACAATGGATTTTAGTTTGAGGACTGCTGGATTAAGTTTGGCAGACTTTTTCTTATTTACTTCTGAAAGTCGATAGCCTTGCTTCTGACATGAGTACAAGGGAGGGAGTATTACTGATCATTACACTTAAGTGCAGGGGGTATTTGCACAGGCTGCACTTAGGCAGAGCTAAGGAATGATTCATAGACAATAGCTGTGCCTAGGCTCAGCTGTTTCTACCAGTGTGAGAAAGACTTACCCAAAAAAAGCAAAGCAATGTCTTTCAGCTTTTCCCGGTTAGGAGTCGTCAGAGTGGATCACCGATCCACAGATTGATTGGCAGTGTTTTTTACAGTGCCGAGTTGCTAGCCCAGCACCCAACCTTCACAGAAGGAACACTCACATGCACCTATCTGCATGTCTTTTAAGCTCACTCAACTGCAGTCTTGTGTAACTAAAGTCATGCAAATGAGGCAATAATCATAGGTGGATCATAGTCAAAAGGGGCTGTAGGCAGTATAATGGTCCAGGGTCTCCCCACAAGCATTCAGGTGCCCTTTACTTATCCTCCTGCTGTATTATCACAAATACATTTTAAAACTGTCAGTGTGCATAATATTTTCTTCTTTACTTTTGCAATGATTACAGAGATGATTTAACTTAAATATTTTATTTTGAATATTGTATCACAAACACTGATGACCATTTGTTAAACAAAACAAAACAGCTGCACATTGAAAACAGACTTAGTCTGAGCAACAGTAAACTTCTCTTGAAATCAGACTTGGCATGAGCAGCACTAAACTTCTCTTCCCTTGAAACTCCCATTCATTGAAAATGCATTGAAACTCAAATTCTTTGAAAATGCATCTGGCCAGTGTCATATTAAGTGTACCTTGGTCCACAAGCTATTTTCCAACCATGGCACCCCTTGCCTACATTTTTAGGACTAAACTTACCTTTCTGTGTTCTTTGAGTCATATTCCTGATTGTTTTGAATTATATTTCTTGTCTCATACAGCAGCATTTGTTGCAAATTTCAAATGTATAGTTTTTGAACATTTTTCCTACTAAGTCGTGAAACAAAATGCAGGAAACAATATACAAGAAAATACCCATTTCAGAACATTTCAACCATAAAAGGCCACCCAAACTACTGTCATTATATTCCATAAATATCTGAACTGAACAATTAAGGCCACTAAATTGACTGAGTATATATCACATCTTATCATAAAAATGGCCATAGAGAAGTATTCCAATTTGCTTTACACAAATGCACACTAGTCCTTCAAAGACTATGACTTTTATTTTTATTAGCTCAGCAGGGTCAGTCATTTTTATCTACAGACTTCCCAAACTCAGCAATTGTAGCCACATTGCACACATTGCATGCATCCTTCTCAGATGTCTGTGTCAAAGAATTGATGATAGTAATGACCAAAGTGACATATTTAAAATTTGTTTCACACAAACACACGGTAGCCAAAGTATTCAAACTTAACACACACACACACACACACACACACACACACACACACACACACACACACACACACACACACACACACACACACACACACACACACACTCACTAATGCTACTAACCCAGATTAAAGACTTTAAAATGACTAGATAACATCATAAGGTACTTTCATCCACAGAAAGCCCCCCCCCCCCCCCCACATACAGTCATAGTCAGTTTGTTGGCAGTGTACACCTTTTATTGTTATGAAGAAATACATTCCATGTACTTTATTGGTAGCTTAGGATGAAGCACATTAAACTATATAAAGATCACCAACATTGTAACATAAGATCCAGGCAAGTATAACACAGTTTAAATAGAAGAACATTTATGGGAGCATAAAATCTTAACTACCTGATAGCATGTGCTAAGTCATTATGCACAATCTCTGCAGAAATAAAAGTCATCTGAATAATTCTAAATGAAAGCGAGCTATTACTAATGCAGTAGCAAGTGACCTACGTTGCATTAAAATGATGTGCTATTATCATTTCCTGAATTAGATCAGCTATGTCTTAGGGATGGCTGGAAAATGACAACAACAAGTTCATATTACTAAGCATGCAGCCTAGGAGACCATTAAAGAGCCTAGCTCAAATTCCCAATTACCCCATAGCACTGTCTGGTTAAGTGACTTGCTCAAAGTCACTCCGTAGGCAAATGAAGGTGGAGAATATCAAACCCTGAACTTTTGCTACAGGGAACAATTCATTAACTAGTTAAGCTTTAAACCTCTGCCCTAATTGCCAGAGTAACAGGTTTTAACTAAATGCAGAAATCCCCTACAATCCAGTCTTGTAAATGAAGGTGGACAGATTCAAACCCTACACCCTTACCACAGGCAGCAGCTCATTAACAAACTGGAGCTTTAGTCCTCTGTACTAATGCTGAGATTGATAGCTTTTAACTGAATTAAGAAATTATTTGCAATCTGATCTTGTAGAGAAGACTGGATCATAGCAATATGCAACAATGACTACATAATGGATGCTGAAAATGAGACTGTTCTGTTATGATCATCACTCCAATTAATGCAGACTGCATGATCTCACAAACGTTATCCCATTTGCAATTGCAGGCCATGAAGAAGGTACTGCAAAAATATACTATTAAAATAGAGAGAATATTACACAATCCAAGCCTATTAGTGAATTATTTCAATCTCTGGTGCAATTAATAAAAACAAAACAGTTGCAGACAATATAAATGCTGCTGCAACATCTTTTGTTCAACAACTACAAGTCATACAAAATCAGAAGTTACTGCACACAGAGTATTTTTGGGGGGTCTTACATGTTTCCAGGGCACATACATCTCATCTGGACCTCCATAAGTCTTTTCTATCATCAAACATGGCTATCCCTTCTGACATCACTCATTACAGGTCTGACCTACTTGAATGGCTAATAATACTGTATTCTTGCAGCATACATCTGCACTGTCTACAGATCTAGATTGTGGACAAATGGAACCACCTTGCAGGATAATGAATCAGGCCCCCACCAGCCATATAAATATCTCATCACTTTGCTGTCTCTCCAAAACTGCCACAAAACCTGTGTAAACCTGTTAGAGTACATAATACTTTCTTCTTCACTTTTATAATTATCCCAGAGATTTGGATTGCATTTTAAACTATTTCAAATTTTACAAAAAAAAAAAAAAAAAAAAAAAACACTGGCATCCAGTTTCTAAACAAAACACACTCACACTGAAAACAGACCCAACTTGACAAACAACCTGTATTCCCTTGAAACTTGTATTTAGTGAAACTGCATCTGGCAACCCCATTAAACTATTAGACACCTACTGGGATTCATACTCAAATAGCATTTAGTGAAGTACATAACAGCATAGGACAGCCCACTGGACATGTGTCCCTTTTCAGGAGCAGCCCAGCAGTACTGTCTGGTGAAGTACATTTGCATAGTCGCAGAAGGCAATCGAAGGCTGATGGGATCAAACCATGTACAACAGGAGGCAACCTTATAATAGCTCATAACCTTATTCATTTGCACTAAGTGCTAGGCTTTTGTTGCCCAAACACAATGCATTTCACACCTGTGTGCCTGAATGAAAAAAAAAAAGGGCGACTAAATTAAAAATGTAATCATTGTTAAAATACTGACATAAACGCATAGGTTTCATGCTATACAATTCATTCTCAACTAAATAATAAATACACTGCCAACGTTAAGGAAACCAAGGATCACATTGAAAGAGGTTGACATATGTAATGACGTTCCTGTTTACTACAATCAGTTTACTTCCTTCACACCATAACTATCTGGAGATATACAGAGCTGAGTATATTTTTCTGGCACTTCAGAGTTGTGTACTGGTAATTGTTGTTTGACTAATTTTATATCATTGCTGGCTGACTTCAGAGTTGTGCACTGTTATTTTTGCTTCACTGTATAGTTTTTCAGATCTCTGCTGAAGGTGTTGGTTTTCCCCTACCCACCCTCCATATCTTGTTGTTTAAAATTTGGAGGCTTTTGCAGTTGCCCACCCTCACTGTAGATTTGATCTGGGACACTCCCCCCAGTCCCATCTCTTTACCTCATTCTACCTAATAGACTCCTTATGCACTTGTTTTTAGTCATTTTTAATTTATTTGCATTTTTTAAACCGTTTGGTCTAATATTGCTACATACTCAAGTGTCTAACTTGCACGGCATTTGAACTGTGTTTACTGCTGTTTTAGCTACTTTTCTGTATATATATATATATATATATATATATATATATAAAAAAAAAAAAAATATATATATATATATATATATATATATATATATATATATATATATATATATATACCTTTCCTGTAACTAGTGCAGTCCAGATTCAGATTTGCTGCATCCAGGACTATTTGTAAGCTTCTGAGCCCCCAAGCTTTCTGTGTTGGAGGGAAGCCTTCTAGCTTATCAGTGGGAGTGGTAAGCACTAGGTAACCTATCTACCACATAAGGAGTGGTTCTGGCCCAGAAATTGTAGTTATTGGCTGTTTGGGCAGTTTTTCCATCTCTCTTAACTTTCTGATTTAAAAGCCTGCATTTGCACTTGTTTCCCCCTTTCCTGTAACTAGTTTAGTCCAGATACAGAGTCTTAGTTTTAGCACTTGAATTTACTTATTCGTGTTCAGCACTTGTTCACAACTTGTAACCACTAAATAACCTACTAATTACTATAGCACTCAACCTTCCTCATTAACTAGAGCAAAACAGTTTTGTACTTACTTTCCTCACTTGCTTAGAGAAAAACAGCTCTTTTACTCACTTTCCTCACTTATCTAAAGGAAAATATTTTTTTATTCAGGCATGTCCAAGGGTCAGCTCCCAGTGTTCTCTCCTGTCTATCTGATGAATCTGGGCATCTTGGGGCAATGTAGAAATTGCCTCATGTACACAGACAACCCTCTCCTTCTATCACCCAACACTACAACCTGTGAGAGATGCACTTATCTAGCCAAACTGGAGGTAAAGCTCTCTCCAATCAAGACTGAACTTGACAGTCAAGAGGAGAAAGTAAACACTTGAACCACACCACACACATCACATAGTCTCACTAAATCTACACCACCAAAATCCACACATAGTATCACAAAAACATTTGCGAAGGCTCTCAATAATAATCTGTCTAAGCAACAGAGACCTCCAAAGCAGAAACGCAAGCAACTTCCATCCCCCAACACAACCCAAATGACACATAGCCAACAGACTCAGTGTGCCACTCAACCACAGCCAATAAGGCAAAACAACGTACCCAACACAATAGTCATAGGTGACTCTATAGTCAGGCACACTGATGTCCCACTCACCAGGCGAAACAAGGAGAAGGTTACTGTCAGCTGCCTGTCGGGTGCCAAGATCCGCCACATAACCCACACACTTAGGTCACTCCACAACAAGTACAAATATGACTCTGTCATTGTCCATGTTGGTGTGAATGACCTGAGACATACCTCTCTGGACTACATGAAAAGAGACATGGAAGAGATCTCTGATCTTGTAGCCCAGGCAGGTATGACCCTAGCCCTGAGTAGTATTCTGCCATCACCCAGAATGATGCCGTAGTACAAGGACAAAATGATTGACTTCAACAACTGGCTAAGCTTCTGGTGCCATTCTAAAGGGATCCAGTATCTGTCTGCCTGGGATGACATGGTCGACAGACCACAATGCTTTGCCAGAGATGGCCTGCACTTGTCACCCCTGGGATTCTGGATACTGGCTAAGGTTTTTGCTGCCCGTTGGTTCAAATGACAAATTAAACACCATAACAGGAACAGGCAAGCAAAAACTGAGGGTGATGCTACTCAATGCTAGAAGTCTAAATCACAAAATGCACTCACTCGAGGCACTCCTTAAAATGGAGAACATCGATATCTGTGCAGTGACTGAGACCTGGTTCAAGGCTCCAGAGAGCACCCCTGCACTACCAGGCTATAACTCATACCACACTTTTCGGCCATGTAACCTGGACTGGAACACCAAAGGTGGAGGTGTGTCCATATTCATTAAGGATATCCACACCTCCAGGCTAGTTGCTCAGCATAATGCATCCGAGGTTATCCAAGTGCAACTAACTCTGGGCAGAACTGCAATCCAAATTGTAGCTTGCTACAGCTCACCCACCATGCCCCAGGATTCCCACTCCTCTTTTCTTGATGTACTGGAAAATATTAGGGTTCAACCAAACACCCTAATAATGGGCAATTTCAACTACCCCACCATTAACTGGGAAAACTACTCATGTGCCAACTCTTTCACTCAACGCTTTCTGGAATTTATAAACTCCAATGCTCTGGATCAACTTATCCACACCCCCACTAGGGGCAACAATATCCTAGATCTAGTCATTACCAACATGAGTGACCGATGTTCCACTGAAGTCAATGCCTCATTGGTCCGATCTGACCATAAGCTAATTACCCTAAATATCCACATCCTGCCCCCACCAAGGAAATCATGGTAAACAATTTCTCCAAAGCCAACTTTATGCTTCATAAGACAGAAGTGGTGAACTTCATGACACCCATGCAGATGGACAATACAGTTATGACTACTGAATCTTACACAGTTGCACTTTATAAGCACTTACATGAGTGCATGGATCATGCTATCCCAAATAGTACCAATATGCTATCCTCCAAAAAAATGAAGCCAATCTGGTGGTCCCCTGCCATAAACAAACTGTACAACAGAAGGAAGAAACAGTTGCAAAAGAGAGTAAAATCTCATGAGTGGAGGAGCTCCCTGGTCAGCCTCCGTAAGAAGTTGCAATCCATGATAAAATCCTCCAAAGCTAGTTACGAAAACAAAATCGCCACTGATACTAAAGACAGCCACAAAGCATTCTATAGCTATGTCAAGAATCTCAATGGCAACACTCAGATCTGCTCTGAGTTACATCACAATGGCACTAAATATACAGACCCAACTGATATTGCCAACATCCTGGCAGATAGGTTCATTGCTAACTTTACCCCCCTCTCACCCCCTAAAGAGCCCTTCTCTATACCGGAAAAATGCAAAGTTCCTGTAATCACGGCTGCACAGATAAAAACCACACTCTCCAAAGCCAAGAACACAGCATTCATGGAACCAGACAACATCCCAGGCTGCGTTCTACATGAACTACAGAATGAACTGGCACCCCACCTAAGTACCATGTTCAATCATAGCCTCACCTCATGCTTTGTGCCTGCTGAATGGTGCACAGTGACGGTTATCCCACTCCACAAGGGGGTAGCCACCACGGACCCCGGGAACTACCACCCCATTAGCCTGACGAGCCTGGTCTGCAAGGCCATGTATTATCATGTAACTTATAAACAAAGACATTGGTAATCTCCAAACAATGGACCCCACCCAGTTTTGGTTTGTAAAAGGCAGATCATGTCTCCTAAACCTGACAGACTTCTTTGAAGCAGTCACCAAAGCCGTTGACAAGGGTAAGGTGGTTCACACAGCCTATCTAGATCTTGCCAAGGCTTTCAACACCACCCCCCCCACTCTGGAATTATAGATAAACTCACTAAACTAGGTATAAATCCCTATGTCGCAAGATGGGTTGCCAACTGGCTCATTGACAGAATCCACACTGTGAAAGTAGCAGACTCCAAATCCGACTTCAGACCAGTGACAAGCGGAGTACCACAGGGTTCAGTCCTGGGTCCTCTCCTGTTTGGTATACACTTCTCTGAAGTACAGGCTAACACAGAAGGTCTTTGGCTAACACTCGCAGATGACTGCAAACTAGGAGCCATAATCGAAACTCCTAACGATGTGGACATTCTACAAAAGGGCCTCACTGAGACAGATGCCTGGTGTCAAAGCCATGGCCTCAACTCAATGCCAAAAAGTGCATCGTCATCCTCTTTGGTAAAAACTTTGTACCCATGAACTACAACATAGGCGGTAGTATACTTAACACTGAAAGTGTGATAAGAGACCTTGGGACACAGGTGGACAGTAGTCTCTCCCTTGATAATCACATTGCCACAGTGGTCAGGAAATCCTTCTATGTGGCACACCTCATCACAAAAGGTTTCTCATCCAGAAAAAAAAGAGGTCATTGTTCCCCTCTACTCATCACCCATTAGACCCATTATAGAGTACAACATCCCTTTTGGTATGTACCTCACTAGACATTTACAACAACTGGAAAGGCAGAAGAAATACCTCACAAAGAGGATTACTGGCCTCAAAGAGATGCCCTACGCAGACCATCTCAAAAAACTCCAGCTTTACTCTGTCGCATATCGCCTACTCAGAGGTGATCTCTGCCTAACATACAAAGCAATGTCAAACCCAGAGCTGTTGGACATGCTCCACTTAAAGAAATCCCAATCCCTCCGAGCTACATGCTCTAGGGACCTAAACCTTGTCACCACAATAAACAGAACATGCCGGAGGGATAGATTCCTGTCCCAGAGACTTCCCATTCTCTGGAATAAACTACCTATCTATATCAAACAAAGCTCCTCATTAGCACTCTTCAAGAAAAATCTTGATGATTGGATGAGAAATAGGAAATTCACCCTGGGGATCACCTCTGTAGCTCTGCTCGACAGTGGCACAGGAAAATAATTTTCTTGGGTGGCAAAAGCCAGGGTACCTTTTTGGCTGGGCTCGTATAGGCCCCAGGGCTGATAGCCTAGTACCTACCTATGAACCTGTGAACCTATGGTGCATAGATATTAGTTACTAGGCTTACAGTCAAGGCCCAGGAGACCACTGAGAAGCCTATCCTACATTTCCAGTTGTCCCAAAGCACTGTCTGTTTAAATGACTTACTCAACAGCAGGCCAAAAATATGAGGCAAAATCAAAAATGTACTGCAAATGGCAACTGTAGTAGAGATTAAAGTTCTTGCTTCCTGTAACCAAGGTACAGGATTTGTACCTGAGCAAGTAACTTAACTGTCTTCTCTAACTAGGGCATTTTACTCACGCACGTACTCACACACACACACACACACACACACACACACACACACACACACACACACACACACACACACACACACACACACACACACACACACACACACACACACACACACACACACACACACACACACACACACACACACACACACACACACACACACACACACACACAATGTAACCTCAAGACTGAGCCAGTACCATGCATGCCTTGTACTGAAGGATATGCTTTCCTGAGGTTACTTTTACAGCCTTTCTTAACCAAAGGAGGGAATGGTACCAGATCAGGAAGGGCTACCATTCTATCATCTCTCAGATACCGTGATGCATGAGGGTGTAGCAGCAACATGTTGGACCAGGACCCTGGCAGTGCCCAGGATTTCTATATCTGGCACAAAAGCTCACTGTGCCACTACTTCCTACATGATAGGGTTCCTCATGGTTACCTAGGTGGTAAATGAAAATTATTAATACTCTTTCTAACTACAGACATTTAGCAATAGAGTCCATAGGTAATATTGAGTAATACTCCCCCTTTGTTATGTATCCTCTCACTGTTTTGTTTTCCAGAGGATGCAGGATATTCACTCAGACCATGGCTAATGTCACCAGTTCATAACAAGCAGGGAGCTGCCAAGGAGCAAATCAAAACCACCCTGTCGCAGATACAGATAGTCATTGAAAGAGTGTTTAACCTGCTTAAAGGCAATTTCCATTATTTTAACAAATCAGGGGATGCTCTTCAGTATGACTATGTTACTGCCTGCACTATGTTTACTGCCTGGTGCATTTTGCAGAACATAATAATGTGTCACTCTGGTGTACAACTGCCACAGCCCATCACAAATAGTGGCAGAGCACCTCACTATATAATTTCCGCCATCACTGATGATAGTGATGGTGACTATATAATGCAATAACACAACAACCCCCCCATCAGTCTGTACATGCTGTACAGCCACGCTGGAGAAGTGGTAGCATCTAGTCCACAACTATGGGCCACAACATTCTCTTTGTGAACACAGAAAAAAAATCACATAGATAATGCTCAATACATACAGATTTACTTCAGGGCTGTGTTGAGTGGGGCATGGACAATTTACACTGAATATCATACATTTCTCCACATTTAAAGATTTTTTTTCATAATCTCTTACAAGTCAAGTACCTACCTACATACATGCATACAAATATTTCAGGCACAGACAATAATGCCCTTCTTGCCTGCCAGTATACCAAAACTGTTATTCCTGTAATGAGTGTCTGGGTTGTTCTTAAAAAATATTTAAACTAGTGCTTGCTTTAATTTAATTTGGCAGTCAGTTCCATGAATCAGATACTCAGAGAACTAATTACTAAATATCTCATTCCCATATAATCTTCTACATAATTTGTCAGATGATTTTCTACTAATTTTTGATAACCCCAAAACATTCCTATAGGCAGTTGTCTCTAAATGCCTTATTTACCTGAAGAAGTTCCCCTCTTAACTATCTATAATGGAACACTGTACAAATTCAGATATTTTAATCTTCATAGGTTTATAGATTCATAGGTCTTTACTAGGCTAATGACCACAAGGGCCTTTTTGAGCCTAGACATGCATCCCAAATCTCTGACAAGTTCTGATACCCTTGATAAATGTAAGCATGGGCCTAGGAGATGAGCCATTTACAGGTTACCTGTGTCCATTAAAGACATAGGTGCCAAACGAGGGATGAATTTCCAGTTTTCCATCCAATTATCCAAGTTGCTCTTGAATTGAATTAGGGAGGAACTCTGCTTCACATGGATGGGGAGCCTGTTCCATAGACGGGGTAGTCTATGAGATATATATCTATCTCTCCAGCAGGTCCTATTTATATCACGGACAAATTTAAATCTTTAGAACAGGTAATTCTGGTGCTATTTGTTTTGCGGATATGTCGGAGGTCCATCAGAGTTGGGTCTGACAATGCCCTGAAGGCCAGGCATAGATCTTTCCTCAAAAGCCTGTAGGAGACAGAATACAGGGATAGGGCCATGAGGTGGTCTACATAGGACATTTTACTTAAGCTCTGTATTCGTTTTGTGAGGAAACTCTGTGGACATTCCAATTGTTGGATATGCCTGGTTAGGTACATACCAAAGGGAGCATTGTACTCAATGATAGGTCTGATGAATGCCAAATACAGTGGAACAATAATTTTCTTGGACTCAGATGCCATATCTTTGTTTATAACCTGCGCAACATAAAATGATTTTCTCACCACTGTAGAGATGTGATGGTCAATGGCTAGATTACTATGTGTGTCCCTAAGTCCCTGACTATTGGGTCAACTCTAAGTCTTTCATAAGAACTTAAATGTCCACATCCATGGATGCCCCTGGTATATTTCCACTGTACTTTTTCCAATTTACCCATAAGATTTCCATATTGTTATTACATAATCAAGTTTGTGTCTAAGGTGACTAACAAACAATGAGTTCATCATTTCTGATTTCCAAACTTTGAGGTATCTCTCCAGACTTAAATTACCAAGTGAATAATAACTATAATGGTAGCATAAGTTCATGTCAAAGTGTTTTCAGATCATTATTACTAGTTTCATCTCCTCCCTGCACTTTGTTAGGATCCAGTTTGCATAGCTCATTTAAGTATAATCTAATTTAATTTCAGTATCTAATGTTACCTGGATGTCACTAGGAAAATGTATCATCCCCCCTTTGAGGAGCCAAACTGGTTTGCATAAGATTTTATACATATATTTATAATCTCGTGCTTGAGAATAAATTTTAGAATCTACACATTCAGAGACAGTTTATCAATCTGTATGTCTTTACTCCTATCACAAGTTATGTATATATCTATCTTTAAAATGTTTTCCTATTATCAGTATTTTGCAAAACATTTACTTTAAAATATGCTTGACCTTTTTTCTTACTATGTTGTACAGGATTGAGGGTATGCTGTGCATTTGCTAGTTATACCAACTGTGCTTGAATGTGGAAAAGCAGGTATTAAGAAAAAAGTTTAGGACTTATACTGAGATTGTTTCACTGCAGTGTCCAGAATAGAATATGGTGAATTAAACTGAACACAGAAGGAAAAAAGCCTGTGTTTTATTTACTTAATTATCCCTAGTGTTGTCTTTTACTGTTTTATGGATACAGGGAGAAACCACAGCATTGGTTCCGTCTGTGAAATGACGTTGGGGATGAGTGCTGTTTGTGTTACTGATGCTGAAATTCTCAGTTATATTTGGATGGTGTCATACACGCTGTCCCTTAAGGATAGTGTGGGTGATGGTCCCACAAATCTCTAGCAAATGCTGGCAGGTGAGATTTTTCCTGAGATGCTCCAATGACAGGATCTACTGGAAGCAGGGGAGCCTCTTAACATTGACCTAATAGTGCTGTAGGAACTAGACCTTGACTGAGATGTTCTACTACATGCAGTGGAAGTCTGACAAGGCTTGTCTGCATTCTGTTTGATGAATCCACATGAATTCCTGCAGCACTTTCTTAACATACACATGGTATTTGGCCTACTCATCCACCATGCATGTGGACGGTCCTCAGTCCATGTCCAGTTGTGCTCTCAATATGTGTTTGGTGAGTCTATATGAAGTGTGTGCATAAAGGCTCACATGGATGCTTTGTGTGTAAACATACTGCACATGAAAATCATTATGGTATTGTCTCTGGCCTCTGCCATTCCCATGCAGTGGTAAAATTCCTCACATATACCTTGCAGTACTCTAATCATTTCTTCCTGATGCACAGTAATAGTAGCCTGGACTTGAAGTATGTGACAGCACACCTGGTGCTGGGCAGCCAAGGCTTTGCATGTGTCTGGAGCTAACTGTGAAACACGTCTTCACCTGAGACCCCTGTGTAGAGGTGTGTTGATGGATGCTGCTACTTTTGAAATGTAGTCTCTTCATCAAGGGGTTTAGGGTGTGCACAAGAGGCAAGTGTTGAGCTACATGATGTTTTCCCCACTGCTGTAATGTAAATTCTTCATATTGCTGAATGTGTTAGCCCATGACACTGCCTATGGAGTTTGTGTGGGTTAGAGCTCCCTGCCAGTGCACTTTGTCACTATATGTCACTGTCCCAAGGCTAAGTCATGAGTAGCAGAGTTATGACATCATTGTCTGTGTAATTTCCTCATTCTGCTGAGTGTGTGAGCCCGTGACACTGCCTATGGAGTTCATATGGGGTAGGGTTCCGTGCCTGTACATTTTGTCATTGTATGTCACTGTCCTGAGGTGAATCATGAATAGCACAGTTATGACATCATTGCTTGCAGCCTTTGTGCTGTCAGCATCAGCCAGACACAAGATGTGGTTGTTTCTGTTACTGACCCTGGTTAATGTGCCCTGGTGACAGATGGAATGATTGTTTCAGAAAGGTAAGATGACCATGCATACCATGTACTGTCTGCAGACTTTGCACCACACCTGTCATTGATGGCATATCTGATGATGAAGCATATAAGGTTGGTGTGTACACAAGTGTCATGCTAAATACAGCTCAGCACAATATAGTAAAATCAGCTACACACTAACCTTCCACACTACCTGTCTGTGGTTGTTGCAGGGGTCTGAAATTATTGGCATCCAAATCACCACAGCAGCATCCACATCTCCATCAAAGTCATCACCCCATAGCAGGCATTAAAGTTTGGAGTGTGGAAGGTCCTCCACCAGTGTTGATATGGGCAATTACATTTTACCTAGATTTGGTCCTGGTGTATTCATCCATGTAATTTGCTCTTTTCCCACACTGTTTCACTGTGTGTTCCACAGCATTTCTGTCAGCCACTATTTGATTATACAACTTAGTTGTTTCTGCCTGTTTTGGCCTCTTTTTTCCAAAAGACTATCTTTATATGTCCTCAAAGCATCCTCGAGGATGCAATTCTCCTCAGGACTGAATTTGTCTCACCTGCATCTTGTTCCCTGCTGCTGCAACATTTTGTAAACTGCAAGCGTATGTTGGGAAAATATTCTACCTATATCACACGTATGATACTTTAAATAATTCTGGCTCATGCATGCCTCTGTATAATAAAAAGAAAAAATTATAAGAAGCAGAACAAAGCATTAATTCTGAGTTTTGGGTGTAATTGTTTGCTAACAATACTTTCTGTGTTATGTATTCTTGTGTTATGCCTGTGTTTGCTATATGGATGTGGCACTGTGTGCATTAAATAACTGCTCATGTATGTCACTCCTCACTTTAATGAAAGTACTACTGTTGGTCTGGCTATTACCCCATGACAGTTATCATTGCCTGCACTAAGTCACCTGACTGATGAAGACAGCAGTGACAATGGCATCTTTCATATTCCCGAGCATTTCATGAGTAATCAGACAAATAATATGGCATTTCCTGTCTTACCGCTAAGTACAAGCTAATGTTGACTGCCTCACACTAAATTACAGTGATAGCTGCATTGTCCTAATAATTTCAATTTATCTTTTCTTTTAATAAAGTATTTTAGCTTTTTCACACTTTTCATTGACTTTTGTTTTTTTTTTTTCAAAATATTTTATTAAGTTTTCCATGAAAAGTAAAAAACAACAAATGACAAATTCTAAGACAAATTTTTGATAAACAAGGTAAAACCTATTTACAATATATACATAGGCCTGAAGCAAAACTGCAGATCACAGTTAAAATACACAAGTTCTTTAGTATAAGTATCAGTTCAGAAAGAGTTGTAGTCCATTTGTAAAGTCTCAATAACTGCTAAAACTTTTGTCCAGGGATTATTACAAATGTCTTTGGATAGATTGTAAGTTTTTTGGTCTTAGTTTCTTTGATTGCCAGGTCTTTCACAGAAGACAAGAACTCCTCAGCAGTGGGTGGGCAGCTCGTTTTCCATCTTCTAGTGATGCTTTTTCTGGTGATAGCAAGTAATGACCATAGTAAATATGAATTATTCTTATTCAAAAAGTAACCTTCATTCGCATTGAAAAGAACTAATGATTTAGACAATAAGAAGGAATCGGTGAATAATGCATTGAGAAAATCTTCTATGCTGTTCCAATAGCCCTTTAGTTTAGGACAATCATAAAAAATGTGTGCCCAATCTGCTTTGAACTGTTCTGTGCATCTCCAGCAGGATGCACTGGAGCTATTATTGATTTTAACTATCTTATCTGGTGTCAGAAACCCTAAGGAGATATTGCGAAGCAAAAATACTCCAGTAACGAGACCATGAAATATGCTTGATGGACAACAGAATTTTTTGTTTTTCATCATGTGAGAAATTAAAAGAACAGCCTTTGAATATAAAGTTCCAGTAACTTTGATTTATATTAGTCTTATAAACAATTAACATGTTATATAATTTCAAAATAATGTTATTTGTATTGAAGCTGTAATCTAAAATTTCACACATGAGAGTTATCATCTTTGGTGTTTCTTGATAAGATGAGTTTTTAAGTATTATGCATAAATCTTGAAAATAAGTTAAGATACTTTGTAGATTTAATCTGTTTTGAGGAAGTAAATCATGCTCTTTTATATGAAAATGAGAGTCTAAAACTTTAGTGTCATTTATGCATTGATACCAACATATAAAGTTCTTGGATTCCCAACTATCTAAAACACTGAGATGTATTTTATCGGGAAAATTCCTTGTAATTTAAAAGGGGGTTAACAGTTCAAACAAGGTCTTAATATCAGCATCAGAGTTAACAAATTTTCTGAAGAAATTAAAATAGTGATTTAATAAATTTAATTGTGTGTGTTTGGCAATATTCCATTGGGTAATATGACATAAGAAGTACCAGAACTTATTAGAAGAATTATTCAGTGAAAGTTTGGCTAACAGAACATTTTCATTAATTAGTATGGTTAGATGTAATAGCTTCCAACTAGACTAATAATTTGGATTAATCCAGTTTAAAATAATCTTAAATATGGATGCATTATATATGCAATATATGTTTCAATATCTGGGAATTTGATTCCTCCTTGCTCCCATGATCTAATATGATGTAAGAAAGCTATTCTGTTTCTTTTGGGGAACCAGAGGAATTTCATTAGTAATCTATTTATATCTTTAATGTATTGATATTTATAAGAAAAGTTAAGAACTAGAGCTATGTAGAGTATTTTTAGTAAAAGTGTCATTTTTATGAATTGTAACCTGTCTTCAAAGGTGATGAGAATTTTATTCCATCTATTTGTATGCTTATTTATTAAATGTATAATATTTTTATAATTATATTCAATTGTGTTTTCTGTGGATTTACATAGTGTTATTCCTAGATAATCAAGAGAATCTGAGATCGCACCAATATTGTGATGATTATCCGACTGTACATTCCCGTCTTATTTAAGAGTATATGTTTAGATTTAGATCTATTGAAATGTAAACCCGAGATTTTCTGGAAAAGGTTCATCACAGAATCTAATTCTAATAGAACTGATTGTGAATTACTTAACATGAGCAAGATATCATCTGCATAAAGCATTATCTTGGAATTATACTGATTGTAAATATTTATACCAATGATTTTTGGATTGTCACAAATAAGGGCAGCAAATATTTCAATGGCTAATGTAAATAAAACAGGAGATAAGGGACATCCCTGCTTAGTGCCTTTGGTTATGTGAATAGATTCGGAAGTGAAGGGGCCTAATTTAACACAAGCTACATTGTTTTGGTATATATTTTTTATTAGAGAAATGAAAGAAGACGGAATGTGAAAATGACTTAACACTTCAAACATATATTCCTAGTTGATGGAATCGAATGCCTTTTCTATGTCTAAGCTAATCATGAGTGCTTCTTCATTTCCCCTTGCTCAAATATTCAATAAGTTTTAAGATCCTTTGGATGTTATCATAAGTGTGTCTTTCATGTATGAAGCCTGATTGATCATTTATTATTCGCGTTAGTGGGACCTTTAATCTATCTGTAAAGATGGACATAAAGATTTTATAATCATTATTTAATAATGATATGGGTCTGTAAGAGCTACAAAACTGTGGATCTTTGTTGGCTTTTATGATAGGTGAGATCAAAGAGTATCTCCATAAAGGTGGTATAGTGCCATATGATTGAACTTCTTTTAGAGTTTTGTGAAAGAAGGATAGTACAGAAGAGGGGAATGATTATAGCATCCATCCCGGTGGCTTTATTGGGCTTACATTTTTTTATTTTTGTTTAATTTCCTCTAGTGAGATTTGCGCTTCAAGAACTGTATCAAGATTCTCAGGGGGCGTTAACTGATTAAGTGAAAGAATATCTAAATTTATATATTCATTAATTGAATGATTGGAACCAAAGTGTTTGGAATAATGAAACTTGAAGGCATCTAAAATATCTCCTAAGTCAGAAACAGTTCTATTAGAACCTTCATGTAGTAGATTAGTTATATTATTTGATTTAGAATGTATCTTGGCTCTCATTGACAGATTGTGCATGTGTTTAGGGGATGATGCATAGGAGTTTAATTTTTGTCTTTCCAATGCCAAATTCATTTTATGGGATAGGATATCTGAGTACTTCTTTTTAAGCTCCTCAATTGTTTTCATCTTATCATAGGTAAGTTGGGAGGGATTAGATTTAATGTTTAAGAGTTGGGCTTGAATATTTTGCAAATCCAAGTCCCATTTTTTTTTGTTTGTTTTTGTTTGTTTTTGAATCATGTTATTATTTTACCATAAAGATAGGCTTTTAATGCATCCCATACCATGATCATGTTAGTTTCTAGGGTGAGATTTGTCTCCAGAAAAAAATGTACCTCTGATGTGAGCCAGGACTTAATTTTTTTAATGGGATTCTGTTTATGGGAATAAGTATTCTATAGTTTACACATAATTCTAGGCAGAGAGTGTCATGATTTGAGATGGGGCATGGGAGAATTGCAAAGGGTGATATATTTAGTCTTAGATCATTAGAGACTAAAATTCTGTCTGTGCAGTTTTTACTCCCATTCCAGGGATCCAGTAAATATTGACTAGGGTCCAGATTCTGTTATTAAATTTTAGGGTGATTATGGTTAAAAGTCCTTCTGGATATTCATATTTATATAGAATTTAGGGGAGAATGACACTATTCCTCCATAAGATCATTACCCCTCTAATTTTTAGTCTTATATGGGGCATGAGCAAGAGTGCTATACTTACTGGGGGTTCCAGATTTCCTTTTCAGAAAGCTTAAAATGTGTTTCTTGCAGGAAAACTACCTGGGCTTTATTAATATTCAGCCATTTTAGTAAGTTTGACCTCTTCCTTGGATTATTTAGTCCATTAATGTTTAAAGACATTAAAGATAGAGCCATTGATATTCAGGTAAGAAAGAGTAGAGTGAATGCATGTGACTACTGTTATTATGAACCAAAAAACCTTCCTCCTGGATATAAAAATGAACTTTGATTATCAGTTGATACTAATATGATAAGACACTGCAGTTTGAAATTTTGGAAGTATATAATATATAATATAACATCAGACCTACAAAGAAAAAAAAAATGATAAGTGATGTATCTAACAAATTGATCATAAAAGTTGAAATTACTATACATAAGCATGGAATTTGAAGAATTCCTTGTCTGGTGGAAAGATAAAGTTCCATCAGACCACTCTCAAAAAATTCCTAACAATGCCAAGAAGCTCTAAGAATGTCTTATAAAGGAAACAACTGTATATATAAAATATTCTAAAAAATCTGCTTTTAGAATTAGACTCTAAAAAGAAGAAATAAACAATCTCAAGTTTTTTCATCAACTATTTAGTTAAAAATAACAGTTCTATTAAAATTAAGTCAGATATAAGTTGCTTCTTTTAATTAACTGAAATCTATATAAGTAGTATGGATATCATTCTTAAGTGATTAGTAGAAAACTATGTACATGTTACAGCAAGAGCAAGTAAGGTGTGACACTATAGCATTAAAGTTAAGTGGTATAAGATAATTATGACAGATAAAGTTTTTATGAAGATGTTTCTTATTTCTATTAATTTCCAGTAGAATGATTACAGTACGCTTATAATGCAAGAGCTAGTGGTAACAATATAATGTTAAAAAGTTGTGAATAGTAAGTAAATAAGGAAATCCAACATCACTTGACTTTTGTGAAAGCTCCGAGCTTAGCAGTGCTTAAAATGGAACATTGAAGCAGGTTAGCATGCGATGGAACTGATTTGAGAAGTTCTTATGCAAATGAGGCTCAGCTGCACTGTGCATTATGAATTGCATTGCAGTTCTCATGTGAAACCACTTTTATAGGCACAACTGCATTTGGATTGCTGTGGACAAGCTGCACTCTGCTCATGCACATGCATGTGCAGCATTCGTGCCTCACTCCACATGTTATACCTTGTCTATGGCATGTGTGCATTCACAAGGTGGTGCCCAGCCCTCACCCACTCAGGCTGTTGTGAATTAATTCATCTCTCCTGATTCACACAACACAGTCCCCACAACAAAAATGTCATATCTCACAACTTTACAAATTAAGCTTTCCCTGAAATTTTCATTCAGAAATATTTCTATGACCTCCAGCAAACAATTTCACTAATATGAAAGCTTTTAAAAATATGTAAAATACAATAAACATTTTACAGCCTAGTAATCTTTGACTCCGATATCTGCATTTCATTCTCTGCTTAGTACAACATAGCTATGGAATCAGTTAATGCCCAGATTTATGCCCCAAGCTGGTCTGATAGAGATCAAAATCAGGAGCCATACCTGCGGAAGCTGGAAGGGGCCACTAAAGGCAGAAGTTGAAAAAAGATCAATATTTGACAGGAGTTGAGGGGATCACTTGTCTTCATTGAAAGGTATACCCAGAGTATACAAGAGAGTGCAATGCCACCACAGATACTGTGACCACAGTAGCACAGGAGGGATCAATTGGCCGAGTGGATTTTAGAAATATACCTCTCAACTGTCCAGATTTTTGGAGAATGTCCAGATTTTCCCTCATATTTTGGCCTGTTCTTCATAAAACATGTGTTCTTCGGATTGAGGCCATTATATAAACACATACATTTGAGTTTCAGACTTTGTATGCCTCACAAAATACATGCTAATGCAAAATTTATTATTCTAGCAATTTTCCAAGTTTATAAAAGCAGTATTTAAAATCTGTCCCTGATTTTGAGACTTTGTCTTCCCATTATGTGTGGCTTTATCCAGATTTCTTGTCCTTAGACATTGGCAGGTATGTTTGGAGGTACACTATGAAAGTTCAGAGTTCTATAATAGGTATTGTATTTCTTACATATTATAATAAAATGTACTGACATTTATGCAAATATTTAGCTTAATATTTCTGTGTATGTGAATTGTTCAGGGCACTAACAAGCAAGAACTCAAAACAGAATGAAACAGACTAGTAGTTTGTCTAAACCAAAAAGTGCAAGAGAAAATAAAAAAGTTACAAAAGAACTTGTTTAAAAACTCCAAGAAGGAAGTTGTAGTATATAATTCAAAAGCCCTTGTTTAACAGTTCCAACAAAGCAGATATGGTTAAGTACCCACATCTGTAACACTCACACACTTCTTCAGAACCTTAACGACCATAGGCAAAGTGCATTTTTACAAACTCTGTGTGACAAGACCATGAAGAAATATTTAAAGTTATATAGAAAATAAAAATGTCAGTTAAAGTCATACATTAATATACATATAAAGTAGAATAAGAAGTTAATACAATTTATACTTTGTGCATGTGTAAAATATACTACCTTCTTAATTCTAGCTCCTGCCCATGCCAGGACCCTACTTAGTCCCCCCCCCGACCCCTCTCTACTCAAAATATTTGAGCTTCTACTACCTATACTCTCTGTTAATAGCAACACTAACACATTTTCACTATCAGTCTAGATCTGTTCTCTGTTAATTATGACCTGCTTGCGTCAGCAATTTTAACTATGTAAGTTTTTCTGCTTTATGAATGTATAATATAACTATGTAATTGTCTCATTTTCTGAATATATGCATATGAATGCCATGCATTTTTCTTTTTTTGGACCTTTTCTCCTTGGGTCTCCAATGAAAATGGGCCTTTGGCTCAGCTGGACCAACTTGGTTAACAAATGACAAATAAATAAAATAAAATAAATAAATAAATAAATATGATGGAATACTCAAGAGTTGTTGTTTGTCTTTCGGCTTTTTCCCGGTAAGGGGTCGTCACAGAGGAACTCCGGTCCGCTAATGACTGGCAATAGATTTTTTTACGAAATGCCGAGGTGCCAGCTCGATGCCCAACCTTCAACTAAGGCATGCCCATTTACGAATGCATTCTTTCGAACGCTACCCAACTGCGAGGAAGACATGCAAAACTCCACACAGAAGGCACTCCCAAGGCAAGCCGAGAATCGAATGGGAGAACCTCTTGCTGTGAGGTAACAACGCTACCGCTGAATTACATGAGGGAATACTCAAGAGTAATATTCATTAAATATATTTAGAGAATGGGTGACCCATACATCGCCAGTCTAATGGGAGAATGAACATTCCCTGGCAAGGTGTTAATTTACAGGTAATTTCCCCTCAAAAATGAGTCTGACACTTCATGGCAGCATAATAATCTGCTGTGGAGCTTGGATTGTAAGAAAACTAATGGCTGCCATTATTTTGCATTCACTAAGCAGTGCTTTTGCTGTTAAAACTAATGTAAAATTAAAGCAAACAAAAAGATAAGGAAAAGGTCATGGTCAGCTGTCTGTCAGGTGCCAGGATCTACCACATCACACACGCACTCAAGTCTCTCAACAGCAGGCACTGTTATGACTCTGTCATAGTCCATGTTGTTGTGAACAACTTGAGACATACCTCACTGGACTATATGAAGACAGACTTGACTGAGCTCTTGAATTATGTGTCCCAGGCAGGTATGTCCCTAGCCTTAAGCACCATTTTACCTTCGCCTAGGATGATACCTGAATACAAACAAAAAATGATTGACTTTAACAATTGGCATAGTTTCTGATGTCATTCAAAGGGGATCCAGTATCTGTCAGCCTGGGATGACATGGTCGATAGACCTTGATGCTTTGCCAGAGATGGTCTTCATTTGTCAGCCCTGGGATTTTGGTTACTGGCTAAGGCTCTTGCCATCCCCATAGTGCCTTTTTTAGGCAATGTCACAAGAACAAAATTCCCAACATAAAAACACACTCTAAAAACAACCTCAAGGTTATGCTGCTAAAACCTAGGAGTCTATATCAGAAACTACACTCACTGGAAGCAGTCCTGACCCTGGAAGATGCTGACATTCCTGCAGTCACTGAGACCTGGATTAAGACTTCAGAAAGCAACCCAGCTATACCAAGTTACTTTTCCTTCCACATGTTAAGACCACAAACTGAAGGTGTGAGAACAAAAGGTGTTGTATCAATATTCATTAAAGATGAATACACCTCTAGATTGGTTAAACAGCACAATTCCCTTGAATTACTTCAGATGCAATTGAATGTAAGTAAGACCCCTCTTCAGGTCATTGTAAACTATAGGACCCCCACCCCCCCAGGAATCAGGACATTCAATCAGCCTACTTGGATTTACTTGAGTCAATCAAAATACAACCAAAAACCCTGGTTTTGGGTGACATTAATTACCCGTCCATAGACTGGGTAAATTATATATGTTCTAACTCACTTGCCCAAAGGTTCCTAGACTTCATTAACTCCAATGCCCTGTACCAGCTGGTTGACACATTCATAAGGGGCTCAAACATCCTGGGCCTGGTGCTCACCAATATAGGGGACCGGTTCACCACTGCCAGTGTGTGGCCATCCCTGGTGAGATATGACCACAAATCAGTCTCGCTAGAAGTAACTATAACACAAGACCTTCCCTTAGTAACAACTAGACTAAAATAACTTCTCCAAGGCTAATTTCAACCTCTTATGTGACAGCATAAACAGCTTCATAACCCTTTCCCCCACTGACAGAACAGACACCTATGGTGAGTTATACACCAATGCTTATACAAGCACCTGTACAATTGTATTGACTCTGCTGTACCTGATAGAACCAAAGCAAGATCTTCAAGGAACAGCAAACCTGCCTGGTGGACAACTGCCATTAATAGGCTATACAACAGGAGAAATAAATTGTTATCTAAGAGTAGGAAGGAATGGTGTCAAAACTGGAAACACTTTCTCCTCAACTAGAACAAGCCAATAGGACTCTTAGTGAAGTCCTCCAAAGCTAACTACAAATCCAAATTAGCTTGCCTAACTAAGGATAACCACAAGACATTCTTTAGTTACATCTGTAACCTCAAGGGTAAGGCCCAGATTTGCACTGAACTTGTAGTTAATGGTACTACATATGCAGAACCTGTAGTTATAACGAACCTGCTTGCTGACAGGTTCAGTGAAACTGTACTCCCCTGTCCCCACCACATATACCCCAAAGCATCCCTAACACCTGTTCCCCATCTAGTATCTTCAAGGACCAGGTCTTAAATGCCATCTCCAAGGCCAAAACCACAGCCTCTATGGGACCAGACAATATCCTGGGCTGTGTTCTACAAGGGTTAAAACAAGAATGAGCATGCTTTTCAATCACAGCCTAGGCACTGGTGTCATCCCAGCAGAATGGAAAACAGCTATCGTCATCCCTTTGCACAAAGGGGGTGAATCCACAGACCCTGGGAACTATAGGCCTATTAGTCTGACCAGTCTTATCTGCATGGCCATGGAACAAATCATCATACACCTTATTAACAAAATTATAGGAAATCTCCAAATGCTTGACCCCACCCAGTTTGGCTTTGTCAAGGGGAGATCATGCCTGTTAAACTTGGTGGACTTCTTTGAGACAGTCATCAAAGCCCTAGATGAGGGAATATGTGCATGCGGCCTACCTAGACTTAACATCCTGCAAAAAGGTCTTATGTAGACTAATGACTGGTGCCAAAGTCATGGTCTTAAATTAATACAAAAAATACATTGTCATCCCCTTCAGCAAGGTTGATGTTCCAGCAAGCTACCACATCAATAACAGCACCCCAAGTACACAGTCAGTGATGAGAGATCTGGGCACACAGGTTGACAGCAGCCTTAACTTCAATCACAATGTCTCCACAGTGGTAAGAAGGTCATTTTGTATTGCTCATCTCATAAATAAGGGCATTGCCTCCAGCAAAAAAAGAGGTTATAACCCCCCTGTACTCTTCCCTTACCAGGCCAACAATAGAGTACAGTGCTCCCTTTGGTATGTTCCTTTCCAAACACCTGCAGCAATTGGAGAGACCACAAAGGTTCCTTACAAAGAAAATTCAGGGTCTTCAAGATCTGTCTTATGCGGACATACTGAAATCATTGTCACTTTACTCTGTGTTGTACAGACTGCTCAGAGACAACCTCTGCCTTGCATATAGAGCAATCTCTGACACAGCTTTAATGGAAATGCAGCACATTCAAGTCAAATGGCACATAGGTCACTCAGTCAAAGGACCTTAGCCTGATGTGTGACATCAACAGAACTTGCTGGAGAGACAGATTTGTCTCACAGAGGTTGCCCCACCTTTGGAACAAGCTTCCTATTCATGTTAATCAAAGCCCCTCATTGGCCTTATTTAAGCGCAGTTTGGATGATTGGATCAGTAACCAGAAATTCACCCCAGGGGTTCCTCTTGTGTCCCTCTTGGACAGGGGCAATAGATGGTGATTTTAGTGTCTGTTTGAACCAGACACTCTTGGGAACACGGGTTGAACTTGGCTAGGGTTGTAAGGGCCCTGGGGCTGTTAGCTTAGTAACAAGCCTTTGAAAGATGATAAAGCATTAACAATGCCAAACAGACCTTAGACAGAAACAGTTTCTCTCTGTAGAACTAACAGCTTTAAAAGCTGGTAGAAACGTCATTCTGTTGAATGTTCCATCTGTAAGTTTGATGCAGTGAAGTTCTAACAGCTTTTAAAAGTTGTCATCTTTTGCCACTGTTTGCCAGTCAGCATTGTCTGTTCTTAGTCTCTAGTGACAGATTCAGTCTTTACAGTGCTTGGGTGTCCTTAACAAGGTTTTGTTAAGCACCTTTAAACTTTGTTAAGAGTCCTGCACTAGGGGTGTGTTAGAAAAATATATATTCACATATATGCTGCCTAGAAAAATATATATTCACATATATGCTGCTTAGGAAAATATGTATTCAAACATTCAGACATATATAAGTTGTGTGGTCAGATATATAGAGAAATGTGTGCTTTAGACAGGAATAAATGTGCTCAAATCTATATGGAGAGCAAAGGTTGAAAAATAGAATAATATGTAATGCATTTAATTCTGTTTTACTAGAATAATAGTAGAAATAAACTCATATTATTGCTTGAAGCATAAGCTGCAGTGTGATTAGAAACTTGGCCTTGGCAGCTCGGCTGGCTCATTTCTGTCAGTGAAAGATTATTTTGCAAAGTTAGAAAATAATAAATCTGTGTGCATGTGTATCTTTTCCTGCTTCCACCAGAAGAACGGCCTTGTGCGCACTATCAGAGATAATGTCCAGCTGGTGAACAAGAAAGAGACAAAGAGAAGTATTAAAGAAGACATGCACCCATTGTATTCGAACTAATCTAAGAGCCTTAAATTGGCTACATCCTTGGAAGGACATTGTGACCGACCAGGTGCTTTGCAAGGCTGTAATATTCTCATGGGAAAAAGATTTTTGAAAAACACCATCTCAGCACTTTTTCATAAGTTACTATGATGTAAAGACCCTGTCACTGACCACGTCAGTGAGGTGGGCAAAAGCTGATTGTAAAACATATAAAATGTCAGCTGGTTCTTAAATAAAGCTAGACAAAATTCTGTACAAGTTTGTGTATGGTTTTTTGCCTCCTAATGTACATTAGAGTATTTGTAAATTAGATACTTGAGTTTCCTGCATTACTGTCTGTTATTGACTGTCATTTTAAAAATACCTAATGATTTTTACAGTCTGATTTTAACAATTTATTTAACATTTTGGTCCTAATCGTGCCGGAATTCCCTTGGTAAGCTGCAGGTCACAGAGTGCATGAGTGGTGATAAATCTGCGCAGGAGAAGCTGCCAAAACAAAATGGTTCTTCTTAAAGTGAAAAGACCTCCGACTGAATTGTTGTGTGTAAAGAGGCTGTCCACTTTCTGATCTGTGGCTGAAAAGCGGAAGACTGGGCCCCAAGAAAAAAAAAAAGACAGTCATAAAGCGGGAGGCTCAGGTAAGAAGAATTTCCCTCTTTGTCTTTGTTTTAGATCAGGGACCAGGTTACACTGTGCTATTGCTAAGGTTTGTGATAGCAGGGAGAGAGAGAGTCGAAGTATTGTATCTTGAGTCATAGATCAGGGAATAACAAAAGCAAAGTAAACAGTCATTCTAGACACTACTGTGGATATGGGGAAATAAAATACCACGTGGTACAAGAGAAGGGTTACGTAACAGTCTTTCTAAGACATGGGAGATCAGTGCACTAAGAGATCACGAGATCCGCCCCTAACGGATAATGTGAAGCATATGCAATTGCAGTAAGCAGATAATGTGAGATATTTTGCAAAATGTGTTAACAACTATAAATTTGATAGTAAACTAGATAAACTTTCACTAGTTAAACTCCTTAAACAAGCTTTAATCTGATGCAGGGCGTCAGGCAAAAGAAAAACAGCACCAACTAGGCATACCTCAAGCACATAGGTGGATTGAGGAAGCAAATTGTAAAAAAACAAAAGCTTAAATTCTGAAACATTTTTAGACAACAAAGTGAAAGGTCTGACAGACAGAATCTCTGAAAAATGAAAACTTAAAGCAGACTGGACTTGCATTAATTAATGCATACAACAGGAAAATGAGACAGTAGATGGATATTATGCTAGATTATTAAAATGCTTTAAACAACAATTAAAAAAATACATTTTTAAAAGGTTGCATTGCCTCTGTTAGAAGCTTTATTACAAGGCATATGATAGATCACTGAACAAGCAGGCTGCAAGCCTTACTTGAGTATGCTAGACGTACTGAAAGACACTTTAATAGTAAAAAGAAAAAGGCACAAGTCTTCACTGCTGAAGACGGAGCTGAAGTATTTGTATTACAGTCAGGTAAAAGGGCATCTAGCTAGGGGCTATAAACAAAATAAGAAAGCAATGACAGAAGATAAAGGAGATGTGGACTGACTATATGATAGTGGTAATAACCAAAATCATCAGGAAAGGTTAATAAACAAAAGAAAATGTGAATGTAGTAGAGGGAATAGAGGAAGTACAAACAGATGTAGAGGATAAAAATGAAAATAAAATTTTAGATTTAGCATTGTTGAGCCTGGAGCTCTACCTAGCAAATACAAAACCAGAAGTAACACTTCTGGTGGAGGGAAGAAAGGTCAAATTCCTGTGTGACTCAGGAGCGTCACGGACTTTGATACACCCCTCCAAGTTACCAAAACATTCTGAATCACCTGATTATATATTAGTAAAAGCAGCAAATGGACAGCTATACAGGAAACCACTTTCCCATAATATAGCAATAACTGACCCTGTTTCAGGTATGACTCAGAAAAGTAAAATTGTAGTTTCTGCAAAATATCCAGTAAACTTACTGGGAAGAGACCTTGTGCAGATATTTGGCATAGCAGTAGTTCCTACCATGCAGGGTATGGAAGCACAAAGACAAATGGATGCTTTTGTGGTGTGATCAGAGGGTGAAGCCTATTATTGGTACAGCCAGGACCTAGTTATGATTGGTCCAGGGCAGTAACCAAAGAACTGATAAACGTAGCCATCAGTAAGGTACCCTCCCTTGACACTGATCAGCAGCACTTGTTACATTGTACTCCATACTACTGTAGCACACCAGGACCTGATAAGAAATATAAGTAAGAATCCTGCTGACAAATTAATATTACAAACTTTATGCTGGGATACTGAGGGAAACAGTGTAGTAAGCTGTTCATTACCTCAGGAGTTCATGAGATTGTATAAGTCCAATAGACTGCCACATGTCAGCTTGACAAAAAACAAAAGTGTTAAATGGGCAGACTTAGGAAAAAAAGGTAACAAAATGGGAAAACAGACTGATTTAAAAATGTCAGGACAAGGGATATAAAAACAAAACTGAATTGGTTGACACAGACACATACAGCTGCACACTTGCAATCTAGTAAGGACAGCTGATTAGCATTTTTATTAAAAGAAAAAGAAGAGGCCTTGTGTAAAATTCCAACAACTCTGTGGTCAACAGGTAAGTTAAATGTAGGGCTTATTCAAGCAGCAGGACCAGTTACAATTACCCCAAAGTCAGCTTTTAGACTACAGAAAAGACAATACATTTTGGAAAAGAATGCAAAAGTAAAAATTAAGCCTATAATAAGCAGCATTACTCAAAAGGAGTACTGGTAGAATCTCCTGATTCACCATGTGTTACAACCCTATTTCCTGTTAAAAAAGCAAACGGGGAATGGCAGATGGTACAAGATTTATGAGCTGTAAATAATGCAGTAATACCTAGAGCACCCACGGTGCCAGACCCACATACCTTGTTAAATGATTTAAAGCCACAACAGAAGTATTTTACTGTGGTAGATATAAGCAATGCTTTCTTTTCAATACCTATACATCCTGATAGTCAATATTGGTTTGCATTTACATTTCAGGGTAAAAGGTATACATATACTCGACTACCACAGGGATATTGTGAAAGCCCAATAATATTTGCACAAAAAATGGCTAGCAACCTGGCAGGGTCTACCCCACCAGAAGGTAGTCAAATTTTACTTTATGTAAATGACATCTTGCTAGCAGCACCCAGCAGCAGTGCAGGGTGAATACAGTAGCATTATTAAAATTTTTAGTAATACAAGGACACAAAGTAAACAAAAGTAAGTTACAACTTTGGAAAAAAAACACAGGTTAGATACCTGGGATATGTGATATTCAATAAAGGTAAAATACTAGATAAGGGGAAAGAAAAGAAAAAAAAAAACAGCAATTTTGCAAGCACCCAAACCAACAACTAAAAAAGAAATAATGTCTTTCTTAGGTACAACTAATTTTTGTTGGAACTGGGTACCAAATTATTTTACAATGGAAAACAAAAGCAGAAATGGCTTTCTGCAGGTTGAAGCAGTTAATAGCTTCTTCATTAGTTTTAAGACTTCCAAGTTATCACAAACGTTTTTTTTTTTTTAGACCATAAATTGTAAGCAATGGTACATGACATCAGTATTAAAGCAACAACATGGGGATAAGCAATGCCCCATAGCTTACTATTCATCACAGTTAGACCCAGTGGTGCAATCTTTGCCTCACTGTGTACAAGCAGTAGTTGCAGCAGCAATGGCAGTGCAGGCTTCAGCCTCAGTGGTGTTATTCCACCCTCTCACATTGAGAATGCCTCATGCAGTTGCAATAATTCTGCTACAAGAAAAAGTTGCATACCTTTCTCCTGCTAGACATCTTTCATGTATGACCATACTGCTGAGTCAACCTCATATGAACAGTTAGCTTTACCTAGACAAGATCTTACAGATATGCCCTTGGATGATGCTGAGGTGACATATTACGTGAATGGCTCATGCAGAAGGGGTCCTACAGGAAAAAATCTGGTGGGGTATGCAGTAGTTACAGACACTAAAAATCTAGAAGCACAAACTTTGCCACACAACTTGTATGCTCAAGCAGCAGAACTGGTAGTTTTGACAGGAGCATGTATTTTAGTAAAAGGCAAAGAAGTAAACATATATACTGATAATCAGTATGCTTTTTCTACAGTGCATGTGTTTGCACAACAATAAAGAAAATAGAGGGATAATTACATCCAGTGGAAAACCTATTAATCATGCGCAATTTATTTTGGAGCTATTAGAGTCTATTCAGTTGCCTACCAAAGTAGCTATTTGTAAATGTGTAGCTCATACAAAACAACAGGATAAGATTTCAAAAGGTAATGCACGAGCTGATGCAGCTGCAAAGCAAGCAGCCTCAGACTCAGAAACTTTATTTTTAAATGAAAAATTACAACCCTTTGAGATTTTAAATTTAGACATGTTAAAAACAATGCAAATGCTTACTACAAAAGCAGAAAAACAAAACTGGGTAAAACAAAGTGCAATTTTTGAGAATGGACTGTACATTTCCAAAGGGAAAAAAAACAATATTGCCGTCTAATTTATTTAGATATGCAGCTTTGTTGAGCCATGGGCAGAGCCATGTCTCAACAGGGGGGATGGTACAGTTAGTAAATAAAATATTCCAAACATATGGATACATAAATTATACAATAAAATTTTGTGCAGCTTGTCATACTTGTAACAAGCACCATGCACAAGGAGCATTTAAAAGCAAGCAAGGGAGTTTCCCTACACCACCATATCCATTCCATACTATTTGTATGGACTTCATAGAGTTGAATAAATGTGAAGGAAAGAAATACTGTTTAGTGATCATAGATATGTTTTCAAAATGGGTAGAAGCTTTTCCAACCAAGAATCCGGATGCAGCAACAGTGGCAAAGGCCCTAGTAAAGGAAATAATTCCTAGATTTGGCATACCGGAAAAAATCTATAGTGGCAATGGGACACATTTTGTCAATCAGACAATTCAACAACTTGGGAGATTTTTTGGGATTTCCTTAAGGAATCACTGTGCTTACCACCCACAGTCAGCAGGACTGGTGGAGAGGTACAATGGGATTTTAAAAAACAAGTTAAGGAAGTTGATGAGTGAGACTCAGAAGAATTGGATTTGCTGTTTACCTCTAGCATTGCTGAGCATGAAAACAGTAACAAATGTAAAGGGTTTGATCCCCTTTGAAGTAGTATTTGGAAGGGCATATTATGTGCCTCAGTAAAAAGCTCTCATGCCTGCAGAGCTGGAGGCTGACAGTTCACTAGCTAATTATATAAAGAAACTGTTAATAAATAAATCTGTTTTGCAGTTTAACTCTTTTTCAGACAAAAGAACTTTCAGCTGAATAAGAACTTTGTGACTAATACACAAGGGCAAAATGGCCAAGAGTAAAGCAAACAAAAAGCAGAACAACCCAAGAACTATTGCATAATTATTTTCTTTGGCAGTGCATTTGTTGACTAAATATGACAATTTTTCTCTTATTGTGGTTTTTCCCTGCACTCAACCACACAAGTGAAAGTGAGAAGACGTGATGAACTGTTTATAGACTGGCATCCAAACTTTAACACATACCTGGCCATGAAGCAAGTGTATACAGAGACTATAAACTTTTCAAATTGCTGGGTTTGTACAGCTATACCAACAGCATATAAAAGACTGTAATGTCCACTGTCCCTCTGGGGATAAAATGAGACTTTGGAAAGTTTTTTTTATACAGAAACTGTGAGATCACAGGACAAAATTGCTTTATTTTTACCTGTCACACAAAAAGGAGTTGTATGTTTCTACATAAGTGATACCCTCCAGGTGGGCTGGAGTAATGGTAATATAACAATGTCTTATAAATGTTACATTAAAGTCAAAAGTGGGGGTACTGTTTGTAATACTAACTATGATTCATATCTGGGTTCAATGAAAACTACATTAAATGCAGTATGTGACAATCCAGTCTTAACTAAGCAATTGTCTATTAAGGATAGAAAAATGTTTCATGCAGGGATAACACGTATTAGTACCAAAGTAATGATTTTATTTGTGGGAAAAAGGCATATGAATGGTTACCTGAGAATTGGTCCGGCAGTTGTTTTTTGGGTTATCTGGTTTCAGCAATAAGACATACTGCAGAATTACCTTTGGGTAAAATACAAAACGTAAGAAAAACAGCTCAAGAATCTGAAGGTCCAGTTAAAAAACCTGTGAATCCAGTTGGTAAAATCAAAGCTGGTTGAAAAGACCATAATTCAGTGAAAGACAAAAGTAAATTGACTCATATGGACTTGGGCAACAGTGTTATATCCAGGGCAGAAATACCACCAGCCTATGGAGCAGTCAAATCGATCTGGGAGCTGAGGAAGCTGTCAAAAAGTCATGAGCAATGCAACTTTTTCCACCCTAGAATTGGTGACTAATGAACTGAATGCAATAAAACTGTTGTGCTACAAAATCGAATGGCTCTTTACTTCACCCTAGCGGCAAGAGGTGGTACACGAAGAAGAATGCTGTGCGTACATTCCAGACAACCAACATGAAATCAATGACCACCTAGAGGTAATTCAGCAAGTATCAGCAATGACTAAACCAGACCCAAACCCACTGACGGACTTTTTCCAGAATCTGTTTGGGGGGGTGGGGTTCCATCCTATTAAACATTTAATTGCTATTTGTGTGGGTATACTCCTAATAGGAGCATGTGTTTACTGTGAAATTCCCTGCATGAAAAGATTAATCAAAAATTTGTTGATATATCTGTTACTGAAACTTTTTACCAAAGTGTTAAAATTGAAAGATTAATTTCAGATAATGCTTTTCTGAAATATAAAACCAATGACTAGCTTAGCTGAAAGTCCTCAAAGGGAAAAGGCTAAGAAATGAAATGATACTGTTTATGTTTCAAATAGAATGAAATGCATTAACAGGAGGGAGAATGTTAGAAAAATATATATTCACATATATGCTGCCTAGAAAAATATATATTCACATATATGCTGCTTAGGAAAATATGTATTCAAACATTCAGACATATATAAGTTGTGTGGTCAGATATATAGAGAAATGTGTGCTTTAGACAGGAATAAATGTGCTCAAATCTATATGGAGAGCAAAGGTTGAAAAATAGAATAATATGTAATGCATTTAATTCTGTTTTACTAGAATAATAGTAGAAATAAACTCGCATATTATTGCTTGAAGCATAAGCTGCAGTGTGATTAGAAACTTGGCCTTGGCAGCTCGGCTGGCTCATTTCTGTCAGTGAAAGATTATTTTGCAAAGTTAGAAAATAATAAATCTGTGTGCATGTGTATCTTTTCCTGCTTCCACCAGAAGAACGGCCTTGTGCGCACTATCAGAGATAATGTCCAGCTGGTGAACAAGAAAGAGACAAAGAGAAGTATTAAAGAAGACATGCACCCATTGTATTCGAACTAATCTAAGAGCCTTAAATTGGCTACATCCTCGGAAGGACATTGTGACCGACCAGGTGCTTTGCAAGGCTGTAATATTCTCATGGGAAAAAGATTTTTGAAAAACACCATCTCAGCACTTTTTCATAAGTTACTATGATGTAAAGACCCTGTCACTGACCACGTCAGTGAGGTGGGCAAAAGCTGATTGTAAAACATATAAAATGTCAGCTGGTTCTTAAATAAAGCTAGACAAAATTCTGTACAAGTTTGTGTATGGTTTTTTGCCTCCTAATGTACATTAGAGTATTTGTAAATTAGATACTTGAGTTTCCTGCATTACTGTCTGTTATTGACTGTCATTTTAAAAATACCTAATGATTTTTACAGTCTGATTTTAACAATTTATTTAACAGGGTGTGCTCAACAAGTTTATCAACTCATAATCACAGTGGTCTATGTACTACAATATTATTTATGAATAGCATCAAATATATGATAATTTTTAATACTGTTAGTTATTAGTATAACTGCTCGTGATACAAATCACAATAAAAATAAAGTAACAAACAGCTGTTTGATAAAACAACAGAGGGAAGAGTATGAGTGAAAGAATTTCACATTTAATGTGTCAAATGTTAGACCATCCCTCATTCAGACATCAACGTTTTACTTTTTCAGTTTAATAGTCAACATTCTGCTAAACATGCTAACTTACTGTATGCATTTATCTTGTTTTGTTTGTTTTTTAATATACTTCACAACTGAATGTGCATGTTTTGGATATATTCTCAACCAGTGGTAATTGAGATGTATTGAGATACTTTGCTGCAATGCTATGCTGATATTTGATGTAACCTATTAATGAACAGTGGGTGATATCTGTAACTCATTTTCCCTTGACTAGATTCTCGACCAAAAAGGGTTCTGTATTAGGCAAAATGTTTGAAATTAGCAGGTGTATTTTGGCAGAATGTGAGAAGGACACAGAAGTGGTAAGTTATTTCTGCTTACTTTTTATGCTGCTAATTTAGCTTGGTAAACCCAGTAGACAGAAATACTTCCCCTTCAGGGCTGACAAGACTGTTCTAAGCCAGTGACTCAAACACATTACATTTGATCTATTAATTTATACTGGATGAAGGACAGTTTATGACATAGTTATATGAATGATAATTCAGTGTAACCTGCTGGGCCATTAGCACAGCTTAAGTATTTATTTTTTGCAAAAAACCCTGGCCCTTTACCCCTTCATACAAACAATAACACCTCATAACTGTCAGTAATGAAATCTTGAGACTGGGGGAATGTCAAGATTTTATAGTATGGGCTGTCATGTTGAAGCAGTGCTTTTAGTACTTACTGATTCAGAACAATTATATGACAAATCATGAATCACTGAAGAGAAAATGTTTCTTTCTCTCACTGGAATATATGTACTGTTTCAAAGATAGTTAACCATTTTACAGAAGGTCACTCATGCCAGTACGTTTTCTAAAACCTCGGGTATAGAGAGTATGTGTTAAAGTTCACTTTGATAGGGGATGTCCCAAAATTTCCAAATGTTTTCTGTTTTCTACCCATTGCAGGTGAGAATCTTGAGCATACATATCCAGTATTAGTCTATACTATTATAGTTATAATTAGACTTTTGATCATTGTGTGGTTTTGGTCCCATAAGTACAGATATTTGCTTTTATTTTAATAATGTTTTGCCATCCCCTGTTATTCATTATTGATCATCATCATCATTCATCATTCTCTTTCGGCTTTTCCTGTTAGGGGTCGCCACAGCGGATCATCTCTTTCCATTTCTTCCTATCCTCTGCATCTTGCTCTGTCACACCAACCGCCTGCATGTCCTCTCTCACCGCGTCCATAAACCTTATCTTAGGCCTTCCTCTATTCCTCTTACCTGGCAGCTCCATCCTTAGCATCTTTTTCCCAATATACCCATCATCCCTCCTCAGCACATGTCCAAACCAACGCACTCTCTTGCTTTGTCTCTAAACTGTCCAACATGAGCTGACCCTCTAATATACTGATTCCTAATCCTATCCATCCTAGTCAAACCGATTGCAAATCTTAACATCTTTAACTCTGCCACATCCAGCTCTGACTCCTGCCTTTTTGTCAATGCCACTGTCTCCAACCCATATAACATAGCTGGTCTCACTACACTCTTGTAGACCTTCCCTTTCACTCTTACTGATACCCGTCTGTCACAAATCACTCCTGACACTCTTCTCCACCCATTCCACCCTGCCTGTACTCTCTTCTTCACCTCTCTTCCACATTCACCATTACTCTGAACTGTTGATCCCAAGTACTTAAACTCATCCACCTTTACCAACTC